>NW_026652279.1:14083708-14161383 GCF_009828535.3 Hylobates moloch | reverse complement strand
GTGTGCATGTGCACATACCACATGCATATACACACCCACACACACCACATACATCACATATGCCCATATGCCATATGTCACACACAGACACCACACTCACACATAGCCCTCGCACACCACACCCTCCCACATGCACGTGCACTTACAACACAAAGCACATACACCACACATGCACACATGCATATACCACATGCACGTACGCACACCACGCACACACACACATATGCTCCACAGACACGCGCGCGCACACACACACACACACACACACACGCCCTGCTTCTTGGCTTGCCTCCTCGTTTTGGAACGTCCTGTTCCAGGCAGCCTGGGAGAAGGCGCTCAGACCCTCCTTGGGCCGGCCCCTCCCCCTCTGCTCCCAGGGTTTCCGCCTCCTGTCGCCGCCCTTGCTGGGGTCGGGGGCCCTCCTGGCATGAGCCTGAGCGCAGTGTCCTGGGTGTAGACTCTTTCTGCAGCAACTCCTCCTTCCAGCTTCTCTGGAGGAGACGGATGAGCAAGGGAAGGCTGGAGAGGGGAGGTGTCTTGCTCACTTCATTTCTCTGCCCGGGGCCCCCCCCTCCCCCCCCGGCCTCCCCTGGAGTCAAGCAGGGCTCCCCAGGCAATCTCATTATCTGGGCGAACACTGGCAGGAGTCCAGCTCAGAGAAGCAGCTGGGAGTTCTAAGCCCGAGGGGAGAGCTGTTCATCTCAGGCTGACTGGGGCTGCTTTCTGCTGGAGCGGGCCACACTCTAGGCAGAGGGGCTGTCTGGACCTCTTTCTAGCACCTGGACTCCACCACTTACTAGCCTTGTGATCACACTGGGCACATTAATTGGGGTTTAGGAGCCTCAGCTTCCTCCTCTTTAAAATAGAGAGGATAACAGAGCGCATCTGCTTGGGTCTGGGTGACGATGAAATGAAGAACACGTGGAGAGGGCTCAGGGCAGCATCTGGCAGCTCCTGTGACTGCTGACTTGGGGCTCATTTGTTCCCACCATGCAATTTGGTAGCCAGGCCAAAGGGGGTTCTAGAAGCTTCTTTCCATGCTCTTTCTCTCACCTGGCTCCATGACCCTCTGCCCTATTGCAGCTTCCAGTCACCGAGGGCTCCTAAGTGCCCAATACCACGCTGGGTACTCTGTTAACATTATCACCCTGCACCCTCACAGTAGCCCCATGATGTTGGTGCCCGTGCTATGCCCATTTGACAGAGGAAGAAACTGAGGTTCTGGGAGTTAGAGTAATATGCCCCAAGCCGCAGGTAGTGAGTGGAAAAGCCAGAACTGGCTGACTTCCTGAGGCCCATAGGGTGGCATAGTGCCTACCCTGGTACTGAAAGCCACATGTGCATCTTTGGGGCCTTTGGGGAGGGTGGAGAGGTGTTTTCCCTGCCCCAGTTATCCCAGGTTCCCAGCTTCTGCTCTATCTTGTACTGGTTACCTGACATGTTTGTTGGCAACATTCGTTGACTTTGGATTGGTGAAGAGTTGAGTGGATGTTGGTGGAAGCACAGGCACTCCAGAAGCTGGGGGGGTGGGTGGAGGCACTCCTCAGCCTGGGGAGGCCCCAGGGACACGTCCAAAGCTCTGGTTTGGCTGAGCAATTCATATCTGAAAGGAATGTGTGAGAAGGCTTTGGGAGACACAGAGAAGCTCTCTTTTATGAGCGTAGGGGAGGCCGCAGAAGAACAGCATCCAAATCTCTACATCATGTGGACCTTGCTGTCGATAACAGCAATCTTAATGACAACTCTCTACAGGCCCTGGGCTCCTTAGGAGGTAGGAGGGTGTCTTTATCCAGAAACCCTTTCTATTAACAGTAACAACATAAAGATTCCACCCAGCGCCTCCGGGGCTGGCGGCAAGAGGACTCCAGCTTGGGGCCACCCCCCAGGAGAGATTCCTGTGAGCAGCCCTCGAGGGCCTCGCGGTGATGCCCCCCAGCCTTCCAGCTTTCCCTCAACCCGCAGGTGGCTCTGCGAAGGCCTCTCTTTATTTGGAGTTGCACTTGGCAGTGATGACACTTTTTGAAGGGCTGCAGGGTGGAAGTTGGCAGCAGAAGCCCTGAATTCCCAGACCCGAGGGGGCTTCGCAAAGGCAGCTCCTCTCCTGCTGAGCACAAACCCACCATTTCTCTCACTTCCAGGCTCCAAGGAGGAGGGCCAGGCCACAGTGTGAAATGCTCTTAGAGGACTCCCGCTGGGGTGACAAGGCTCAGAAGAAAAAGGCAGATGGCTCCCCACTGCCCTCGGATGACATCCAAACGGCCTGCCTGCTGAATTAACAAAGGCCATCCTCATCCTGCCTCCGGGCACTGCTCCAGCCCAGGCCTTTGCCATGCACACCATTCCAGCTACTGCAAGCTTCTCAGTTCTTACAGCGGGACTCCTGGCACCCCAAGCTGCCCCCTCTACAGAGAATATGCTTCCCTCCTGTCATCTCTCAGCTAACTCCTATGCATCCTTCCGGACTTAGGTGTCCCTTCCTCCAAGAAGCCTTCCCAGAATGCCTCTCCACTAGCGTCTAGTAGCCTCAGGCGTTCTTTAGCTTGTACATTGCATTCTCCTGGTGTCTTCTCACTATCTTCCTCTGTGCATCTCTGTCTCTGTCCATTTCCCCTTTTCATAAGGACACCAGTTATATTGGATTAGGGCGCATTCTAATAATTTTATGTTAACTTGATTACTTCCATAAGAGCCTATCTCCAAATAAGGTCACATTCTGAGGTTCTGGAGTTTAGGAGTTCAACACATCTTTGAGAGAGAGCACAATTAAACCAGAACACTTGCTTCGTGACCCTAACTTCTAAGCTAAGTGTATTCCTTAACTTCTCTGAGCCCTGCTTTTCTGTCTGTTAAATAGGGATTGTGAAAGGGAGAAGAATTGCCCCAGGATGCTGGGGAATTTGGCTTAAGACTGGGTTCCACTGAGCGGCTGTGTGACCTTGGGCAGCCCCTTATCCTCTCTGAATCAGTTATCTACTGCTGCGAACAGACCACCTCCAAGCTCAGTGGCCTACAACGGCGTCATATATTTTGCTCATAAATCTGCAGTTTGGGCAGGGCATGGAGAGGAGGGCTTTTCTCAGTTCCCATTTGACAGAAGCTGAGGCAGCTCCACTGGGTTGGAGGATACACTTTCAAGACGGCTCGGTGGTGTGGCTGTGGCTAGCGAGTAGGTCTGTCTGCTGGCTGGGAGCTCAGCCTGGAGCTGTGGGTTAGGGACCTTGGATTTTCTCCATGTGCTGTGTGGGCTTCCTCACAGTATGGTGGCTGGGTCCCAAGAGCGAGCATCCCAAGAGAAGCAGGCAGAAGTTGCATTATCTTTTGTGACCGGGCCTTGGAAGTTGCATAGTGTCACTTCCATCGTAACCACAAGCCTGCCCAGATTGCAGGGAGAGAACCCAGGCTCTGCCTCCTGGTGGAAGAGTGCCGAAGTTATGTATTTTGGAAAACATGATTTGCTGCGTCCTTCACTGACTTAGGCAACAAGAGTTACCACTTAACCGGGCACAGGTGGTGAGCTGAGGCCTGTACACACATTATCTCATCTAATCCCCACAACAACCGCCTGCTGCTGGTGGTATTGTTATCTCATTCCACGGATTAGGAAACTGAGGTTCAGAGAGGTAACTTGCCCAAGGTCACCCAGCTAGACAGTGACAGAGTCAGACCTTCCTTCCCTCCAGAGCCTTCTGTTACTCAGATGGACATCACTGGTCACTGCTGTCTAGAAGGTCCTGCCCATCCCTCCTCCCTCCTCCTTTGGAGGCCCCTGAACTTAGTGCTTATAGTGTTCTTGGCCTTGTGAAGTTTGCCTTTTGTACCCAGTCTTTTCTCATATAAGAAGATCCAGCTGGTGGTGGGGTGAGGCTGATGTGGGCCTCTGAGCCAGCCTTTAGGCACATGGTGGCTTAAAGAAGCTTTTGCAGGCTGGGAACACTGTTTCTATGGGAAAAGCATTCGGAGTCCATCCCATTAATTTTCAGACACTTCTGGAAACTTCTAGAAAGATAGTTAGACACTGGCTTTACCAATAACTTCGTCTAGATTGCTATGTAGGTAAACGTGTGTGTGTGGTGGTGGCGGTGTTTCTTTAAATATAGGGTTTAGAGTCTGACAAATGGGGTCTGAGTTTCTTTTTTCTTTTTTGAGACAGGGTTTTGCTCTTACCCAGACTGGAGTGCAGAGACATGATCTAGGCTCCCTGCAACCTCCATCTCCTGGGTTCAAGTGATTCTCCTGCCTCAGCCTCCCAAGTAGGTGGGATTACAGCTGTGTACCACCGTGCCCAGCTATAATTTTTGTATTTTTAGTAGAGACGGGGTTTCACCATGTTGGCCAGGCTGATCTCATGCGATCCGCATGCCTCGGCCTCCCAAAGTGGGGGATAATAGGTGTGAGCCACCGTGCCCGGCTGGGTCTGAGTTCAATTCTATAATAATAGTCAAAAGGCATTAGTTTATAATCAGAATACAAAGGCCCAACCCTCACCACCACCCCATTTTACAGATGAAGAGTCTGAGGTTCAGAGAGGTGAACTGACTTACCCAAGGTCACAGAATGAGTAATTGACTCTTGAGCCTGAGCCCTTTTCATCTTAACTCCTCCACTTAGGGCTGAATCATGAATAGCCATTAGCCACTGGATGAAAACATGACAGTGGTTGCATGGCTGGTGAGAGGAACCTGGCTCCTCGAGGCTCTGCACCAGCTGGTGGTTCAAGGGGAGAATGAGCATTTGTGCAGCTTGGTGGTTAGGTCAAGGTTTACCAGGCTGAAGATTCCCAGGGACCTTGCTTGGGATCTTGGCTTTGCCACTTACTGACTGCCCTGTCACCTTGGAAAAACACTTAGCCTCCCTGAGCGTTCAATTCCCTGCTTGTGAGAGGGGTCTAATAATAGCGACTTTACTGGGTCATTGTGAGTAGGAAGGAAGAGAATGCCCGTGGAGGTCTTTGCACAGGGTCTGGCGCACGGGATACCTTCAGTAAAGGCATCTGTTTTATTCATATCCAGAGATATCTGAGATGGAGCTGCTGTCAGAGGCTTGGCAGGTGGAGTTCCTCCATGGCTCCATAAATGTTTGTTGCCTGAATAACAAATCTCATTTTCTAGAGACGGAAACTGAGGCCCACGGAACTAACTTTTTGTGCTCATACAATGACAGATAGGCAACGAGGACCTGAAGCATGAATGAATGCATGAACGAATGAATGAATGACTTCTGTGTTAGGCTGGATTCCCTCAGAAGCAGACTCTGAGGTGAAGATTTGAGGACCAGTAGTTCGTGTGGGAGGTGACCCCAGGAAACTCTGGGAGGATGTGGGAAGCAGGGGACATTAATAAGCAGGTTACTGCTTTGGGTGACGGGGACTCCATCCCATCAGGGACCCTGGGAGACAGTGGGGGACATGTTTAGCCTCCAATTCCCCCTGTGTATCCCTGTGGCTGCTCCTGGGGCGCTAATTCCACGTCCCGCCCTGGCCAAGCACGCTCCTGGACGGAGGGCGCCATGCACAGAGGGACGTAGGTACTTGCCCAAGAAACCTGTGGGTGTCAGGGAGCAGCAAGGGCTGATGGGGTATAGGCAAGGCACCAACAGACTCGACTTGGGCTCTGGCAGCTCTCTGATTCTGGATGTCCTTGGAAGGCAAAATATGATTCTGAAAACAATCTCCCTGTAATCCTTCCTCCTCTCCTGCATTCTGAAGCGCCTGTGCTAACCCTCTGGTCTCTGTCTGAAGCACCTTCTCCCACTGCCACCTTCAGCAGCATTTTCTCCCCAGTCCCTCTATAGCAGGGGGGTCCTGCCTGGAGGGCAAGCTGAACCTCTGAGGTTGCAGCGGGGAAATGGGTGGTCAGAGCTTGAAGGAGCTGGTTTGGACGAGGCCACTTCAAGCACCTTTGGCTAAGGGAGCAAGGAAGGGGTTCTCTGTACAGGTGTCCAGAGGCCACTGGCCTGTTGTTTGCCCGCACCACTGCTGCCTGCAACCCTAGGCCGGGCTCTGCGTCTTTGGAGGAAGAGGCTGGGGTGGAAGCCGAAGTCACCTTTCTCTGTGGGAAAAGGGGACAAGCTGCTTGCCTGGCATGGGGGAAGCTGACATTCCCACTAGACTTGAAGTTAGGCTTTGGTACTAATCTTGGTTGTGCCACTTCTGGCTGTGACCTTGGGCAAATCTCCAGGTTCATTCTTCTGCATCTGTAAAATGAAGGCAGTTTTAATGCCAATTTCACAGGGCTCATGTGAACGTGACATGAGCTATGGACACATTTGATAAACGATAGAGTGAAGGTAAAGACTGCTCCCCACGTCAGCTTGAAACCTGGGGCTCCCTTGGGTTTGTTCTTGGAGGATTTGAGCTTTTGGGGATCCTTGGGAATCACATGCTATTGGTCTAGACATTGGGGTCCACTCAGCTGACTTGACATCAGGGGCACAGCTAAGGACCCCCCTGAGAGATTCCAGGCAGTGAACACTGATGGCTGCAGACGAGGGGAGTCCATGGCAATTGCTGCTTCATGAAGTAGGTTCATAAGCCAATGGGAATCACCCCCTTAGAACATCTAACACACCCAGGGAAAAGTGGACGGGGAGAAAAGGTACTAAATGGTGCAAGAAACCAAGGGCAGAGCCAGAAACTGTTAGCTTTGTTTACGCACAGTAACGACTGAGCCCCAATGGAGCATCTACTATGTACCTGGCCCTGGGCTCAGTGATTGCCACACAGAAAAAACAATCGTATTTCATCCTTGCAGCAAGGAAAGAGGTAGAAACTATTACTGTCTTCGTTTTTACAGACAAGGAAACTCAGGCTCAGAAAAGTGAAGGCGATTCCTGGGAGTGCACAGCTAAAAAGTGGCAGAGCTGGGATTGGAACCCAAGCCTGGGTGACTTCAGAACCTGAATCTCAGCTGTGAACACAACACAAAGAAAGTCCCCCTTGATTATGAACAGGAGGAAGAAAAATTGAGAAACTAGTTGAGCGTGCAGATCAGAGGAACTTGCAAAGAGGGCAGGAGAGTTCTCCAGCAGCACAGGCAGCATCATTTGCAGGGCCCAGTGCAAAGTGAGAATGCAGGGCCCCCTGTTAAAAAATCACTGAGAATTTAAGGTCGGTGACAGCTGAGCATTAACTAAGCACAGGGTCCTTCTAAGTGCGGGGTCCTGTTTGACTGCTTGGGTCACATGCCCCTGATGCTGGTCCTGTGCCCCTGTTTTGAACAGTGAGTGGGTACAGATGGGGTTTCCTGCAGCAGGATGGGTAAAGGGCAAACTCCTGGGTCAGATGGCTTGGGTTTGAGCCCTAGGAATTCCCAGCTTCTTAGCTAATGACCTTGAGCAACTTCTTTAACTCCTCTGGGCCTCAGTTTTCTCATCTGCAAAATGGAATGTTATTGGCTCTTCTTTTCTAGGAGTACTGTGGGGCAGATGCAGTGAAGTATTGAGCACAGCGCTTGGCCCCTGGTACTGACCAGCAGTACCGGGTATTAGAGTTAATAGTCCCTACTGCCCCACCTCCCCAGGGCACAGTGCCCGTGGAAATGCCAGGTCCCTGCTGTCTTTACCTGTGCCCTGCTCAGCCTGGGTTGGAATCTTGGAGGCTGTAGCCTCCCCACTCTGGCAGCCCTTCTTTCCCTCCCCATCCCCCAGGCTTTTAATGAGTTTAGTATTTTCATCAAATCATTCTTCCTATAACACAGGGCTGGGGAGGCTAAAAATAGCTCCCCGAGTCACATGACAGCTCCAAATGCGGAGGCTCCCAGCAAAGGTACAAGTGCGACTCCCTGTTTCCTAGGAAATGAGAGTCATTGTGATGCCTGACGCCAGGCCGCCGCCAATGCAGCCGGGCCCTCGCAGGGGCACATTGTTTCCTGTGACATCCTCCAGTGTGACAGGCGGAGGGTGGGGGGCAGGGAGGGCAATAGCACCCCCAGAACTGGCAGACCCCAGGCCTGGTGCTCTGGGCTCAGAGCCAGAAGCTACCCCTTCCCTTCAGGAGCAACGGTCTCGGAGGCAAGGGCTTTCTCATACCTGGACACCGTGTCTCCATCCCTTTCCCAGTGAGCAGGCAAGGCATGTCTTTGCCAGCAAGAGAGATGGGTTTTTCTCTCAGGTACCCACGCTCCCTGCCCACTTGGTTCCCTCACCAACTCCTTGCAACTAAAGCTGTTTTATTATTTGGGCGTAAAGGTAAATCTGTTGACAAATATCCCCCAAGGAAGCCTTCTGGACTCCTCCCAGGTTCCTCCCCCGAATATAGAATAACTTCCAATACCCTCAACCAGTCTCAAGAGACTCAAACTTGAGGGCATTACAGTAACGCGGAGGGCTTCTTAACATACTGGATGCTGGGCGCTGGCCCTGGAGTTTCTCCTCCAGCAGGTCTGGGGTTGGGCTCAAGAATCTGCATTTCCAGCAAGTCCTTATGTGACGCTGATGCTGTGCTCCAGCAGCAAACTTTGAGAACTGCCATCCTAGATGCTGTGACCCCTGCCCTTTCTTCTTTTTCCCTAGCCCCTTTTTTCTCTTCTTTTCCCTCTTGTCACTGCTTGTAGCAACCCTAAACTACTTTTAGTCTCCCCATACCCTGGTCCTGCACTCACAATTTTGTGGCCTTTGGGCCTTTGCTTTGGGTCTCTTGCTGGCTGGAGTGCCCTCCCCGCTACTTCTCCCTTGGCTAACTGCTACCCTTGCTTTAAGTAGAAATGGTGAGAGCTAGTACTTATTCACAATTCTATATGGTAAGCACTGTTGTTATTCCCACTTTACAGATGAGGAAACTGACATTCAGATGGTAAGTCACACCCCTAAGTTACAGAGCTAGAAAACAGAGCTGGGATTTCAGGTGGTTTAATTTCACACCTACAGGTGAGTTACAGTTCACCTGTTGACTCCCATAGGAAGCCTTCTTTAAAGCTTCCAGACTGGATTTCATACACCTTCTTGGAGGTCTCCTGCACTAACAGCCTTGCAGAACAGTTTTTTATTGATGGATCTGTCTTCTTGCTTAGACTGTTCATTGCTGAAAGGCATGGACTTTGTCCTAACAATCACAGTATCCCAAGTGCCTGGAACAGGGTCTGGCACTAGTAAATGCTCACTAAATGCCCGCTTGCTGGCTGATTGACTAAATAATGACTGCGCAAGTGTTCACTGAATAAGTAAATGTTTGTTGCCTAATTACTATTAAGTGAATACATAAATAGTAGGTGCTCAATGCTGAATAAATGAATGAGATATTAAATTCTTATACATGCTGGTTGGCTGAGTGAATGAATTAATAGTAGCTCTTAATAAATATTTTCTGGATAAATGAATGAATACATGAATGATTAGTAGGTGCTCATTAAGTGTCTGTTGCCTCACTGGGCGAATGGATGGGTTGGCTGGTAGATGATAGATGGGTTGGATTGGTAGGTGGATGGATAGGATAGTTGGATCAATGGATGGGTAGATTGGTATATAGATGGATAAACAGGTGAATAGGTGGAGGTAATGGGTAGATGGGTTGGTGAATGGGCGGATGGATGCATGGATGGGTGGACAGATAGGTTGGTATATAGATAGATGCATAGCTAAGTAGACAGAAGCAATGGGTGGCTTGGTATATAGATGGATGAACAGGTGAATAGGTGGAGGTGATGGACAAGTGGGTTGGTGAACGGATGGAAGAATGGAAGGGTAAGTTGGTATATAGATGGATGGATAGGTGGGTAGGTGGAGGCAATGGGTGGATTGGTATATAGATGGATGAATATGTGAATAGATAGAGGTAAGGGACGGGTGGGTTGGTGAATGGATGGATGGATGGGTAGATGGATAAACGGACGGATGGGTGGGTATGTGGCATATAGATGGGAGGATAGTGAATACATAGAGGCAATGGGTGGGTAAACTGGTATATAGATGGATGAATAGGTGAATAGATGAAGATGATGGATGGATGGATGGATAGGTTGGCAGTAGATGGATGGATAGGTGAACAGATGGAGGCAATGAGCGGGTGGGTTGGTGAGTGGATGGATGAATGGATGGATGGGTAAATTGACATATAGACGGGTGGATAGTGAATAGATGGAGGCAATAGGTGAGTGGGTTGGTGGACAGATAAATTGGTGGATGAGTAGGCTGCCATATAGACGGATGGGTGGTTGAATAGATGGAGGATGGGTGGGTAGATTGGTGGATGGAGGCATAGATAAGTGGGCTGGGAGGCAGACCCATCACTTCGACATTGCTAGCACAGGGCAATCTGTGTGATGCCATTTCTGCCAGACAAATGACAAAGAATAAGTTATTGACAGAACCCCAGGGCATGCTGGGTCTGCACTCAGCAGGACAGCCTGAGGGTTCTCTGGGCCACCAGCTATGACTTTGGAAACCAGATGGATGATGCATCTTGAGCATCAGGAGGAGGCTGTGGAACTGTTTTAAATGCCAGAATATCACCCAGCTGTGAGATTGAGGCTTGACGTTTCTCATGTTCCTGAGCATTTGTTTTAATGACTAATTATTTCCCTTTTCTGACATGGCTCCTTGGAAGGGGAGCAGGGGAGCTTGGCTGGAAGCTGGAGACCTGTGCTAGCTCTCAGCAATTGAATTCACTAACAAGCCAGAAGTGAATTAACCCCAACCTGCCAGGTGCAGAGCAAAACCTGGAGGCCCAACTCCCAGGCCCAGCCAGGTGCTGCTCAGCTGGGAGTCCCTTCCAGGGTTGGCTGGCACCTGCAAAGAATCCAGAAAGCTTAAGCCAAAACTCAGGAGGATATCTGAAGAGTTGAGGAAAGGTAGATTGTTGACTTCAAAGTTACTCGATTTTTCCCCAACACAAAATCATGATAAATGCTTCAGGTGATGGATATCCCAATCATCCTGATTTGATCATTACAAACTGTATGCTTGTATCGAAATATCACGTGATCCCCAAATATGTAAAACTATGATATGTTAATTAAAAAGAAAGTTACTTGATTTTGGTCTACATGAAATGATTAACCGTGTGTGTGTGTGTGTATTGCAAGAACTTACTATGTATAGAACATTATATAAATACTTCACCTGAATTATCTCATGTCACCCTTGCAACAGCCCTTTGAGTTAGACTGTATTAGCATCATTTTCCTCATTTTACAGATGTGGAAACTGAGGGACAGAAGTTGTTACAGTGGTTTTAAAACATGCCTGCAAATTCTGTGATACGCCCTTCAAGAAGTAAAGCCTAATTCACTTCGCCTTGAGTATGGGCTGGGATCTGTGACTTGATTGCAAGGAATTAGAATGAGGTATAGATGGCACGTGTGACCTCTGAGACTAGATTAAAATGGTGATACAGCTTCTACCTAGCTCTGTCTCTCTTGAGACATGTGCCTTTGGAGACCTGAGCCACCATGAAAGAAGCCAGGCTGCCTTGAAGCTGTCATGCTGGAGAAACCACGTAGGGAGACCACACACAGAGAGAGAAAGAGCCCCAAGGAGCCCCAGCCACTCTAGTCTCAGCAGTTTGAGTCTTTCCAGCCCAGGCAGCAGACATGTAGGTCAGGAAGCCTTGGAGATGACTCACCCCAGCCCCTGCCTGACTACAACTGTGTGAATGACTCTGAGGGACAACCGCCCAGCTGAGCCCAGCCAGCCCCCAGAACCAGGAGTGATCATAATAGAATGATTCTTGCTATGTTTGGGTTGTTTATTATATACCCATAACTGATACAATGGTGAAATCAGCTGACCTGTATCAACGAGCTGGAGAAGAATGGAAACAAGATTGGAGCCAGACAGGCTGGTTCAGGAGCCATGAGCTCAGCCCATAGAGCATCCAGCCCTGCCTTCACAGTCTTGCAGATTTAATCTATCCATTGCATGGACTGGCATGGCACTAGACTACAAGGCACTAGCCTTGTAGGCTTGGAGAATTAATTTAAAAATTCAAGTAAAGCATTTGTGTTCAGTACTTGGGACATGGCAAGTTCAACATCTTAGTTAATGACAACTCCATCCTTGCAGATGCTTAGACATAAATCTTGGCATTATGCTCAAATTCCTCCCTTTCTCTCATATCGTACATCTAAGGTGTCTGCAGACCTGTCTGGTGCTACTTTCTTTTGGGTCCAGAAAGCTATGCCTTCTCCCTCCCTCCCCCTGTCCCTTCACTGCTACATACTGGTGGGAGCCTGCATTACCGCAGCAGTTTCCTGACTGCTCTCCCTACCTCAGTCCTGGCCCTTTTAGTCTCTTCTCAACACAACACCCAGAGAGATCCCCTTATAATGTAAGTCAGATCATCTCTCCCCTCTGCCCAAAACTGTCTGTGACAGCCCGCTTCTCTGAGCACAAAAACCAAAATTCTTGCTTCAAGTGATTTCCAATGCCCTACACTCTCTGCAACTCCCTCTCTAATGCTTACCTTCCTGACTCATCTCCCGACTCACCCACCCTGGCCTGGTTTACGCCACTCCAGACGCACTGAGCTCCTCACTGTTCCTTGAACATTCTGGGCACATATTCATACTACCTTGAGGTTTCCAGCTGCTGTTCCCTTGGCTCAAATTGCTTTTCCTGATGCTGACCAAATGGCTTACTTTCAGCTCTTTCAGATCATGGCTCAAATGTCATCTTCTTATTGAGGTTACTTCTCACCACCTATTTAAAATGATGCTCCCTTGTCTCTATCTTTCCCTCTTTTTGATTTTTTCTTCATAGCAGCTGTTGCTGTAAAACACATCAATATCTTTTTTCTTATTCACCTTGTTTCCCGACTCTCTCCACGAGAATGGAAGCCTCACCAGGACAGAGACTTTTGTCAGTTTTGCTCGCTGCCCCTAGGATAGTGCCTGGCACATAATAGGTGCTCACTAAAGAGTTGCTGAGTGAATGAAGGGATGTGTTGGCCGTTGTTATTAGGGAGGCAAGTTAGGAAGTTGTTGGGCTACTCCAGGTGAGAACAGACTGCGCTGTGGAGATGGAGTGGGCAGCGCTGTGGTATCTGGTGGGGAGAGGGAGGCATGAGGATGTTCTGGGTGTTTTGGCCTGTGTGAGAGTGTGGAGACAGGGTGGGAGGAGCTGGCTGCAAGGGAAGAGGAAGATGGCAGGTTGGTGTGGGAGAAGCTTGAGGTGCTTCTGGATGTCCGTGTGAGGATTATGTCCCTGATAGAAATGCAGGCGGGAGGCGTGGTGAAAAGTCCAGCATGGAAGAACCCTGGAAACCCCCAGAGAGTGGTAAGGTGAAGCGGCTGGGAACAGACAGAGAGAACAGAGTTCCTCACTCCAGTGCCCACACGGTCAAGTGGGTTGCGTCAGGGAGCAGCAGGGCCTATGGCAAAAGAAAGTGTGAGTGCCACTGCCAAAAGAGACAGGGACATCTCCCAGTTTCTGTCAGTGTCAGTGTGTTGTCATGTGGGAGACAGGCCCAGGCTTGCAAGAGCTTCTGGTTCATTGAGGGAAGCCAGAAATCTGAATTTTCACGTGAAGTTTATTGGGGTTTTTTTGAGGCAGTTCATTCAAACTTTGCAAAAAGCACTGTATGGGCCAAATAAGCCACATCTGTGAGCTGAATGCAGCCCATGTGCAATCAGCTGGCAAACTCGGTGGTAAGAGGAACAAGGAAGAAGCTGGGGCAGAGCACTGGGGCCATGGCTGCAGGGTTTGCTCTCTGAAGGAAATCACAGGAGGTAGGAGGTTTTAGGAGGGAGTGGATTGGAGTGCTGGGTATCACAGAAGGCCACGAGTTTGAGAATGGAAATTTGGCCTACAGAGCACCACAGAACAAGTTTGTGCAATGGTAGGGGCAGAAGTCATCTTTTCAGAGCCATCAGAAAGTTTCTACCTGCTATGGCTGAAAGTTTGTGTTCCTCCCAAATTCAAGTGGTGAATTCCTAACCCCCAAGGTGACGGTTTTAGGAGGTGAGGTCTTTGGGGGGTGATTAGGTTAAGGGGGTGGAGCCCCCCATGACTGGGATTAGTGCCCTTATAAAAGAGACCCCAGAGAGCTCCCTTGTCCCTTCCACTATGTGAGGACACAGCAAAAAAATATCATCTATGAACCATGAAGAGAGTCCTCATCAGACACTGGACCTGTCAATGCCTCGATCTTGGACTTCCAGCCACTGGTACTGTGAGAAACAAATTTCTGTTGTTTTCAAGCCACCCAGTCTATGGTATTTTGTTATAGCAGCCCAAACATACTAAGATGTCACCTTATTTACAAGGGACAATAAGGAAGAATGAAGGAAAGTGTCTTTCTTCAGAGCAGAGCTACCCTAGAAGGGAGTGGCCCAGGACTGCTCAGCCAGTGTGAAGCCCATTCCCCACCAATCCCATTTGAAGGGAGTTGGAGCTGCTGGCACCTTCTCGTGGCCTCCTGCGATGTTGTGAATCACAGACTTTGTGAAATGAAAGGTTAACGATGTTCAAAACAGAAGAATAAGGTTCATCACTCCCACCCCCAACTCCTGTTCCAGGTGGGCTCCTTGGTCCGTCCACCTGAGAGCGACCGTGAGAGCTGGAAGCAGCACTGCCCAGCAGTGCTTTCCTCATGCACTGCCACTTTCTTCATCTGTGCCACCCAATACAGTAACCAGGTGGCTGCTGAGCACGTGAAATGTGGTTCCTGTGACCGAGGAGCCGGATCTGTTATTTTATTGAATTTTAACTAAAATAGCCTCATGGGACTAGCAGCTGCCATATTGGATCATGCAGCTCTAGAGGTTTGGAAGAAACATCATGACTACATAGGCAATGACTCTGCCCTTCCCTATCTCCTTTCTCATCTCTCCCCAGGAGGAGGGAAGGCCAACAGGGAGCCTGGTGTCCTGGGTTGGGTCACTCTGTATTGACAAGACGCCGTGAGTGTGGCTCCCTTTTCTCTCTCTTACCTCCCAGGGGCTGGATAGCGAGGCTGAGGTGGGGCCTGTCTCCTTGGGGCTCTCAGGGTCATCTTGTCCTCTCTCTTTTTTGATTCGTATAGGCAGCTCTGGCACTCTGGTCTTCTCAGGCCCAGAGAAAGCTGGACATAGACCAGCGCTTAGTGGACTGGACACGAATCCATGGGTTGTGGGCCTGAGCCTTGAGCTTCAGCTCAGTCACCCACCTATGGGTTCTGCTTGCCTGGCAGCTAGCCGGGCTCATCATAAAAGGACCAAGGTTAGTTTCCTTCCCCTGATCTCTCAGGTGAGGTTGTCTCTCAGAAGGACTTGGTGGGACAGGAGTAGGGGAGGAGTGGCTTTGGTTGGGCAGGATTCAAGTGTTCTTGAGTTCCTAAAACATTTGCATCTAATAGGGTCTCAAGCCCCTAACAATGGTATTTTCTTATTTTGTATTCTGGTATTCAAATAATAATGACAATAATAAAATTAACTTCACATATAATATAGAAACATATTCCCTTTGTAAAAGATTAAAATAATTCAGGAAGTCCTCCCCATAGATAAAATTGCCTATGGCCCTCCTCCCAGTCTTCCTTCTGTACACACACACACACACACACACACACACACACACACATATACCCCAGTAGGGGTGTTTTAACCCCCACTGCCAAAGATTATACTATATATTCTGTGACTTGCTTTTCTCACATATCATATCTTGGGGGAATATTTCCACGTCAGTTAGTGGAGGTAGATCCCACTTCTTTTAAATTGCTGCATAGTATTCCATTGTACTCATGCAGTGTGGCTTCCTTAATCACTCCCTGTGAATGGATGTTCGTTTTCCTCCCTAAATTTCAATATCACAAACTGTGTTGCAATGAGCATTTTTGTACATACCTCTTTGTACACGTCTGTGAGCATAAGCAGACACACACACAATAGGGAGGTGTGTAGACTGTGGTTCAGCAAGTGTTCACTCCTCCCCTACCCTAGCCTCCACGGGAGGGGTGTACCTCCCATCCAGTTGACATCCGGCTTGGCCCCGTGACTTGCTTTGCCCAACAGAATGAGGGCAGGAGTGAGGGGCACCAGTTCTGAGCTTAGGCCTGAAGAGGCCTTGAAAGTTCCCACTTGTCCCTCTTTGGCTTCTACTTTCATCACGAGAGTAACACTCCCCAGGGAGCTATTGGTCCAAGAAGCCTGAGAGACACAGTCCAGAGCCCAGCCCAGCCATGTCCAGCCTAGATCAGCTGAACCCCAGCCGAATAGCAGGCAAGTAAGTGAGAAAATAAATGCTTGTTCTCTCCAGCTGAGAGTTCAAGGTTGTTACCCAGTAAAAGTTGCCTGACACAAGTGAAAACTGGTAGAGCTCTTAGTGTCTGTCAGAATGTTTAATGATATGCCCTTTGACCTAGGGTTCTACTTCCAGGAGGCCAGCTTTCTGAAACATTCCATGGAAGACATATGGACGGTGATCTTTAGATGGACTCCAGCTTGAGTCCCACCAGTCCAATTGATGGGTGGACTGTCCAGGCACTGAGCTTCCCAGTCACTTAGCAGCTCATACACAGTGTCAATTGCGGGGGCTAGGAAGGCCTTTATTGCTGGCCCCCTCCCCAACCCCTATCCCTTGCACAGCGCGATAGCTCCAGAGGTCAAACAGCTCCCATAGCTACACCTGTGTGGGTACCACCTGGCTTTTCTGCAGCCACACAGTGCTGACTTGAGAGAAAGCCTTCCAGTCTTATCATCTTAGCAGCCTTCCCCAGCAGGATCAGTGGCTCCCACACAAGCAGTTCCCATCCCTAGAGGGCTGCGGGGGCACAAGGCTGGCCGGGGAGACTCATAAGACAGAATGCTGCCAGAAAGAATACTTTCTCATTGGGTTGAAGTTGACTATTTTCCATTCACCCGCTAAGATAGCCAATCCCTTTTACTAAAGAACCACATTTCCAGACCTCCTTTTCCCCTCAAGGTCCTCCAGTGGCATCTAGAATTGTGTCACGTGGGAGTCTTGTTGGGTGAGAAGACGCTCAGGGCAGTGATAAGGGGTTTGTCGCCCGTGTCTCCCGCCTCGTTCCTCAGCTGCTCACAAAAGGTTGAGGGGTATAAAATTGACTCCCACACAAGACCCTGCAGACACCTCTGCAGATAAATTCCTGTTTTGTTGGGGGGAAGCCCAGATGGAATCTCGGGGCTGGCAAACAGATCTGTGGGCTGGCTGTCCCCACTCGCCTCTCGGTTCATCTGTCACTGTTCGCTCACTGCTGATAATTCTGTCAAGTTGGAGCAGTTGCCTGGTTTGGCAGCAAATTGAGTCGAGAAGGATTCTCCCCCATTCCCTGGTAGAAACTTACTGTGTCCACGGATATTGGGGGTGATGCTTGAGTTGGGACCAGGGGGTGGCTTCATGGTGGGGGCCTGGGGTTACTGAAGTCTTCATATCCAGCCAAGATTATGAGCATCTGTGCATCAGCCTGCAGTGGCTGCCCACCCACAGGGGCCAGATGAGCCGAGAAAGCTGTACTCATCAGTCATCCCTGGATGTCCACTAGCCCATCCCGAAGCACCTGCTTCATCCCAGCCTCTGCTAAGAAATCCTCCCACATAATAACAAAGGTGGGGGGCCCATTCCTTTTTAACTGCTTCATAGTATTCCATTATGTACACGTGGTGTGACTGCTGTGTTGTGGGAGAGGTGGACAATGACTGAAGTAATGTGGGGCCATGACTGATTATTCACAGGCTGGTCAGTGATTTAGGAGGTGCCAGGCACAAAGCCCTCTCTAATTGGTACAAGAGCGTCTCATTTCATCCTCCAAACAACTTGTAGGGTAAGTACTATTATCCCCATTTTACAGGTAGGGAAATTGAGGCACAGAGAAGTTAAGACATTTGCCCAAGATGTCACAGCTAGTAAGTAGCAGGGCAAGAATGCAGCCCAGGCCTGACTTAACCCCCAAGGCCACCCTTGTAGCCACCACCTCCCTCAAGGAGAAGCAGAGGAGATGGCTGCTGAGTCATATCCAGGGCCCAGTACTCAGGAAATTTGCTGAAGTCTTACTGTTGAAAGAGAAGATAAGAGGACATGACTGCACCTCACTCTTTGTGCCTGTTAGAGCCCCAGGTATGACAATAACCCTCCCTGTCCATACTCAACAGCTGTGAGGAGCCAGGGTGGGTGTCTGGCTGCTGCCAGTGACAAATAGCTGAAGCTCAGCAGCTGGATCCAAAGCCTTTGGCTTTTGGTTTTTTGCTTTTGCCTGAAATAATCAGATAATTATAGCTGAAGCAAGTCACTCAGCTTGACTTGCAGAAGCCAATTGCCCCCTTCCTGGATTTGTTCTCCCGGAGGGAAGCCTTGGCTCTGCTGTCCCACGCTCCGGTGTGGTCATCTTCAAAGCCGACACCCGAAATCCCAGCCTCAGCTCTTGTTCTGCTGCACTCAGAGAACCTGGGCCTGGGGGCTTCAGGGAGATGCTCAGATTGACCCTTCCTGGTTACAGGGTGTGGGACGGGGGTGCAAATATTGCCAACTGAGTTCTCCCCCGCTCTGACCATCCTGTAAGCAACCCGGAGCGCTGGGGGCCAGGCTGGGCTGGGCCTGGTGCCTGGCCGCTCCCAGCAGATGTGCCGTTTGAGACTCCAGCTTTCTCGCTCTTCTGCCTCCAGCAATCCCAGGCTGGGCCAACGCTAATATTTACATTCAAAGGCAAGGCTGCCGCTCAGGGCTGCTTCCGTCCCTGTGGCTTTCCCGGGCCCAGCGGATAGATTTGCAGAGCAGGGTGTCGGAAGACAGCTTGTGTGGGCTGAGCGAGATAGCAGGCAGGGAATTAGGCCCAAGGACTCAAATAGCAAAAATAACTACAGTGATGATAATAGCAACTGTTTATAAAGTACTTATGATATGCCAAATGCTGGGATAAGTTTTTCCCATGCATTTGTTTTTCTTTTTCTTTTTTTTTTTGTTTTTTTTTTTTTTGAGACAGGGTTTCACTTGATCACCCAGGCTGGAGTGCGGTGGCCCGATCACGGCTCACTATAGCTTCGACCTCCCAGGCTCAGGTGATCCTCCCATCTCAGCCTCCCGAGTAGCTGGGACTACAGGCACATGCTACCACATCTGGCTAATTTGTGTATTTATTTAGTAGACACAGGGTTTCGCCCTGTTGCCCAGGCCAGTCTCAAACTCCTGAGCTCCAGCGGTCTGCCCTCCTCAGCCTCCCAAAGTGCTGGAATTACAGGCATGAGCCACTGTCCGGCCATCCCATGCATTTTAACTTTAGTTCTCACCCCAGTGCTCCAAGGCAGGTGTATCATAGTTTTACAGGGTAGAAAACAGGGGCAGAGAAAAGTAAGTAACGGTTAAAAATCATACAGCTAGGAAGGAAGGGATCTGGGTGCACAGCTGAGCCAATGTATCTTGGGACTCCTAAAATCAAATGCCTACAGGGGCTGGGTGGTTTAATTCGATGAGTAAAATCTGGTAAGTTTAAGGCACTAGGCAGGCGTGGGGATTGGGGCCACGGGGATGGAACACACCATCTATTGCCCACCTCCAGCTAGTTGTTGCTGGAAGGAAATGTGTGCCCCGTGGGGCCAGCTTGTCTGATTTTCAAAAGAAAATCTTAGCATGTTTGTTTCTACAATCGGGGGGGAAAACACATATTTATACATCTACAGGTTTTTATTTGAAGTCTTCTAATTTTTCAATGTTGGCAACACATTCCTTTTCTAAAAAAAAACACAGCAGGAGCCAAGTCAAACATGTGCTCGGGTGACAGCACTGCTCTAACTGCTAAGCCCAGCTCGCTCACACTGTTCTCTACCTCCACCACGCAGGAGGCAGGACGGCGACTTCAGCTTGGAGAACCACAACCTGGATTGTCACCCCTGAACCTCTTTCAAGGTGGAGGTTTGGGTGCACCCTTGGATCCAGACCACTAGGTCTTTGCTGGGCCCCGCACTTCAGAAGGCCTCACTCTGGTCCTCCTACAGCCATGCCTCCTTTCCACCAGGTGGAAGATCTGCTGGGCCTAGAGACCCCTGAATTTCCTGCCCCAAATGCCTCAAGTCCACTTTCAGGACCTGTGCGTCAGTTATCTGTTGCTGTGTAATAAGCCACCTAAACTTAGGGGTAGGAAGCACCAATCATTTCAATATTATTCTCAACCCTCTCCGGATTCTGGGGGCTGACAGGGTCAGGGGAGAGGCTCTTCCTTGTGCTTCTCCTGAGGTCCTGTCTGAGGGTGGCTGGGCTGGAATCACTCACATCTGCAGTTGATCTGGCTGGGGCTGACACTTTGGCTTAACTGTGGCCAGAGCACCTGCACGTGGCCCCTCCATGCGGCTAGTGCTTCCTCACAGCCTGGCAACAGGGCTCAAAGAGGGAGGACCAGGAGGAAGCTGAGCCACCTTTTCTGACCTAGCCTTGGAAGTCACACAGTGTCACTTCACTGTGCTTTATGGCCTGAGGCAGTCACAAAAGTTCATCTGGATTCGAGAGGTGGAAGTAGAGGCTCTACTCGTCTTGAGGGGGACGGGTAAGGTCACATTGTAAGAAGAATCTATGGGATGGGAGATACTTCTAGGGCTGTCTTTGGAAAATAGACTCCATCTGCAACAGTCTGCATGCTGCTTTCTCCCTGAGGTCTTCCTGAGGATGCACCCTGCGGGAGGCAAGGCCAAGGAGCTACTGCCGGGGCTGGGGTGGATAGAGCCAGCTGCAGGCTGGGCAGGCACCCGCTGGGCATGCACATACCACACACAAGGCCCTCTGAACCTGCCAGTGTTAGGGGCAGGCTGCCTGGAGAGCAGCACAGGACCCTTGGACTTGCTTTGAGGAGTCCCTACTGAGAGCAGCGTGTGAACAAGATAGAGGACCGCTCCTGGGGGATCTGAGCGATGGCCTCCACTGAGAAGAAAGGGGTGTGGGGAGGAGAAGAGAGATGGAGATAAATGAGCCTGCTGTGTGTCCACCAACGTCCTGACAAATAAGTCTTGATTGAGGTGGAAGGGAGGCTTAGGGCTTGCAGGGTGCTGTGAGGGATTGTTCGTGGAACTCCAGTTTGCAATGACACACAAGCCAGTTATCACACAGTGAAAGTCACTGGGCAGATTTGGGCCAAACTGCAGGCCTCTGTAGAAGGCAGGCGTTAAAGCACCGGTTGTGCATATCTTTTCGGATCTTGCTCTGTCCCGAGGCTGGATCATGGCCGACTCGGCTCACTGCAACCCCTCCGGTTCACATCCTCTGCCTCACCTGGGATTACAGGCTTGAGCCACCGCGCCTGGCCCGGTTGTGCATATCTAAATCACCCGGGGGGGACTTGAAGACCTACTGATGCCTGGGCCCGCCCATCTTCAGGATTCTGATGCAATTGGCCGCTTTGTGGCCCATGCCTGGGGGTTTTTAAAAGCTCTTAAACAATTATAATGTGCATCCAAGTTTGGGGTCCACTGAGCCAGAGGAGCAATAGCTAGAGGTTCTTGGGCCTTAATGAGGTAATGGCTTGAATAGGCCCAGATGGCAACGGAAGGCGTTGCAGGTGAGAACAGCTGCAGCAAGAAGGGGCCGTGGGAATACACATTGCAGAATTTGGGGTAATATTGGGGAGCAGTAAAACATAAGGTCAGGTATTCTAAGGTGCTGGTATTAGTAATACTAAAAAACATGGTGGCGTTCTGCCAATCATGTGCTTTACTGATACATTCTTACTAGGTTCTTACAACAACCCTGTGAGGCAGATATTTTAATTCCCATTTTACAAATGGGAAAACAAAGGCTCAGACAGACTGCATGACTTGCCGTAGCTAACCCTGAGCGGGGATTTCAATCTGTGACTCTTGAATTCTGAAGGTCGTACTTGGAGGGTAACTGGTGCAAACGTGGTGCATTCCAGACTTGACGTAGAGGTAACGTAAAGCCAATGTAGTGAATTGGGGTTCTAGTGAAGTGGCGTGTTGGAGTAGGTATCTGTGAGGTGGTGAACATGGCAGGTAGTGTGGAGGGGAGAAGATAGGATGGTGTGTGTGTGTGTGTGTGTGTGTGTGTGTGTAAGAGAGTGAGCGATTAAGCGAGAGAGAACGGTGGCCCATATCCCCTAGAGGAGGGTTCAACTCTGGGGACCTGAACAGATCCTTTCAAGCTGTGGTTCCCTTTCTGTTAGGGGCAGATCACTTGAGGAGGCCTGGATAGTCTTCTCCAGCCTGTGTGGTCTCATGGAGCCTCAAGCCTCCCGGCCTCAGCACGTGCTATTCTCTTGAACTCTCACACGTTTTCCACCTGTTTCAATGCTGCTCATCTTTGCACACATTGCTGAGATGTCACTAGCTCCTGGGGTCAAACTGAGTTTCAGGTTTGAGCTCTGACACATACTAGCCCTGTCTTCCTGGGCAAGTTACTCAACCTCCCTGATTCTCAGTTTCTTCAACTGTAGAAGGAAAACAGTAAAAATAGTCCTTGCCTCAGAAGGTGCTGGGAGGTTCTGTTATCATGCATGCAAGCTCTTAGGAAATAGCCTCATTCAGAACGAGCGCTCCTCAAAGGCTGCACTCATCACTCCCTCGTAGCACCCACAGCTGTATAATGGCTGCCCCTCTTCGAGACTGGAAACCCCTTGAGAGCAGAGGCCATGCCTGGTCACCACTGAAGCCCTGTGCCCAGCATGGAGTAGGCGTGGTAGGGATTGTTGGATGCTCACTCAGTACCTCTTCCCTCCTTGCCAACAGAACCCCAATGTTGCTGGGAGCAGGGAGGTAGCTACCAAATAGGTCCCACTTTCCATACTCCTTTGCAGCCAGAGATGGCCACATGATGCATTCTGCCCCACCAGGTCATCTTAGGTTGTGCTCCTAGAAACAGACTCTTTGAAGCCAAGAGTCAAGGGCAAGTAGCTTATTTGGAAGGTGATTCCTGGAAGGGGAAATGAGACAAGGAAGAGAAGCCAAGTGCAGAGAGTGTGAGTGAGCAGCACATTATTGCTGGGGGTAACTGGGGCCAGATCCTGCTGGGAAACCTTGAGAGCTGGTGTACAACAGGCCCCCAATTTTCCCACCTGAGAGCCAGAAAGCTGGGGTGTTTGCCCACCAACTGCTGTCTGTCATTGGTTGATGCTGCTTCTGGGTAGCATTAACTCTGGCATCTCTGTGTGGCAACCTGAGCAAGCTACTGGGGCCAAAGAAAGGAGTTTGTAGAAGGAAGGTTCTGTAGAGCCCAGATGATGAATGTCAAGGGGGTGTGGGTAGGGCAGGCACCAACAGTGTCTGTTATGGAAGCATAAGTCTACATGGTTGCAAGAGATTTCCAGAAAAGCCCCCAAATGGAGACTGACTCATCAGATGTGGCCCCTTTTGCTCAGGATCTCCCCACTTTCCTTTTGCATAGAATACAGGCTTAATGGCTGGAGATATGGCAGCCTTCTATGTACATGAGGCAAAAGCCAAGAGAGCCACCAGGACTTCTCTCTGTTCTGACACCTTTTAGTTATTATTTACTTGTGGACATTATGTCTTATAAGAAAAATAAAACCCCTCTCTTTGGTGTTTTATGTGGTCATTGATATCTGAGTTTCCTGTTACTTGCAGTGTAACTCAATAGAAGTTCAATAATTCAAAAATGTTGAAGAATGAGTGAGGAAGTGGTGGGGTGGAGTGGAGAGCATCACTTACTTATAGAGATGCCCAGAGGTTTGACTATATTCCTAGACTGTAAGCTCCTGAATGCTGGACGGGGATTATTTTTGCTCATTACTTTATCCTCGGCATTTAGACCAATGCTTTGTAGAAGAGACTTGTGATCATTATTTCCTGAATAAACAAATAGCCAATGATGCAGAGAGGAAGCTGCAGATGCTCTAGACACAATTTATTTGACTTTGCATTTATGTAAAGTCTTTTCATGTACCAGATTGTACTTCCCTTTTGCTAGAGGGAGAAAGGTTGAGGAAGGGAGAGAAGTGAGAGCAAATGAACTAAGATAAAGTATTAAAAGTTGAGTAGATCAGATTGCCTCTCTCTGAGCCTCAGTTTTCTCATCGGTAAAGTGGGGATAATAACCATACCAGAGTTTGTTGTGAGGATGAAATGAGAGAATGTATAATCAGTGATTTGCAGAGTTCCCGGCACACAGTAGGTCCTCCTGAAAGGATACTTGATTATTACTATTGTTTTTGTTATTAGTGATAAGTACCTCCACTGGACCCTGTAGAAAATAACTAAGACATGGGTCCTTATCCTCAGCTCATGATTCTGTTAGGAGGAACTCGCTGTATTATGAGGGAGGATAAATCGTATGATTACCCAGTTTATAACTGGAGACATAGACTCTGAAGTGTTATAAAATGTACCTGAGGGCCTGGTACAGATCTGTAATCCCAGCATTTTGGGAGGCTGAGGTGGGAGGATCGCTTGAGCTCAGGAGTTCAAGATCAGCCTGGGAAACATGGTGAAAACCCAACTCTACAAAAAATAAAAAAAATTAGCTGGGTGTGATGGTGCACACCTGTAGTCCCAGCTACTCGGGAGGCTGAGGCAGGAGGATCACTGGAGCCCAGGAGGCTGCACTGAGTCATGATTGTACCACTGCACTCCAGCCTGGGAAACAGAGAGACTCGGTCTCAAATAATAATAATAATAAAATAAAAAATAAAAGGTACCTGAGATCAGCTGACTGGTTTGTGGCAGGGATCTCCCAGCAGCACCATGCAGGAACTCTGGAGGAATACTTGCAGTGCTACTAATTTAGGGACACATTCAGCAAAAAATTTCTGTGACTTGGTCTTGTACCCAGGATTAACATTTGACAAGGGTCCCAGGGGGCTCTGTGATGGCAGCTCTAAGCCCAATCTCGCCTCACCTACTTCCCTCCCATCCTCTGGGCCTCCAAAACCTCCCAAGGCCATTCCAGCTCTGAACTGGAAAATGCATTTGTTGAAAGGGGTTGAATTGGCATGAAATGACTAAAGGAGGTGCAGTTTAGCAAAGCCACGAACTGGAGCTACCTTCTAAATTAGGATGAGGGACTTTCTTTTCCAGATTAGTCATTGAGCAAGCTCCTTCATTCTCATAACTGCCTCCGTGCTGCTGGTTGGACAGTTATTCTCACCAACAAGAAGGTAGACGATGGTGAGTCTATCTGCAGCTGGTCCCGCTTACTGGGGGGAAAAGAGAAGACTTCTCCTGGTAACCTGGCTGGGAGCCTTCCCAAGGTGGGTGAGGACATTTCCAAAATATTTTTATGCTAATTAATGGAGGTATTAAAACGTACTGGCTAAATAATGCTGCCATTGAAAGAAGCTCAAGATGGAAGCACATCTAACTTCCCTTAAGTAGGCTTCCTTGTTGAACATTAAAACTCCCACAAATTCCCTTATGGCTTCATCATAGACTCTGTGGTGACCACTACCTATGGACTACTATTATGACACCACTGTCTCACAAAGTGACTTTCTAAAGGCCTCAGATGATCGTCTTCAGAGCGTGGAGGAACAGGGGCCTGGGGCTGAGAAGACTTGATTGGTCTCAGCCTCAAGAAATCAGTACCAGCCCAGGTAATGCTGGGCTTTGGGTCTCTCCCTGTGCCTCCACTGATAGTTTGGTGTCTTGAGGCACAAGGCAAGGGGACGTCTCCTTCCTCCAGCATCTTGTCACCTAAGAGATGATTTTTCTTTGGTGACACATTCCCACAGGCATAGGTCAATTTTTTTTATGAAACAAATCAGCAAAAAAAATAATCATGGGTCTTGCCATAAATCCTCAAGAGCGTGTAGGGGGGTGGTGGGTGACTCTGAAAGTATGAAGGCATGAGGTTTTTGTTCCTGGTGTTTCTCTCTACCCTCCTCCCCTCCTCCATTCTGGCTGCTGTGTGCATTTTGCTCTCATTGCCTAGGGAGAGGATGGTCCAGCAGCAACTCGGAGAGAAGAGAATGTCAGCTCTTGGCCTTGGAGTTGCAAAATCTTAGGCCTGCGTGGATGAGAAGGACTGATGGGCATTGGTGATGCAAGTGGGGAGGACAGCTGGGAACAAGATGAATTTCTGGGCCTGGAGATGGCAAGGTTTCTTCTGGGTGGGGAAGGAAGAGAGATGGAGGGGACACAATAAAGGAGAAAGGTCCTGCGGCCATGTGGGCTGGAGGAGACTTAGCTTCCAGGTACTGCCCAGCCCTTCCTGGAGAGGGGACTTGGGTCACCCACCAACGATGCCCAGGGGCTCTCAGTCAGCACCTCCACACCCTCCAGCTTATTACTGCGTTACCGTCCAGCATCAACACAGGGGAGTTGCAAGGGTGGTCCTTTCTGTGGACAGCTGGTGGGACCTCCTAGCTCAGAGGGGAACCTCCAGCCATGTCCCAAGGGCTTGTCTGGCACCTTCCACTTCTCCCTCGTGGATGTTCCTGTTTCAGCATCTCAGACCATCTGCAAACTGTGGAGATGGGATGGGGGCCTGGACACCTGCTGGGGTAGCAGCGATAGAAAGGACAAGAGGACAGGGTCCCTCAGCACTTTTACCTCCTTGAACCTGCCAGGGTCCACGTGCGGAGGTGGGGCGATGGTGAGCCGCAGCCCCCAGGAGCCCTTTAATTACAGAAGCTCACGGCGTGCAGAGGGAGGCAAAAGATGGGCCATGGAGTCATGCGAATCTGAGGACTGGCTCCAACTCCACCTTTGTCTCCCTCTTCAGAAAGCTGAACAGGGTGCAACGTGAGAAGGCAATCTTCCTTCCTGCCTTGCAGGCACTCTGGGGACGCTGCTTGTTTGCTCTGCTCTGCCAACTCTCCCCTGGGGACTCTCCTCCCCGGCCAGGCTGCCCTGGAGGGTGGAGTCTCCCTGCTGCCCTCCTGCTCCACCCCCAAGTCCATAGACCTTTTCATTTAAAGAGTTCATTGCTACAGGAAACAGATGGGAGTCACAAAAATAATAAACAGAGAGAATTTCAAAGGTTCCGGAAGCTCAGAGTCATGGTCTCAGGCCCGTCGTTAAAGACTTCCTTCTGAGATGGGGCCCGAGAATGACTGCAAACACTGTTGTTTCAGCCACTGGGATGGCCGGGCAGGGACCTGCAGTGCTGCGAACTGTCAACCCCTGGACTAGTGTGTAACCCTCACAGTTGTCTTGCAATGGGAGGGTGTCATGACCCCCACTTTACAGATGTAAAAACTGAGTTCAGAGAGCAGGATTGGCCGCATGATTCAGGACATTCAGTGTAAAATAAAAATGTGGGGTCCTTGGTTCAAAAATTAAGAACTTCGAGATGAAACCACAGCAGAGTGTTAAACCAAGGGAGGTGTCCTTCTGATCACAGGCCCTGAGTGACTGCCTGGGACACAAGCTTGTGAAGTCAGCCCTGTCAGAGATTAGGTAACTAGCCCAAAGACACTAGCTAGTGAGAGGCAACGGCGGTTTCCATGCAAGGTCTAGGACAGCCTTCAACTGAATTTTGCTATCTTCCTGTTCTTTACCTGCGGACACCCCCATCCCTCCCTCCCACCCACCATGGCTTGGCTCTTGGCATTATTTTTATAACTTAAAAAGAATTGTTAAAAAGTAAAGCATGACTTTAAGACACCAGCAGTGCACAAATCCTGATGTTGCCCCGAGAAGCCCTTTGGCTTTTGCTAAAACGGAGGCAAAAGAGGTGATTGGGCATTGCTCCACCTCCTCCTCCATTCAATTAACTTGATAAGGAAACATTTTTGAGACAGATGATTCTCATGTTTAAAGCAGTTGGAAAGTCCGTAGGGGCAGGAAGACACTCGGGCTTGCCTACTTCAGGAAGTGGTCTCTTCCCTCCAATTTATATGGACTTTATTTTAAGAGACCTCAGCTGGCTCAGCCCACATTGATAAGCTTCCCCAATGGGATATGCATAATATAGGGCTTACGGTACACATTCAACACAGTATCTTAATACATGTTTATATGAATATATATTTGTATTTTATGCCATTATCACAGTGGTTCTCAGAGAAGAGAACGAATTTACCCCTTAGGGGAACATTTAGCAATGTCTGGAAGACATTTCAGCTGTCACAGCTAAGAAGCAGCTGCTATCGGCTTCTAGTGGGTGGAGTTTGGGGGTGCAGCTAGACATCCTACCATGCACAGGGCAGCCCCCCACAACAGAGAAATATCCAGCCCAGAATGTCAGTGCTGAGGCTGAGAAGCCACAACAAGCAATCATAATTAATTGGTATTGTCAAGGAATGAAATAGATTGCTGGGACTGGAACCCCACTTTGTTAAAAATCTACCCTTAGGAGATAAATTTTTGAGTGCTGCCAACTGAATTTGTGACTATTATGTAATAACTAACTGGGTCTCAAGTTAGGAATCAGTTGAATCTCAGACAATCTTCACAACTCCCCCCAAGAAGTTTGAATTCTTTTTCTTTTTCTTTTTTTTAGAGGCAAGGTCTTGTTATGTTCCCAGGCAGGTATCGAGCTCGTGTACCCAAGTGATGCACCTGCCTCGGCCACCCAAAATGCTGGGAATATAGGCATGAACCACCACATGTCTGGTCAGAAGTTTGAATTCTTACACTCATCTTGCTGATGAGAACACTGAGCCTCAGAGAAGAGAATTAGGGAAGGACTTCCTGCAGGTGGTTTTACCCAGACATGCTGTCAAAGAGTCAGCCAGGACAACCTGGGGTTCTTTTTCTCAAAGATCTACTTTTATCTCTTGGTACCAGGCCAGCTGGGCTTACTCCGCTAGTTGGAGCTGGGGGACACCCACATCCCTGCCTCTGGTTTAAGAATCTCTCCTCCTTGCATCTGCTAACAGTGGATCCTGTTTTTCTTCCTTTCATATACCCCATCTACAGTACTATCTACAGTACTTGCTTTTTCTTTAAGGGAAGCACCCTCTTTCCAGAAGCTAGAGGTAGGCAGACTCTGAGTCTGAGGATGGAGTGCGTAAACCAGGTGATAGCAGCCAATGTATTAAGTTCTCCTGCCCACAGTGATTGGCTTGGGATAGTCACATAACC
The DNA here is from genome assembly GCF_009828535.3 of Hylobates moloch. NCBI lineage: Eukaryota > Metazoa > Chordata > Mammalia > Primates > Hylobatidae > Hylobates > Hylobates moloch. Next base: position 14,132,539 of record NW_026652279.1, on the reverse strand, counting down.
TAGTCTGAACCATGAGAGATTTGCTGCCCTATTGCTAGACGACAGGACCCAGCCTAAGGCTGAACTGCCAGATAAAACACAGGTGGCCCAGTTAATTAACTCAACAATGAATATGTTTTTAGTACAAGTATGTCCCATATGGGCCCAGGACAGTGGTTCATGCGTGTAATCCCAGCACTTTGGGAGGCCGAGGGGGCTAGGAGCTTGAGACCAGCCTAACCAACATAGTGAAACCCATTTCTACTTTTAATAAAAATGCAAAAAATTAGCCTGTTGTGGTGGCCTGTGCCTGTAATCTCAGCTACTCAGGAGGCTGAGGCGGAGCATAGCTTGAACTCAGGAGGCAGAGGTTGCAGTGAACTGAGATTGTGCCACTGCACTCCAGCCTGGGTGACAGAGTGAGGCTTTGTCTCAAAAAAAAAAAGAAAGTATCTTCCAGATATTTAGTGGGACATACTTATAGTAAGAAAAGTATTTCTTGTTTATCTGAAAGTAAAGTTTAACTGACGTTTTATATTTTTATTTGCTTAAATCTGGCAACCAGTCAGTGGAAGCTAAAAAGGAGCTGCCTCTTGGTGACATCATGTGAGCCCTGAATTGTACCTAAAGCCAAACTGTGCATGGACTTGTAGCTGAAAGATTGTTAAGGAATTTTCTGGACCGTATCAAGGCCTTGGCCTTGGGAAACATAGAAAGTCTTGTGAGGTGACTACACTTCCTTGGCCGTCACAGTGCTCAGCATCCAGCGACAGTAAAGACTTGCTGGGTAACAAGGCTCTGTGTGTATCTCGCTTCTAATAACTACCTTCAATTTTTGAGCGTTTACCATGCCTGAGACACTGTGCTTTCACTTAAACTACTTCCCACCCTTCAAATATACATGAGGTAAGCAACATCACACCCATTTCACAGGTGAGAAAACTGGGGTGTGGAAGGGTGACTTACCCCTGACTTCAGGGCACAGGCTGAGACAATGAGAAACAGAATTGGAACCAGGTCCTCCTGGCTGCAAAGCCTGTGCCGCTTTCTTGACAGCTTGCCACCTCTCAGGCCCCACGCCTTGCCTGCTGGTCAGACCCCTTGGAAGGAACCTAGTGTTACCCCTGACCCCGCTCTTCCTCTCTCAGCCCCTGAAGGCCCCCATTAGCTGCCCACCTCCTGCTTGAAACACGCCGCAGAACATCTGGAAGCCCCAGGAGGCCGTTTCTTTGACAACCTTCGATTTAAAAGCTCATGGAAATTCTTGCTCCAACGGCTGTGACGTGAACAGCCCAGGTACACAGCCCTCTGGAGGCCAGAAGGGGCTGCCAACATCTGCTTCCCATTACCCGGGGGAGGGACTTCACCACCAGCCGCGGGTAACAGGAGACCCTGGCCTCTGATTTATGGCCCATTTGGAAGGAGGCCTCGGAGCAATTACTTGTTGGATTGAGCCAGGCGAGTGGCTAGAGCCTTGCAAAGCGAAAAGCAGCCCCGGGCTGGCAGTGCTTTCTCCCCAGGAAGACAGGGACTATCCAGTGAGTACTTTCTTATTGACTTAAGTTACCTAACTTCCATGGATCATTGCCTATGTACCAGGCACTCTTCTAAGTGCTTCATGAATATTCACTCTGTTAAGCCTCCCTAGGAGGGAGGAGCTATGATCATCCTATTTTATGGTTGAGAAACTGAGGCCCCCAAAGATTATACAGCTTGCTGCAGTCACGTAGCTAGGCACACAGACTCCGCTGGGATTTGAATCGAGGCCCTGGAATCCAGCAACTGTTATGCTGCTCCACAAATGAATAATCTTTAAAACATGTAAATTGGACCACCAGATTCCCAGCTCAGAACCCCCAGTGGCTTCTAATGACAGAGTGAAAACCAAAGTTCTCAAACTGTAAGAACCTCTGGTCTTCTGTTCTCTGTCTTCTCCTTGCCCATTCCCCACCAGCCTTCCTTGCCTGTTCTTGCTTTTTTTTGTTCATTTCTTTTCTTTTCTTTTTTTTTTAAAAGAAAAAAACCAACCCTATTGAGCTATAAATAATATCAGGCTGGGCGTAGTGGCTTATGCCTTTATCCCAGCACTTTGGGAGGCTGAGGTGTGGGGGTCACTTGAGCCCAGGAGTTTGAGGCCAGCCTGGGCAACACAGCAAGATACCACCTCTACAAAAAATTAGCCAGGCGTGATGGTGCACACCTGTAGTCCCAGCTACTCAGGAGGCTGAGGCAGGAGGATCTCTTGAGCCCAGGAGGTCAAGGATGCAGTAAGCTATGACTGTGCCCCTGTACTCCAGCCTGGGTGACACAACAAGACCCTGTCTCCAAAATAAAAAATAAAAAAAATTAACATCTCATAATACTCACCCATTTAAAATGTACAGCTCAATGGTTTTAGTATAATATATTCACAGAGTTGTGCAATGATCATCACAATCAAAGTTTAGAATATTTTCATCATCCCCAAATTCCCCATCAGCGGTCATTCCCATTCTCCCTCCCCTCCAGCCCCTGGCAACCATGAATCTGCTTTATGTCTCTACAGATTTGCCTATTCCTGGCATTTCATACGTATGGAATCATACAATATGTGTTTTCGTTTTGTGACTGGCTGCTTTCACTTGGCCTAATGTGTCAAGATCCATCCACGTTGTCTTATGAATCAGTACTTTATCCCTTTTAGAGGCCAAACCATATTGTGTGGTATGGGTATGCCCTTTATCCATCCATTAGTTGGTAGGCATTGGGGTCGTTTCCACTTTTTGGCTCTTATAAATAATGCTGCTGTGAACACATGTGTATTTTGCGTGGACTTCTCGTTCCTTGGACATGCTAAACATGCTCCCCTCGCAGTGCTGTTGCCCTTGCCATTTCCTCCCGCCGGCTGCCTTCCTCCAGGTCTTCCTGTGGCTGGCCCCTCACTCCATATCCCTGTCCTCACACCATATCCCTGTCCTCACACCACCTCCCCATATGGACCCTCCAGACCACCCCCTCTGCTTGTCATTCTTTCCCCCATCTTCTGCTTTAGTTCTCTTTCTTGGCCTTGCCAGTACAGGAAATTACTCTATATACTTATCTGAGTACTGGGATACTCTCTGTTTCTCTACCTAGTGTGGAAGCTCCATGAGGATGAGGACCTCCTTGGTCTCAGTGCCTGGCACATAGAAGGTGCTCAATCAGTAGACAATGTGTGAATCAAGCAATGCAATGGAGCATGGATGACTTGCTCCAAGGCAGCAGAAGGCTTCTAAGTAGTGAGCAAGACACCCAGTGACTCCAAATGGTAACCAGGGTGCTCCCACGATTGCTACACCTGCAAGGTCTGAACTTAGTCTTTTGAATTTCCCTGCAAGAGTGTAGGGGAGAGAGAAGAGCAAACCAATAAACTGATAGGATGCTGCCACAGGAAGCAAGGACAATGTGGCTGCTAAGAGTAGGCACTTTGGCAGGAGACGTCTGGGTTGTTATCAGTTACTTCTGAGCCTGGTGACCATGAACCAATCCATTTTATTTCCTGTGCCTTGGTTTTCTCAACTGTCAAAGGGAAGTAATAATAATACCTTCTTTACTAGATGTTTATGAGGGTATATTAAAATAATGTGGGTAAAATGTTGGACATATGTTGGCTATTTTTGTGTGGATGGATGTAGGCATCGGGAAAGCAGAGACAGCAAGGAGGATGGGCAGGTAACTAGCCTGGAAGGGAAGGTGGGAGGAATCGGTGCTGGCTTCCTGGGGGAGGTGGCATCTAAGCTGGGACCAATAGGACTTGGTCCTGGGGAACATGATACCTGTTCTCTTTCTCCACCTCCAGTTCAGGCTCCAACATATCAGAGGAGGACTCCCGGAAGTCATTCCACCACCTCTGCCTCCCTGCTGACGAGTCCGATATTTGGCGAGAAGGTCCTAGGACAAGAGGCAACTTGACATAGTGCTTAAGTTCAGAGTTCAGGTCTGATGGGGTAACCTGGTGTTCAAATATCTCTGGCTTCCTGACTGCCTAACTGTGTGCCCCTGAGCCATGTGCCAAACCTCTCTGGGCCTGCATGTCCTTGCCTATAAGTGGGGGTGATGAGAACAGTGCCAACAGCACAGGGTGAGAATTCAGCGAGGTAATGCCCTGTGAGCACGTGGCACATGGGGAGTATTAAGTCAGTGTCAGCCCTCAGCCTTGGCGGAATCCCTCTCTCACCTCAAAGTCTCCTTGCCTCCAGTGGTTTCCCAGAGCAGTAGCAAAAGCGGGCAACTAATTTTGCTTAAAGAGCTGGAGCAAAGACTGGGAGAATGGAGCCCAGGTCAGCCCCGTATTTGCCATGTGGTTTGGGAAGAGTGAACCCACCCCGCAGAGCCTGTAGGAAAACCGTCACTGGTAAGGGGGAAATGAGATAAAGGCGGTCAAGTCCTTGCTGCTTCCTGTCTCCCCGGGAATCCCTAAGAACATTCCCCAGCCCCCTCCTTTGCCCTCATCCCTCTCCCAGGGCTTAATTGGGCAGCTGCCATCAGTTTGCACTTAACCTTCTCCCCATCTGCCCTCATGGGAAAGAATTAACGCTAATCCCTGAGCTGCTTCCCTGCCTGTCGAGGGAAGTGTCAGAGTGCAGGGACCCGGAGCCAGCTCAGCTCAGGCTTCTCAAGTAGTGCAGCCCAGCTCCAGTGCTCAGGGGCTCCCCAAACATGCCCACCCCAGAGTCTCTGCTCCTCTGTGCTGGAGCAGTGGGGGACAGCCCTCCCAGCCAGTGAGCCACCTTCCTCCTCACCCCATTCTTGTCCCTCGAAGCCCAACACTGTCCTATAGAAATACAATGTGAGCCATGTAAGTTATTTATAATTTTCCGGTAGCCACATTAAAAAAAACCAAAGGGTAATAGATGAAATTTTAATAACACACTTTCTTTAACCCAATATATCCCAAATATGATCTTTTTAACATATAACCAATGTGCACATTTTTTAACAAGATATTTTATGTTCTTTCTTTGCATACCCCGACTCCCCAGTTTGGTGTGTCTTATACTTTTACGGCACATCTCAATTTGGATACTAAAATTTTCATGGGAATACTTGATCTGCATTTAGACTTCACAAAACTTATAGCTGAAAAAGATTCACCTACCCAAGTTGATCGAGACCCTCATAAAAGTTTTCCAATCACTGAATCAAGCATGAGTTTTTAAGTTTAAATGTAAAAAAAAAAATACAATTAAACAACATGAACAATTCAGCTCATCAGTCACATTAGCCACATGTCAAGGCCTCGGTGGCCATGTGTAGCTGGTGGCTACCATATTGGATGGTGCAGCTCTGGCCTTCACCCAATTTCCCACAGCTGCTCCTTGGCAGGCCTCTCCAGGAAAGTGTGTGGTGCACTGGAGGTGGGGACTCTGCCTCCAATTTGCTGTGTGACTTTTGGTGCCACAGGAAGCAAGGACAATGTGGCTGCTAAGAGTAGGCACTTTGGCAGGAGACGTCTGTGTTGTTATTAGTTACTTCTGAGCTTGGTGACCATGAACCAATCCATTTTATTTTCTGTGCCTTGGTTTTCTCAGCTGTCAAAGGGAAGTAATAATAATACCTTCTTTACTAGATGTTTATGAGGGTAAATTGAAATAATGTGGGTAAAATGTTGGACATATGTTGGCTATTTTTGTGTGGATGGATGTAGGCATTGGGAAAGCAGAGACAGCAAGGAGGATGGGCAGGTAACTAGCCTGGAAGGAAAAGTGGGAGGAATCGGTGCTGGCTTCCTGGGGGAGGCAGCATGTAAGCTGGGACCAATAGGACTTGGTCTTGGGGAACTCTCTAGGCCTTTGTTTACCCAGCTCTCAAATCCTTCCATTTAAAGAAAGTGAGTGCCTATGACTCACAACACCTTGTTCTAGGCTCCGGGAATGCACAGCAAAGAGCACACGGTGCCCCTTCTCACAGAGCTTCATTCTGGGCTGGGAAATGGGCATCAGAACTGGGATTACATTTATGGAACCCTTTCTATATGCCAGGCACTGTTGGAAGCCTTTGACATTAGCCAACTCTTTTAACCATCACAGTAGCTTCATGGGGAAGGTGCTGGCATCATTGTTTCTCATGGCAAAACTGAGCCACACAGAGCATTAAGAAACTTGACCAAGGTCCCCCAGCTTAAACGGGGCCGTGGTGGGATTTGAACCCAGTCTGCTTGGCTGTAGTGTGAGTGCTTTCATCACCTCCTTCTACTACAGGTTGAACATTCCTACTTCAAAATTCCAAAATCTGAAGCAGTCCAAAATCTGAAACTTTTGGGGCACTGACATGAAGCCAGAAATAGAAAATTCCACACATAAGTACTCAACACAAGCTTTGTTTCATATGCAAAATTATTGAAAATGTTTCTTAAAATTACCCCTTCATCCTATGTGTATAAGGTGTATATGAAACGTAAGTGAATTTCCTTTACTGTTTTTGTACTCACAAACCCTCCCTTCCACTCTAAGCTCTGTAAGCATCTGGCATCTTGGCTAGTTTGCTGCTTCTGAGGTGCCTGGGGGTTCATGCATTTTAGACTTTGTGTACTCCGGGGACTAGATATGATTTCAAAGTGCTGCTGACTTGGGTCCCAATCCCCGAAATATCTCATTATGTATATGCAAATATTCCAAAATCTGAAACACTGTGGTCCCAAACCCTTCGGATATGGGATACTGATCTTTCTAATGAATGTAGAGTGGCAGTGATAGCTGCTGAGAAAAGCAGCAAGGCAGAAAAAAAGGGGGAGGGGCTGCTATTTTAGATGGAGGGGAAAGAGGCCCCCTCTCCTCCAGGCTACACAGACCATCCCTAACATCCCTTGCACCTCTATCAAGGGCCTACCACATGCCAGACTTTTAATGGGTCTTGGGAGCCCCAGGCAGTGTGTGACGGGCCAGGGTCTGTGAAGGTGTGCCCTGCATTGAGGAGCCGGGCATCTGAACTGCCAAGCACAGCCAGGCCTGCCAGGCAGGTGTGTCATGTGGGCTGGGAGCCATGGCCAACAGCTGCCAGGTGGAGCCAGGCTTGTGCCAGGGACTGCAGTCAACAGAAGCAGCTGCCCTCCAGTGTTTACTGAGCATTTATTTTCTCTCCTTCTTTCTTCTTTCCCCTTTTCAGCCCATCTTTCCTAGCCTTACCCCTTCCCCTTTCTTCCCTCTCTCCTCCCTCACTCCTTACCTCCCATCCACCCACCTACCCAGTGTTTATCGAAGGCCTACTATGTGCCAGACATGGTGTCAAGCCCTAGGGACACTGCGGTGAATAAAATGCTCCTGTCCTCAAGGAATGTTATGGTCCATTTTGGAAGGACCCATAAATAAATCTGTAATATCTGCTGAGAAAAGATGTGTGTGCTCTTTGAGAATAACAGTGAGATGAATTGGGGGAATTAATTACTCTTTGTACATGGAAGAACACTATAGATAAAGTTCAAAGGCAAATGATAGGCTGGAGAAATATTTGCACCCTCAGGGATGCAGAAGGAGCCCACATCTATGTATAGAGCTCTCCGTCAGGGCCTGGCACAGAGCGCCATTCCCTTCATAGCAGGGCTTACTCTTATTTTTTTCACTCTCCTTTTTTGTTTTTTTTAAATGCATCCTCTGTTCTACATAAAATGGTTGTGTCCTGTTGGTAGAGCAGGGGCCCAACTTTCTGACTCAATGATTATGACATGAGGTCAAACAAGAAAAAAGGTGTCACGGGAGCAATCCACCCAATCTCCAGCCTTGAACTAGAGAAAGTCCATGACCCAAGGATCTTGAGTCCAGTGTGGGTGACAGTGCGGATGCTAAGCAAAGACTTTTCAGGGTAGTTTATGGGAAGGGGCTGGATAGGTGTGGGGAGCTTCGAAGAGGGTCCCGCTGTGCAGACTTTTGGGGGCAGGAAGGGATAGTGGGAAGAGTGACAGCTAAGGGGAGTCCTGAAGCATGGGGAGTAGTTAGCTAGGTGCCAAGGGGAGGGGAAAATATTCCAGGCAAAAGGAACTCCTTGTGCAAAGGTCTAGAGACAGAAAAGTTTAGACCCCAACATACACACACACATGCACACGCACACACAAACACACACACACACACACACTGCAGACACAGAGTCTCCTCCATCTTGCAGGAGTCTGAGTCAGGGAATCACGAAAAGATGGGGGTAGAGAGGTAAATGGGTCAGATTACAAAGGGTCTGGTAAGATATGCAAGGAGGTTGGACATCATTTGAAGATCAATGGGAAGCCTTTGAAGAATTACAAGCTAAGGAATTGTTGTTTCAAATTTGCGTTTTAGAAAGATCATGTTGGCCACTTTCTGAATAATGGAGTGGGGAAACTGGAGCCAGTTAAGAGGCTGTTGCCAAACATCCAGGGGAAAACTGATACTGGCTTGAAATAAGGAAACGGCCATGGGGATGTAGAGAAATGGATGGAGGTCAAGGTCAAGATCAATGTGAAAGGTTGAGGCTGCAGCTCTAGAAATGGGAGTCGCAGGTGGACAGACAAGACCTGAATCAGAGGGCAGTGGTAGCCCTTCAGGGAGACTGCATCATGCCAAGAAAGAAGGGACCAAATGTTTGATGCTGGGTTCTGTGTTTGGATCAAAAGCTGGGAGACTCCTGGGTTCTTGCCTTTGCCCCTCCCTCGCCGGCTGTGTGAATTCGAGGTGTTGACGTCTCCCGTCTGGGTTCGTTCTCCCCATTTGTAAGATGCTGTGACTTGAATAGGATCAGTGATCCTCACTGTCCCATGGAGCCCTAGGAGTCCTTGGGAAGTCAGTCCTTCAGCAGCAGGGGCTGAGGTGACATTTGGTGGCTGTGGCTTGGGACTGTCGCCTCGTCTTTAAGCACTGTAGTTCTGCTTCAATTTGTTTTGTAATTTGGCCTTCTGACTCAGCTTTGATTTGAAGAAAGCGTTCCATGACTCAAAAGAGTTTGATGAGGGATAACCTCTCATGTTCCATCTGGCAGAAGGTAGAGCCACACCCAGTTGGGAGTTTCCCTGATGCTAGGAAGAGCGACATCTCCATAAGTCAGAGAGAATTAACAACTATAGACCTTACGGCACTGTTTGGTGCAGACTTTAGATCCAAGGAAAACTCATGACCCTGCACCCAGGGGTCTAAGTGGACTTGTCTGAAGGGTTAGCATCTCCAACCCAAGTACTCCAAGGGTGACAAATAAGATTCAGCTCTGGCAATCGATGGTAAAGTTGCCTGGTGAGGAGCACTCAGTGAGGATAAAGTGCTGTGATTGATTAGCAATGTCTGCTCTGGACAGTAAATGGGTGGTAATGGTGTGTGTGCCGTGAATCTGCTAGCTTTGATCTAATCTTTGCTGTTTAACAGGGACATGAACTCTCATTCCCATCACAGCCCCAGGCTGCTGTATTGTGCAATCTCTTCTTTCTCCTCCTTTTGTTGTTGAGTACTTCAAAGGTCTATCCTGGCCCTCTTCCCAGTGGACCAGTCACTTCAGGAAACAAATGGGCTGCTCTCTGGAGGAAGCCAGATCACTCAATGAGTTCCCATTTCTCTAGAATTAGATGGTTAGTCATGCTGACCAGGGCCAGGAGGTGGGCTCAAGGCCAGGGAAGCACAATGCTTCTTTGCTGAGCCCCCAGGGCGTGGGCCTTGTTTCCCAAAGATATCCAAGGCCATGTTCAGGAGCCTCTTGCCACCATTGTGATCCCACTTGCTGCATCTGTGAGGGACTGCCAGCGCTAATGGTTGGGGTGGAGGCAGGAGGAAAAAAGGGCACTCTGCTACTCGGGAAATTAAAAACCTGCCATTCTCTTTAATATTTTAAAAAAGTAATCTTCATGACATAAATAAATCATGTTTATTGTAGAAAAGCTGAAAAACATGGATAAGCAAAAAGAAGAAAATAAAAGACATCTATGTTCTGATACTTAAAGCATTATTTCAACAAGTTAGCGTGTATCTTTCCAGACTTCAGCAGCTCTAGGCACCAGCCCCTCAGAATGGACGATGGCTGTAGCCCTGGGGTAGTTGGAGGCCTCCCAGCTGTGCCAGGCATTAACCCTGTAGTTGCTGGCTGGTGGGAAGGTCTAGGGTTCCTGGGGGTGGAGCCAGGGCAAATGGGGTGGCCTGCATGGGGCTCAAGTGACAGCTCTTTCCAATCAGACAGGAACTAGTTTGTTAACAAGCTGAGCTGGCACTTTATGGATAATTCTCGGTGGTGTCTATCCTTACTCCTCCGAGGGTATAATCAGACATATTGGCTGGGTGCAGGCCTGGGCTTAGAAATACCACTGCTGGTTGGCGTTAGGAGGGGTCACTTCCTAGTCAACGTCCCTATTTGCATTTGAAGCGTTGTTGCTCCTGGAGGGTGAGTTGAGCCGCACATATCCCTTTCTCTTTTTATAAATCCCTATTTCCCTCATCACCATCTCCCCACAACAGGGACTGAGAGGTTTCCTGGAAGAAGAATCTGTGATCCTTGTTTTTACTTTAGGAGTCAAGGGTAAGAACAACTTCACCTTCTGGGCTAGGCTGGCCTCAATCCAGAGCACACAGAAAGGATCACGGGATTCTAGAACAGACACTCACCATAAAAGAAAACACAGCCTGGACAGGTGCCAGGACTCAGCACCCAGGCCCTGGTGGCTGGAGGTGAAGGTCCCTTCTGAGCATGGTTTGAGGCTGGCACTAGAACCTTCCTGGTCCAGCCACCCTAGAGGAGTGGGTACCCCATGGGGAAGATCGTGCATAAAAATTTAATGGTTCTAACACTTTGGGGCTTGGGCAACATTGCTATAGGGCCCTTCTCAACTGCAGGAGTACACGGTTCTGAAGGGACAAAGAGTTATCCCCAGTTTAGGAGTCCAGCCAGCAACTGTAGATCTTATACAACCTGATCAGATCTGGGAGGGGCAGAGAATGGCATAGAACCAGCTGCAGCTATATGGTCCAGTCTGAGAGATGTGACTGAACTTCTCTCTCCCTTTGCCAGGTGACAAAGATGCTCAGGGCTTATTTGACAAGTGGTTAAACTTAGTGATTAAGAGCACAGATTCTGGAGCCAGACTGCTTGAGTTTGAATCCCATATCTACCACTTATTTTCTTTGTGACTTTGGGCAAGTGACTTCACCTTTCTGTGCCTCAGTTTTCTCATTTGTAAAGTGGGGGGGACACATAGTGCCTGTCTTAGAGAGTTGTTATGAGGATTAAATTAATATATGTAAAATTATATCTAGCTGATTGTTATGTTTGCTGACACACACATACACCCTTAGGTGGTCTTGAAGCTGTAGCATTTAGGAATGGGAACACTGGAAAAGCTGGAAATTCTTGTTAATTTGGAAGGTGAGGCTTTGCAGTGGTTCTTTTTTTTTTTTTTTTTTGAGAGAGTCAGCTGGAGTGCAATGGCAGGATCTTGGCTCACTGCAACCTCCACCTCCTGGGTTCAAGTGCTTCTCATGCCTCAGCCTCCTGAGTAGCTGGGATTACAGGCGTGCACCACCACACCCAGATAATTTTTGGATTTTTAGTAGAGATGGGGTTTCACCATGTTGGCCAGGCTGGTCTTGAACTCCTGGCCTGAAGTGGTCCGCCCGCCTCAGCCTCCCAAAGTGCTGGGATTACAGGTATGAATCACTGCCTGGCCCAGGAGTGGTTCTCAAATTTGAAGACGCATCAGCATCATCTGGAAGGCTGCTTGCTAAAGCACAGATTTCTTGGCCCCACCCCCAGTCGGTCTGGGGTGGGACTGAGCATCTACACTTCTCACAAGCTCCCAGATGATGCCCATGAGCTGCGGTCCACGGATCACACTTGGAGCAACACCAGTTTTGAATATTGTTATAAATCTATTTTATTTCTTCTTTTTACTGAAGTATAATCTTCTCTGACATTTTGTAACCAGACTGTAAACTTGACAAGGGCAGGGGCCATGACCTTACTTACCGTTGAATACACAGCATCTGACATGCTGTAGATGCCCGATAAATATCGGCCGAAAGGAGGATAGCAGCACGCTTTTTGCACTCAACAATGTTCTTGTGTACATTTTTCATGTTAATAAATATTCTCCCACAACATTGTTTGGTTGGTTGCATAGTTTTCCCTTGTATGGTTGTAAGCGAGAGAACAAGTTGAGCTTGCTGGAACAAAAAGGAAGAATTCAGTCTAAGTAGGCAGGCTGCCTCAGCGACTGGAACCAGGAAGCTGAGAACCAACAGAAGGATCTTTCCTGTTGCCTCCCATCTGCATCTCCCTGTGATGGCTTCATTCCCTTTCCCTGGATTTTGTGACTTTTCTGTCCACATGACATCCAAGATGGCTGCTTCCATCTCCCAGATCTCGTTACAGCACCTGCCATGTGGTCAGTCTATCTGTCTGTCTGCCCCTTAGTCTCTCTCCTAGTAACTCCATTAGGGACTCTGGCCCTTCTGGGGTCAGTACTCACCCCTCATCCAGTCAAAGAGGAGGGCCGTATTCAAATATGGCTGCCAGGTGCCCCTGTGGTGGTAGTGGGGGGAGTACAAGAAAAGTGGGGCCTGGTGATTGCCAAACGATCCATTCTAAATAGCCTTCCATTCATCTTCTCATCCCTCTCCTTAAACCTGATTTCAATTTCAATCTGGCGACCAGGATTTGGTTTCTGTGGTCTTTTCTGGGCTCAGAGCAGGGATTTTACTGACTTAACCCCATCTCTCTTCCATTAGCGATAATGACTCATGGCAGCGTCACAGGTTTGTCTGATGTCTTTGAACATTTAATCCACGCAACGTGATTTTGAGGGAGGTAGGAGGTTTCACCCAATGAGGCCTGTTTAGTACCAGCAAGTCTGCTCATGATCTGAAATGCAGCTGAAAAAATAAATATAATTAAAAAGATAACTCAGGCCAGCGTTCCCAGAGACTGTTTTATATGGGCGCATAATGAATGCTAAACTCAGTGCAGCAGTGCCAAAAAGCAAAATAAATTCTTGGAGTTGGTCTGTTTCCTGCCTGCAATACATTTGCTTGTTCCAAACAAATATATTTGTCAATACAACACAATTAGGAAGGCTGAGCCAATCAGACCATCAAATATCCAGAGAAGCAGAACGTGGCTTCCGTACACTTTGCTACATGAAGCCAAGGTCTGGGTGTGTTATGACCAAATCAATTACAGCCCGGGCAAGCCTCACATTCCCCTCCAGGACAAGCTTCCTCATCTCTTCTAGTTACCTAGGGAGTTCTGACTTTTTCTCCCTTTCCCTCTCAATAGTATTAATAACCATGAGGCACCTCCTTCCCAATCTTTTAGGTTAATTTACCTTTTTTTTTTCTTTTTTGGCCAACAGCTAGAAACAACTTTTGACATAGATAGTTTGTAGAATGAGGGCCTGCCAAAATAGGACTAATAATGAGTATTTATAATAATAGCTACCATTTATTGCACAGATGCCAGGCATTTCACACTCATGGTTTCTCCTGACCCTCACAACAATCCTGGGATATGTATTACTAGTTTCATTTGATAGGTGAGGAAACAGGCTCGGAGAGGTCAAATGATTTGTACAAGGCCACACAGCTAGTGAGTGACTGAGCTGAAGTTAAAACTCTGCTCTTTCTAATGCTTGAGTTTGTGTTAGGACTACTGATGTTAAAAGACATAAAATCTAAATCAACCTGGCTTTAAACAATAAGGGGATTAAATGGCCTTTGAGTTGATAGCCCAGGTGTGAACTTCAGGCAAGGCTTAATCCAGCCACTCTAATGACATCTTCAAGGACCTGGCTTCTCTGTGCTCTGCCTGCCTTCATCCTTAGGCTCCTCACCATTGGCTTCTATAGCCCACACCTCTGAGCTCTTCCTTCAGGAAAGGAAATAATGACAGCAGCTACATCCTTTAAATTCTTAAGCCTCATCAGTCTGGAGAAGAAAGAATGTCCCCTCTGGTGGTATCCACGGAAGAGAGAGGAGCTTCTACTTTCAAACTCTTGGCATTCCATTTGCTTGGGTTAAATTAGGTGCTCATCCTTGAGCCATAGCGCCTGGCTTAGGGATATGACGTGTTGTTTAGTTTGGACTGATCAGGCCCCTCTCTGGAGCTGAGGTGGTCATCTGTCTTGCAAGAGCCTCAAGGCTGAGCAAAGGGAGGGACAGAGATCCTAGAGCAAACCTGGGCGCTGTCATCGGAATAGGGCCATGAATTGGCAGAGGGGATGGCTGAAATAGTTAACCAACTGGCCTGGCACAGGCACTGACCAATTAGAACAGATGCTGGCTACGAAGACTCATCAGCCATTTGCTATTCAAAGTGGGCTCCTTGGACAGCAGCGTCGGATCATTTGGGAGCCTGTTGGAAATACAGGATCTCTGGACCCACTCCCAACACCCTGAATCAGAATCTGTACTTGAACAAGATCTCTAAATCCTTAACAAGATCTAGCAAAGTTTGAGCAGTGCCGATTTAGCAGAGTGATGGAGCGTGATAAATACATAAATACATGATAAAGTGCCTGGCACGTGGTGGGTGCTTAATAAACATAGTTCCCTTCTTCCCATCCCAAATGTCTGCAAATGGGAAACTGACTATCTTAGTCCGTTTTCTGTTTCGATAGCTGAATACCTGAGACTGGGTAATTTATGAAGAAAAGAAATTTGTTTCTTACAGTTCTGGAGGCTGAACGTCCAAGATCACATGTGGTAAGGGCCTTCTTGCTGATGGGATTCTACAGAGTCCTGAGGTGGCGCAGGGCATCAAATGGCTCATGAGAGATGAGGGGCTCAGGAAAGATGGCCAAACTGATTTTTATTACAGACCCATTCTCGGGATAACTAACCCATTTCCTCAATAACCCATTAATCCATTACTCCACGAATGGATTAATCTGTTCATGACAGCACGGCCCTCATGACCCAATCACCTCCCAGATGTTGCACTTCTCAATGCTGCTGCATTGGGGATCAAGCTTTCAACCTATCAACTTTTGGGGAGCACAGTTAAATTGCAGCATTGACCCAGCAGGATTTCTACTTGCCTAAAACATAGACATGGACTCTGACGCCCTGAGGGCTAGCCTGGGGCTTGGCTTTTCTCAGTACATCAGAGGTTCTAAACCCAGGCTGCGCATTAGAATCCTCTAGTGAATTTTTAAAAATCTTGACGGCCAGGCATCACCCCAAGTCAAGTGAGTCAGTATCTCCCAGGGGAGATCCAAACATCAGTACTTTTAAAAGTTCCTCAGTCAATTTCTATGAGCAGCCAAGGTAGAGAACAAGTGCCTCACATTTTGCTGCCTTCTGAATTCATTAAACTGTAAGAAGGCTCTGCTTTCAACAAAAGGGTCTGCTTTGAACACTTCTGGGTGGCTGGCTGCAAACCCAACAGTTCCTGTCTTCAAACACTGAGCGTGTGCTCTGACATGGCTATGCCTGGTAACACAGAGGAGTGCCTGGTAACACATAAGAATCTGTGCTGACTGGCTCTGGCTTACACTTCTCAGACATCTGGTAGAGGTTCAGCTTCTGAGCCAGGGAATCAAGAGGCATGGACCCATAGCCTACACTCCAGGGATTCGGCAGGGCAGGTGGGAAGCAATGATCACATCTGCAATTCTGCACCGCCAGATCCCCAGATGCATACTTAGAAGTCCTGGACCCCTGGGCATCTGGTGAAACCTCTGGACTCTTCTCAGAAAAAAAAAAGTTTTTATTTTACATAGTAAGACTAAAGAGACTAGGCATGGTGGCTCACACCTGTAATCCCAGCCCTTTGGAAGGCTGAGGCAGGAGGATGGCTTGATCCCAGTTCGAGACCAGCCTGGGCAACAGCGAGACATCTTCTCTATTAAAAATTAAAAACAAAATTAGCCAGGTGTGGTGGTGCACACCTGTAGTCCCAGCTGCTTGGGATGCTGAGGTGGGAGGATCACTTGAGCCCAGGAGGCCAAAGCTGCAGTGAGCCATGATCATGCCGCTGCACTCCAGCCTGGGTGACAGAGCAAGACTCTGTCTCAAAAAAAAAAAAAAAAGTACTAAGGAAAGAAATAGTTTTGAAATACAATTATCAGCTGGGCATGGTGGCTCACAACCTGTAATCCCAGCACTTTGGGAAGCTGAAGTGGACAGATCACTTGAGGCCGGAAGTTCAAGACCAGCCTTGCCAACATGGTGAAACCCTGTCTCTACTAAAAATGCAAAAATTAGTCAGCGTGGTGGCATGTGTCTGTAACCCCAGCTACTCGGGGGACTGAGGCACAAGAATCGCTTGAGCCTGGGAGGTAGAGGTTGCAGGGAGATGAGATTGCACCTTGCACTCCAGCCTAGGTGACAGGGGGAAACTCTGTCTCAAAAAAAAAATGCAATTATCAAGATATTAAAAAGAAATGTACGTATGTGCCTTTTTAAAATATATATATATATGTGCTTCTTTATGAATGCATTAAATGAGAAGGTCTGGCAGTGTGTCTCACAGCTACCAGAAGCTTGAAGTGGTGCTGAATATGCATAATGTGCTGAGAAGTCTGCAGCAACTGTCCTTCCATAGGTAACTATCTGTGATTTCTACTGGTGACAGTCACAGGCGCTGCTAATCTGACTGTAGTTTGTCACTTACATTTACAATGGAGACAAATGCTGAACTTTGGTTAGAAGTTAGTGAAAATAATGATTCCACCCAAGTCCACTGACCCTCTGAATTCTATCCACAGACTCCTTGGATTTCATGGTCCCAGGCTAAGAACCCTTGGGGTAGAGAAATAGGGCTGAGGGCAAATCGCTGGCTGCAGCCGTGCTGTGGAAGGTGAGTGCCACTGGGCACAGCATGTCTCCATCAGAAGATCCAATCCGTTTTTCTCCTAGGTCCTGGGTGCTGAGGTTTCAAGGGAGAAGAGGTGTGTGTCGTGGGGCTGGGGGTGTGTAGAGAAGGGATTCAGAGCTGCTGAGGGGAGCATGCCAAGGTTCTCATCCTAGCTCTCTTCCATACTGATACTGTCACCCAAGCATGCTGCCTAACCTCTTCAGACTTCAGTTTCTTAATCTGTAAAATGGGACTCCTAAAGCCTGCTTCAAGGGTTTCTGTAGTAATGAATGACAAATGCTTAGCACAGTAGCAGTGAACTTACTAGTTAGGTGTGCCAGCTGTGTAATCTTGCACAAGCCCTTGACTTCTCCAGGACTTGGTTTCCCTATCTGTAAAACAGGCTACAAGTGCCTGCCTTACTGTGAAGATGCAGAGCCTGGCACCAACAGACAGCCCCATACACAGTGGCTGGACAGCTGAGGGCCTCAAGCAGCCCACAGGACTCCACACACAGCAGCTTTGGAGACTGCTTCCTTGGCCAGACTGTGCAGGGGACCAGTTGCAGCAGCTAGTCCTGGAGGATTCTCGGCAACCTTAACTCCTCAGGTGCACCGGTCGGTCCCTGCAGTGAGGGCCTTGGCCAGGTGTGTGGGGTCGGGGGGGGAGGAAAACACCTGGGGAAGGGTGAGCTGTTGTAGCTGGCTCCCACTCCCCTGGGCTGGGTGTCTCAGGACCCTGTGCCTAGAGCCCCAGCCTCTCCCACCGTGTTGGCTCTGACTCAGCCGTGCCTGTAGGGACACCTGGAGACCAGCCAAGCCAGACCCCAGCTAGCAAGCACTAGAGCCCTGGATTTTTTTTTAAAGAAAGAACTCAGCTGGGGTGTCACCTTCCCAGCCTCTGCCCCTTTCAGTCTGGAGACTTTCATTTTCCCTCTGTTTCTTTCTCTTTCTGTGAATGAGGCTGTGCCTTGCTTCTATTTCTCTCTCTCAGTCCCTCTACCTGTCTGCCTCTGCCTCTCTGTCTCTCTCTCTCTCTGCATTTCTGTCTTTCTCTCCCACCCTCTCTTTCCTCGTCCTCTCTTTATTTATTCAGTTTCTCTCCACTGTCTGACTGTCTTTCTATCTCTTTCCGTTCCTATCTTTGCTTCTCTCTGTCTCAATGTCTGTCTGTCTGTTTCTGTCTCTTCCTGTCTCCACGTCCCCGTCCCTTCTCCACCACGCATTTGACATAGGGCACTGAGTGACTGTGGAGGACAAATGCGTCCTGAAGTTTCCCTCCACTCCCACTTAGAAGGCAGAGCCTGCAGAGGAACAAATGGGACGGGGCACGTAGAGCGCGTGGGACCTCTGAGTGTACGAACAACCTTAGCGATGACTTCTGTTTCTGTTAGACTGTGAACTCCTTGAAGACAAGAGCACATCTGAATTACCTTTGAATCATCAATAACTAGCACAGGGCCTGGTATGTTGCTGATGTTCAGTAAACATTTATTTACATGAGTAAGTGATAGAATGAAAAAAACACACTTTTTTTTTTCTATCAAGTAAAATTTATTCATAATCATTTTGGGCTATCAGGACCTCTTTTTTTTTTTTTTTTTTTGAGATAGGGTCTTGCTCTGTCACCCAGGCTAGAGTGCAGTGACATGATCACGGCTCACTGCAACCTCGACCTTCAGGGCTCAAGTGATCCTCCTACCTCAGCCTCCCAAGTATCTGAGACCACAGGGGCATGCCACTATGCCCATTAATTGCTAAAATTTTGTAGAGATGGGGTCTCGCCATGTTGGCGAGGCTGATCTCAAACCCCTGGGCTCAAGCGATCTTCCCATCTTGGCTTCCCAAAGTGTTGGAATTACAGGTGTAAGCCACCGAGCCCAGCCTCTCTTTATCATTTTAAGTGAGTGCCTCCTCAGTTAGAGAAATCAAAGTCAGTTTTTAAACCTTATTTGCTTCTTTAACTCTAATCCTCCTGGCACCATCACCACCCCTTAAACCTCCCATTCCAGAATATTCCAGAATGTGCCAGGCTGTTCTTAGCTGTAGCGTCTTTGCACTTTTGATTCTCCCTGCTAACTCCTGTACATTCTTTCCATTTCCTTGGGGACGTACCATTCTCCTTCCCTGACTGCCAGGCTGGATTCGGTTTTCCCCTTCTGTTCTTCCACAGTAGGCCATGCACACACCTACTTAACTTGCTTCCTCCCTCTGAACTGTAGGCTGCTTGAGGGGAGTGGGCCTTTCCTTACCTTATCTAGGACCTCGCATGTGTCCTGTAGTTCCTACAAGTGTGCCAGTATGTCCTGAGCATCGTAACTCCTGGGGAGTTGCTGGGAAGTGCCAGTGGCTAAGTGATAGCTCCTAGCTCTATCTCTAGCTTTTAGCAGTTAAAAGACAATCTTGTCCAAGAATGAGAAGACCACACAAAATGCAGGTGGTGGAGACCAGTCTGGGGAAGCCACTTCCAGGCACCCAGGAACGCTTTGCTGGCTGTACCTGGGCTGGGGCAGGAGCCTGCACGAGAGTTACTTGCCCTTCAGCTTCCATGTTAGACTGGTTGGTTCTCAGCCAGGGTGAGCCCCAGTCACAGAAATAACTACCTGCTCAGACTGGTGGTTCCACCCCCCCCCTCCCCTTCCCGTCTCCTGCAATATTTTTTCAACAGGAGGAAGTGAAATGAATTAATTATGAGCCGTGTGTTTTCGAATGCATGCGTTCTGTTGCTGAGCTCCCGTTCTTGAAATGTGCAATCCCAATTGCAAATGAAACGCTCCCATCCTACCCCGTGCTCCAGAGGGTTTTCATAACAGCGCCTTTGTGGGCTCTCTTGAATGTCTGCCATGCCAAGGAGGCCGCACATTCCTCCGGCGGCCGCCTCGCTGGGCTTTGAGGAAATCTGCTGGCGGCGGCCCCAGTTTGCAGGAGGTGGGAGGGCATGTAGGAAACGTTGCTCTTAATCTGCCCATCTCCCCTTGAGCCCCCAGCAGCCCAGGGAGGAGGGGTTGAGATAAAGCCACATGCAGCAGGCAGATTAAGAGCTGCTGTTTTTATCGCTGCTTTCAGAGTTTCATGTCACATGGGCATTAGCAAGCTGGGGCGAGCAGGGGGGCACGCAGGGATGGGGGAGAAGGGCTGGCACCGCCCAGCCCAGCAGCCATCATGGCCCTGCCTGGAATCACTCGTGGGCAGCTGTAGCAAGGAGTGAAAGACAAAAATGATCCTGAATTGTGGCCTGGAAATAGGAGCTTTGTGTAGAGGCTCGTGGTGTTTAACGTTCAGAATATTAAATGTAACTGTGATGATAATGACAGCAGCTGATATTCACTGTACACTTAGTAAATATTTTTCATGTATTATTTAAATTGATCTTCATTGTAAGTCTGTGGTGCAGGCACTGCTCTGATTCCCAGTTTTCAGGGGGAGCCTTAAAGGAGGTCAGGAATGTGTGGGGGTCTCATGGTAGTCAGCAGTGGAGGTGGGATTTGAACTCGAGGAGCCTGGCTTGAGAGCCTGCGCATTGGCTTGCTCCTCCTTAAAGCCAGCATGGGCTACAGCAGACAATACTGTTTAGAAGAGCACATGACGGACTTCAGCCTGTCACAGAACCGTGTTCAGCTTCCAGCTCTGCAGCTTCCTAGCTGGGGGCCCTCAAGAGGGTTGCTTCCCCTCTCGGGGCCTCAATTTCTTGGGTGTGATACTTGGAGAAACACACCTGTCTCACAGCTGCTGTGAGGATTGAAGAATATAACATGTATAAGGTGCCTGGTGGGCATCAAGTTGCATCACTCCAAAAAGATATGTTGATGCCTTAACCCCCCAATTCCTGGGAATGGGACCTTATGTGGAAATAGGATTGTTGCAGATGTGATTAGTTGAGGTCACTGGGTGAGATGGGCCCTTTCCAATGTGATTGGTGTTCTTCTCCAAGGGGGAAATTGGGACACAGAGCCGGATACACGCAGAGCTAAGACTCAGAGAAGATGGGCCTGTGAGGGCAGAGGTAAGTTATGTGGCCACAAGCCAAGGAACACTGATGAGTGTCAAGAACTGCCTCGGCAAGGTGGATTCTTCCCCAGAGCTTTCAGAGGGAGCACGGCCCAGCTGAAGCCTTGATTTTGGACTAGCCTCCAGGACTGGGAGAGAATACACTGTCATTTGAAGCCACCCAGTTTTTGGTACAGTCATCACTTGGTATCCATGGGGGATTGGTTTCAGGACCCCCGTGCTCCCAAAATCCAAGGATACTCAAGTCCCTGATATAAATGACATAGTATTTGCATATAAACTATGCACATCTTCCTATATACCTTAAATCATCTCCAGATTCCTGATAATATCTAATACAATATAAATGCCATGTAAGTACTTGTCATATCATATTGTTTAGGGAATAATCACAAGAAAAAAAACTCTGTGCATGTTCAGTACAGATGTAATTTTTCTCCCCGAATATTCTTGATGCCACCGATGTGGAATCGACAGATGCAGAGGGCTGATTGTACTTTGCTATGGCAGCCTGAGCAAATGAAGGCGGTGCCTAATGATCATAGAGGCCGTCAGTTCCTGCACTTCGTCTCCAGGCCACTCTGGAGCCACCTGCAGCTTGGTGTGCACAGCATAGCTCTTACCTCAAGCACCAGTGTCTCCCTGCCTGAGGGTTCTCTCTGAATGCAGAACAAGCCCAGCAGGGCACAGAGGAGGCTGCAAGTGCCAAGCATGAATGCCCTGTGAACAGCCCTCAGTCAGTGAGGACTGGGAGCTGCGGGGTGGATACTCAGCCTCCCTATCTCTGGACAGGATGATTCTGAGTTATAATCTATGCAGCCTCTCAGAGAGTGTCCAGGGGGATTGAGCCCAAGTTGCTCATAGTGGTAACTCATTTATTAATGCCACCTTCCATCCTTATTTCCCTTCCCTTCTCTCCTACTGGTGCTTCCTAATATCACCTCCTAATAAAGTGTTTGTACTCCAAGCCTTGTCTTGGGGTCTGCTTTGGGGGAGAACCAAGAGAAAGATAGGCATGGGATGATACTCAGTCAAACAGCCCCTGCTTTATCTTCTTGATTACAATTTGAGCCAGAGGCTAGCATCCTTGAGCCAAATGGACCAGTAGCTAGTCTTTGACCAGTTGAGAAACTTTGAAGACCATAAAGGCCCCCGCCCCCTGCAAACAGCTCTAGCATCTTAGGGAGATGAAGATGACGTCAATGATGACGGAGACAGGAATTTACAGGAGTGGGGAAATGACATTAATCAGAATTCTTGGGCACAGCCCTTGGGAGGCTGCTGTGTGGTGGGACTACTCCCCACAGAATCGCAGGCAAGCCTAAGCTGTTGCTTCTCAGGGGCCGTTTGAGGCAGAGGGTCGTGGGTGGGGAGCCTGGGCTTTTAGAAGGGAGCAAAGGCCAGGGGAGAGATGATGGGAGACTTCGAGGGTGAAGATGTGGGCAGGATAATCTGTCCTGGTGATTCCTCAAGCCTTCTGGAAAGTGACTAAGCTGTGCAATTCATGCAGGTGGCAGGATTCTTGTAAAGCAAGTGACGGGGCCAGGGTCCATGTACAGTCCGAACTGAGCAGGCACAGCAGACACAAGGGTGGAGAAATAAGGTGGGCATCCTGTTGCAGTTGTGGGAAGAGCCCTGGGATCACACGGTCTGGGTGCAGGGGTCAGAGCCGAGTTTACCCAAATCCCAAGGGACAGAGTAGCATGGAGCAGACATTGGTCATTTGTGGCTGCCCGTCACTCAGAAACCCTCTTCCTCCATTTTAGGCAATTTCCCTTGTTTTGAGTCTGGCCTTAACAGGAAGGAAGGAAGCAGACACGCATTGCTGGACTCCCTGGCATTTCACAACATGACCTGCAAGGGCCTGCACATTCGAGGCCTCCACGGGAGCCCAGTGTTCAGAAGTGAGCACTCCGAGGACATGGCCACACAAAGGGAACCCCAACATCTGGCAAGAACAGTGGCCAGCAATTCTGCCCTTCAGGGGCAGTCGAGAGGAGCCCTGGATAGTGGTTCTGTGTGTCCGAGGAGCTTTCTGCAATGACGGAAGGGCAGTGTTTTCTCAGAAGTCCCCACGGTGTGGCCGGACATGGCTCCTGGCTGTGAAGCTTCAGAGTGGCCTGCCATACATAGTCCTCCTCGGGGTGCTGTGCTGTGAGCGAGCTTGTCTCCTCTAATACGTTATTTTTTTTCTGGTTAAGCAAGCGTGAGTAGATTCTGTTATTTGTCCTTAACGATCCTGCCCAATGTGGGTCTGAGTGACTTCTAGATCTCAAAAATAACAGTCAACCGTTACTGAGGGTTTAGTAGGAGGCTGGGTGTGTCTTACATAGCTTGCATGCATTATTTCAATAGATTATCCCAACAACCACATATGACAGAGGGGGGAGCCTGCGGGGAACTGAATGGCAGGCTCAGGGCTGTATAGATCCAAAACTTGTTTTTTTCACCGTCTCTTGGAACCACTGGGCCTGCAACTTTCTTCACTTGCCACGATGGCTGACAGCCTTATTTTGTGTACTGGTGCCCAGATGAAAATTCTCCTCCTTCTTTCTTCTCCCTTTCCACTGCCTTAAAGATGAACGCTCGTTGCTAAAAGAAAAGAAAGTTCATGTCTTTGGCTTAAAGCGTCAAATTACGGTAAAAAGGAGGGTTGGAAATTGGGAAAATAGTCTTTATCTTTCCCACATTTAGCTGAGTAAAAACGAGATCAAGTCAAGTCCTGCTATCAAATAGGAATCTCTCCTACGCAATACTCCAAAAATAGGCCATAATCCACGCTGGTGGTCACCAAAGATTGAGCTCCGTAGTCATTGCTTTTGAGCGCTTTCTGAGGCTGACAGTACTGCAGATGCACTGAAGAGGATTTTTAGACCCATTTAATAACAGCATGCAGAAGATAAACAAGAAGAAACAATAGCTAACATATGTTGGGATCTTACTACCTGCCAAACACTGCACTCAAGCCTTCTTTTATTTATTATCGATTAGGTGCTACTATTAATAGCCTCAATTTACAGAGAAGGTGCAGTTTGCCTGGGGCCACCCAGTTGGGAAATGGCAGAGCCAGGGTACAGCTGGGAGCAAGTCTGTTAGCCATCGTTCTGTGACACCTCCCAAGAAGTACTGCCTTAAATCCCCCCCAGTGATTTTAACTCATGTCTTGGTATTCCGAAATGTTAAAAAATGAAGGGGCATGTGTCTTGGAGATGAGGAAATATGGAGGCTCTCAACTCATGGGGGAGCCCTGGGAAGGCTTCCATAATTCACCGCTGCCTCTCCCTCCTCCTTATCAGGGAGGGAAGGGAGGTAAGGATGAAATGTCTTGGGGGCTGATGGCTCAGCAGAACCCAATTCATCTCCATCTCTCTCTGAGGCTTCTATTAGCCTGGATGGTACCTGTCTTCGTGGTGAAGCCGGCCTTAGAGTAGAGACTGAACTGGACCCTGCTGGTCAATGCAGAACTTTTCCTTAGCTGATGCAATCCTGGGTCTGTGCTGATTCTAAAACCCTGGAAAGCCACCTCAAGGGGCTGAGTCACACTCCCCTTCTCTTTTAATTATTCAGGACCTGACACGCTGACTGGGAATACATCACTCAGAGTACATGGCTGGTAAGATTAAATATTAGAGGAAACTCTTTTAATTAATTTTTAATGCGTTCTTTAGAACAATTCTTCATACCTAACCACACACTGAAACAGAGTACTTAAAAGAAAAATTAACGTTTAGGATCTCAGGGGCTTGTAGGTCTAGACAGCCCCTATTTGGGTTGCCTCTAAGCTACATATCAGGGTGCACCAGGGACTACATCCATGGCGTGGGATGAGCAGGTGTCCTGATTTTACTGGGACGGTTCCAGTTTATGCCTGTTGTCCCAGCTTACTTATTATTAGTGCCCCCTTTCCTCCCCAAAGTCTTCCAGTTTGGATGCTAAAGCATATGGTCACCCTACTTAAAGGCCATCACTCTCCCTTCCCTTGCCAGTGGCAGACATCACTAGTTGATCACAGCACCATTTCTGTGCTCAGTCCATGTGCATCTCCACAACACATTCTCTGTACAACCCTCCAGGCAGCCACTCTGAGCAATCAAAGTTGGCTTTGAGATGAATCCTATTTTTCTTTCCTTAGAAAGCAGTTTACACTATTTTTTTTAAATTAAAAAAATTTAGAGACAAGGTTTGTACTCTGTTGCAGGCTGGAGTGCAGTGGCACAATTATAGCCCCCTGCAACCTCGAATTCCTGGACTCAAAGGATCCTCCTGCCTCAGCCCCCTGAGAAGCTAGGACTACAGCTGTGTGCCATCAGACCTGGATACTTTTTAATGTTTAATTTTGTAGTAATGTGTCTTGCATATTGCCCAGGATGGTCTCGAACTCATGCCCTTAAGCAATTATCCCACCTTGGCCTCCCAAAGCACCAAGATTACAAGCATGAGACATTGCACCTGGCCTGAAATATTATATTTTTTATTTCTTCTTTATCTTTAAACCCTTTTTCCATTCAGGGCCTTACTTTTTTTCTATGGGACCACTATTGTCATTTTATGTGGGGCAATTCATTGTGGGTGACTATCTGAAGCATTGTAGAACATTCAATATCCCTGGTCCTGTTGGCACTAAATGCCAGTAGCACAATCTCTCCCAGTCCCCAAACCTGGTCATTCTGACAAACAAAAAACAAAAATATGTCCACCCTGCCCTACTCTCATTTTCAAAACACCCCCAGGGGAACAGTACTGCCCTGGGTTGGAAATAAAGGCAAGTAATAAGAACTATACAAGTCCAAAGAATGTTGCTTTGGTTATCTACTTCTGCACAATAAATCCCATTTTCTCCCTTCTCTCCAAAGAATTTCGTGAGTTAAAACAACAACAATTTTTTTTAATCTATCTGCTCACAGTTTTGCAACTTTGGCAGGGCTCGATGGGCAGCTGAATTGGCACTAGAGGCTTTTCCAAGAGAGCTCACTCACATAGCAGGCAAACCGGTGCTGGCTGCTAGCTGTGAGCTCAGCTGGGGCTGCTTCAGTTCTCCTTCATGTGGGCTCCTCCACAAGGCTGCTTGGGCTTCCTCACAGCAAGGTGGCTACGTTTCAAAGAGGAAGTGGAAGCTGCTGTTCTCTTAAAAGTCAGGCCTGGAGCTGGCATGTAGTCACTTCTTCCATATTCCATTTGTGAAAGCAGTCACGGGGGCAGCCCAGTTTCAGAGGATGAAGAAAATAGACCCCACTTCTCAGTGGGGGAATAGAAATAATTTTAGTTTGTTTCATGTTTCTTTATATTATCTCATTTTGAGAATCACGATAATCTCAAAAAAAGTAGACTGGCAGATCCCTTGGATTCTCCCACTTTATAGGTGGTAAAACTGAGGCTCTGAGGTGTGACTTGCCCAGAGCAGATAGGTAGTTAATAGGCCATGAATTTGGAATGGAAGGGAGGGTCATGGCAGGCTCTGAGGCATTCTTCTGATTTCCTTAGAACCAGTGTAGCGCAGGCCAAGTCAGACAGAGACAGAGGGTGTGAATTGTATGAGGATCGGTTTCTTGGTAGCTCAGCCCTGACATTGCTCTTGGCTGCCTTAGCCTCATCCACTGTGCCCGGGTCCCCCCATAGTCCCAACGTCTCTGTTTTAGTCTGTCTTTTGTTGCTTTTAACAGACTATCTGAAACTGGGTAGTATATAAAGAAAAAATATTTCTCATATATATGGTGGCTGAGAAGTCCAAGATCCTGGGGCCACATCTGGTGAGAACCTTCTTGCTGATGGGGACTCTGTAGAGTCCTGGGATGGCTCAGGGCATCACAGGGCAAGGGGACCGATCGTGCCAGTCCAAATCTCTCTTCTTCTTCCTATAAACCCACCAGTCCCACTGCCGTGATAATCCATTAACCCATTTATCCATTCCTGAGGGCAGAGCTCTCATGACCTCTTAAAGGCTCCACCTGCCAATCCTGCCACATTGGAGGTTAAATTTCAACATGCATTTTGGAGGGGACAAACATTCAAACCATAACAGCCTCTTTCATTTATTCACTTGCTAAATATTTATCGAGCATCATCAGCTGCCAGACACTGTGTTAGACCTGGAGGGTTGCGAGGTGAATGAGAAATAAATGGCTTTGGTGTCCCCACAGTCTTGAAGGGAGACAATAATGACTTGATGGCACAAACCAGGGAGAAGCGACATCTTCATGGACAGCCATAAGGGGAGAGAACATGGGGGCTGCAGGCATGCATATGGTGGGAGCTGGCCTGTCAGGGGTGGGGGGAGGTGTCCTCGAGAAAGTGACACTTAAGCTAAGATCTGAAGGCCAGGGAACAAACAAGGAGGTGAAGCGAGAGGGGTTGGGGAGGATGTTCCAGGCTGAGAGGTGCCATATGCCCTGGTGGGGGTTTCAGGGAGCTCGAGTGTGTTTGGTGGCTAATCACAGAGAGCGGTGCAAGAGGTCCGTGGAGGAAGGAAGGGACTAGATGGGGCAGGACCTGGTGGGCCAGTGAGGGATGCTCTTCTGCTTGTTATTCTTGTGTGTTATTTTGAGAACAATGGAAAACATCTTGTTTTGGAAAGAGTCTTCCAGCTGTAGCTTGGAGAATGGATTGGAGGGACAAAAATGCATTTGGGGAGCATGGGCCCCTCAGCCCCTGCTGAGGAAGCAGCTGGAGATAGTGCAAAACATGCTGACCAAAGTAGCCTCTTCTCCAATCTCCATAATGCTTCCTGCCCACCCACCCCACCTTCAGCCCCAATGAGTTGTTAGTGGTTGAGATGGGAATCTGCTCCACAAGGCAGGGGCTCCCACATTCTAAGCATCTTGCCCTTTCCATACGCTCCAAAATCCAAGGCCAGGAATAGGATGAAGTGAGTAAGGTACAGGGAACAACATTCATCCAGGCCTTCCTTCTTGGTCTGCATTGTGCAACCCAAAGAGTGAGCGCCTCTGTAAATTTTGTACTGTAGGTGCCTCCCTAACCTCCCTCTAGTCCTGGCCCTACCAAGATAGTTTATCACCAGACTCACATTGTGTGGGCAGGAAAGGGAGAGCGGGTAGGGGAAGTGTGTACCTTCTTTGTTGGGGCATGACCCATGGTTGTACATTTCACTTCCCCACACATCCCATTGGCCAGAACAGTCAACGGCCATATGTAGCTGCCAGAGAGTTGCACACGTCATTTTGATTCTGGGCAGCCATGTGCCTGGCTAACGTTTGGGCTTCTGGAAGGGTAGAAGGAGAAACAGATAGGTCTGCCCACACTTCCAGATTAGAGAGGCTTTCCAGCGGTGGTTAGGGACACAGGTGAGCTTTAAGGCTGCACAGGTTGGATTCAAACCTCAGTTCTGCCAGCTCCTGAACAAGTAGTCTTGGACAAGTTAATTTAGCTCCAAGCCTCCTCTCTTCATCTATAAAATGGGGATGGCCATAGAACTTGCTACATAGGGTACTAGGAAAAGTTGATTCCGGTTATTAAATGTCAAACAAATTTCAGAAGCACAAGCTGAGAGAAAGCTAGGAGCTCATCTAGCCCAGCCCCTACCCACCACTTTAAAAATGAGTCAATTGGGGATGGTGTTCCCAGCTACTGGAGAGGCTGGGGTGGGAGGATCACTTGAGCCCAGGAGTTCAAGGCTACAATGAACTATGATTGTGCCACTGCACTGAAGCCTGGGCAACAGAGTAACACTCCATCCCAAAGGAAAGGAAAGGGAAGGAAGGAAGGAAGGAAGGAAGGAAGGAAGGAAGGAAGGAAGGAAGGAAGGAAGGGAGGAAGGAAGGAGGGAAGGAAGGAAAGAAGGGAGGGAGGGAGGAAGGGAGGGAGGGAGGGAAGGAAGGAAAGAAGTGTGAGGAAATTGGGCCTCAGAGTGGAGCAGAGCTTGCCAAGATTACACAGCGAATGGGGGAAACTGGAGCCCCAACTCCATGGGAACCCTACTTTCCTGAATGCCTGTTCCACAGCAGCTCCTTCTTGAAGGAGAGAGTGCTCAGGATTCATATGGGAAATGAGTGGGTGGGTGGGGACAGATGAGGGAGGAGCCAGGAGGGAGACTTGGAAACTTCTGGGCTTCGGCTACATTCAGAGTTAGCTCTTCCTCCCCTCCACTCCATGCCCTCTCCCTGTTGTACTTCGCCTCCTTCCTCCCTGCTCCTTTCTTCTTTCTCTCCCTCCTACTCCTTCCCTCCTCCTCCTTCCTCCCCACTCTCCACCCTTCTCTCCTGCTGCCCTCTCCCTCCTCCTCTTCCTTGCCCACTACTCCTCCTCCTTCCTGCTAACTCCTCCTCCCTTTCCCCCTATGTGCCCTTCTGTCCCTCCCTCCATCTATGGCTCATGATGGAAAGCCCCCATTGTAGCACCTTGAGTGAAAAGATCCACATAAATCCTATGCCCCAGCTCTCAGAGCGTTTGGAGTTTTGGCAAGTAGACAAACACTGGCGGCCTCTCCTACCCGGCATCCTGGAAGGAGGCCCTGCTGGCCACTGGGGGGGCTCAGGCCACAGGTTTCTGATGGGCCCTTTCTCTGGGCACCTTCCCCTCCTATTCCTAAGCACCCTCTCAGCTCCCTCAAACTTTTTTATTTTTTTAACCCCAGCCCACCCTTCACCGCTCTCTCAGAAGCTCTCTGTGAGTAAGGGGGAAGATAGAAGTGGTGAAAGTGCTTTCTGTTACGAGAGGAGATGAGAAGCTCTGTGCAGGGGAATCCAGGATGCTGGAAAGCTGGGGAATTTAATACAGAGCTGGCTTGGCTCCATCCTGGATCTTCTTTATGTTCTTTGAGTGAGTAAATATTGTAAAACCTGTTTGGACTTTGCTTTGCCTCTTTGGGCAAAGTTGAAGCTGTTTCAATGGGAAGATCCTTTCTCCCTCCCTCCCCTCGCTTTCTTTCCTTCCTGCCTCCTCCTGCCCTCCCTCTTCCTCCTCCCTTCCTTTCCTTTCCTTTCCTTTCTCCCTCCCTCCCTCCTTCCTTCCTTCCTTCCTTCCTTCCTTCCTTCCTTCCTTCCTTCTTTCCTCCCTTCCTTCTCTCCTCCTTTCTTTTCTCTCCTTTCCACTCTCCTCCCATTCTCTTCTTACTGTACCCCAGCAGATCAGCTTGCTTACCTTTTAGCTTTCTTTCTTCCCCCTCTTTTAAAAAATAATAAAATACTAGCAAACATTATGTAACATGCACTGCGCTAAGCACCTTGAATGTATTAACACACCTAATCCTCTTTAGAATCCTATCATGTGGATACTATCAATATGCTCATTATATGGATGAGAAAACTGAGGCATCAGAACTTAAGTCACTTTGCTCCCTGCCCTCATGGCTGCCTTCTGTCCATGATCCCAGGGCATGGTATGCCCTCTAGCTTTCTCCTACTCCTTGTCCCCTTCCCTTTGGTGTCTCCCTGGGGCATCTGCACGTCATAATGATTTCTGACCCCACCTCCTTTTTGCCCTGTCTTACTAGGTGCTCCTTATGGGCCAAGAGAGGCCACAACTGTCTTTGCATGTGCTCTGCAGGCTGAGCAAAGCACATGGCTCATTTGAGGAAATAGAAAGAAGCCAGGGGAACTCAGGCCACAGGTGGAGAGTCCTTGCCATGGCTTTGAGTGACAGAGATTTCAGGTCAGTGTCTCAATCCTGGGACACTCCATGGAGGGATTAAAGAGAGGAATGAAAGACAGGAGAAAGATGGTATAGGGTGTTCGTTTGGGCTGGTAGCTAAGACCCACACGTGGCTATTAAGCTCTTGAAATGTTGCCCATTGGAACTGAGATGTGCTGTGAGTAAAAACTATGCACTGACTTGAAAGTCTTGTTTGGAAAGAAAAGAATGTTGTAAAAAACTCTAACTCATTAATACCTTTTTGTATTGATTTTATGTTGAAATAATAACAATTGGATATATTAGGTTAAATAAAATACATTAAAATAAATTCTACCTTTTTCCTCTATGGCTGCTAGAAAATTGAACATTAGCCCATGCACAGAGTCTCATGCCTGTAATCCCAGCACTTTGGGAGGCCAAGGTGGGCGGATCACTTGAGATCAGGAGTTCAAGATCAGCCTGGCCAACTTGGTGAAACCCCATCTCTACCAAAAATACAAAAATCAGCCAGGTATGGTGGCGTGTGCCTGTAGTTCCAACTACTCAGGAGGCTGAAGCAGGAGGATTGCTTGAGCCAGGGAGGTGGAGGTAGCAGTGAGCCGAGAGCACACCACTGCATTCCAGCCTGGGTGATGGGAGAGAAATGAAAGAAAGAAAGAAAGAAAGAAAGAAAGAAAGAAAGAAAGAAAGAAAGAAAGAAAGAAAGAAAGAAAGAAAGAAAGAAAGAAAGAAAGAAAGAGAAAGAAAGAAAGAAAGGGAGAGAGAGAGAAAGAAAGAAAGAAAGAAAAAAAGAGAAAGAAAGAGAAAGGAGGGAGGGAGGGAGGAAATAAATTGAACATTATATCCATGGCTTGCGTTTGTGGTTTTGCTAGTTTTCTATGGGATGGCACTAGCTTAGAATGTTTTGAGCCACAAGAAACAAAAAGCCTGACTCTATGAAGTGCCACGAACAATAAGGAATTCATTATTTCACTGAAGTAGAAGTCTGGAGGTAGGGTGGGCTCCAGCACTGGTTAATTTACCAGCTTACTACACAGCAAGACCCATGGTTTTGCCATCTTTCTACTTTGCCAACCTCAGTGAGTTGACTGCCTCCTCCTCACGGCCACAATGTGGCTGCCATAGCTCCAGGAAGCGTATGTAGACATGACAACAGCCAGTGGAAGAAGAGAGAGGGGCTCTTCTTGTGTATTTCTGCTGCCCATCAGCAGACATTCCCTGTCACATGTCATCAGCCTGAATGGAGTCACAGGCCCACGCTTAGACTGATCCCCAGCAAGGGGATGGAACCACCATGAGTAGCTTGGACAAATCATGTTGCACTCTCTGGTGCTGGGGTTCCAGATGAATCTTGGGGACCACCTGCCTTCTGGAAGGAAGGTAGACGACAGAACATCAGGGCTCTGTGAACCAGGAAAAGGAAGGGCTTCTCCACTAGGGATGTTGTAGGCAATTGGGAGAATCATCTGATTGCCTTTGCCAGATTGAATGTCTCATTTTGAAGGTGGCACAGGGATGTTCTTATATTAAATGATGTTGAGTTGATGAGCCAAGAGCACATCTGTTATTTCTGTTTGTCCAGCAGCTTTGCATTTCTCCCTTTTGGAAACTCTCCTTCTCCCTCTTGGCAGGGCTGTCAGTGACAGAGTCTCAGAGATGACCCAGAATTGCCAGTCAGAGTACCCCATTAGCCAAAAGAGTGTGCTTATTTCCTTAAAGGGCCGGCAAAGATCTCAGGGGAGGCTCTGACTGGCCCAGCTTGAGTCATGGGCCCTGACACTGACAGGGAAAGCCTGAGTCTAATGTTGCACATCTTCATTATGGGAAACTGTGATTTGTGAAGATGGCCTGGAAGCCTGGCCCAGACCCTACAACAACTTCTCTCTTGCTGGCGAGGAGTTGTGTTTCTTTGGAGGAGAAGAGGCGTTATGGTTTTTGGAATTTTTAGCCTTTCTGCTCTGGTTTCTCCCCATCTTTGTGGTTTTATCAACATTTGGTCTTTGATGTTGGTGACCTACAGATGGGTTTTTGGTGTGGATGTCCTTTTTGTTGATGTTGATGCTATTCTTTTCTGCTTGTTAGTTTTCCTTCTAACCGACAGTCCCCTCAGCTGCAGGTCTGTTGGAGTTTGCTGGAGGTCCACTCCAGACCCTGTTTGCCTGGGTATCACCAGCGGAGGCTCAGTTGGAAATACGGAAATCACCCTTCTTCTGCATCAATCTCACTGGGAGCTGTTCCTATTTAGCCATCTTGGAAGCCTCCTGACTCTTTCACAACTTCTCAGTAAATAAGAGATGACTGAATGTCTTTTTAAGTCCATTTGTCAGGAGCCAGAGTCCTGGACTAGAAACTTCACCTGATCTCCTGCCCCTCCTTGTGCCATAGCAAGTCACAGATTTTTCTAAGAGAAAATCAACCAAAAGTAAAAATAGAACTTGTTGATTTTCCTAAGAGGAAATCAACCAAAAATAAAAATAAAACCTGTTTCTTGAGGTGTTTGACTTAGGAATTCTTTCCTGGGCCCCAGAAGCATTGGAACTTTCATTTTTACTCTTCTCACCAGCACCTGTTAGTTTGGAGACAAAGCTAGACTTTAGCTCTTGGAGGCAGGTGAGTGTAACAGTCAAACACATGGTCCCTGGAGACTAATTGCTCGGGTTCAAATCCTGGTCTTGTCGCTTGCTAGCTGTGGGTCCCTGGGCAGTTTGCTCAACCTCCTTGTGTCTTCATTTCCTCTTCTGTAAAATGGGGATGGTGATCAAAGTGCCTGTCTCACAATGTGGCTGTGAGAATGAAGTTAGCTAATAGATACCAAGGTCTTAGAACTCCCTATGTTAGATTCTGGGACCTCATATATGCTTCTGTGCCTGGGTTCTGAGCTCATAGATGGTGGCAAGCGTTGGATGAGGTTCTTTGTGAAGCACATCCTGCCCATAGTAGGGGCTGGGTAAAATGGAGCAACATATTCTCCTCCTCACACCCTTATGTAAGCACCTTTTCAAAGCAGCCCCGTGTTTCTTTACCCACTCATTTCTTTTTCCTCCCAAAGACAATGAATTGCTTGCTGAAAGAGCCTTGCCGAGTGCACACACACGTGACAGCATTCCATTAAAAATCTCTTTGCATAGCTCTAATGCAGTGAGAGACATTTGTGGTAGGTTGGACGGGGAAGCACCGATTTTGAAAGGAAAAGGGAACAAAGTGCTTTTATTCCCCGTTGAATGAAAAAATACTTCCAAGGCTCCGATGTCAAATCATTTCCTCACTTTTCTCCTGCAGCAATGTGCCAGAAACCCTGACAATGAACCGCCGTCTCCGACTAATTGTTCTAGTGGAGATGTCTCCTGTTTGACTTGATTTTAAACTGTGGAGCACGTCAAGAGGAAGCTCACTGATCTGCCGAGGGTTTGTGCTTTTCTGTCTTCATGCATCTGTTGTGGGTGAAGAGAGCAAAGATTCTTCATTCAATCAAAGGCCCCCTTCGGAGATGCTGAGAAGGAAATTTCCTTTGGAAATTCCCAAAGGCTTGTTCTTTGGGGAAGTGAGAACTCTGCTGCTTCAACCTTAGCCCAGCCTGCCCTCCTGGTGGGAAAGACCAGCAGTGTCTTGGCTTCCAAAGAACCAGGAGACAGAGGGAATTTATGGCTGGAAGCCCAGCACCGTCGTGTCCCCTGGGCCCAGTTGCTTCCCCTCTGTGGTTTCCATATCTGTGTGTTAAGAAAAAGCATCTGAAACTTTGAAATAAGGAAGAAGATGACTGTGTGTCCTTTGAATGCCACATTAAAGCACTGTCACACAGGCCCTGCCCAGTGGTAATCTAATTCTTCAGGGCATGGGCCAAATCTGTCTGCTGCCTGTTTTTGTAAATAAAGTTCTATTGGAACACAGCCACGCCCATTCACGTACAGATTGTCTGTGCTGCTTTCATTTTGCAACCACGGCCGCGTTTGAGTGGTTGCAACAGAGACCATATGGCCCACAAAGCTGAAGACTATTTACTGTCTGCCCCTTTATCGAGCACTTTTGCTGACCCTGCTCAAGGGAGGGGAATATACTTTTGTGTGATTTACTCTTTACTACCGGTTCAGGCCCAGACTCTGGAAAGTGTGATGCTAATTTCTGGAAGATTGATAACTTGCAAATGATTTCAGTCCAGTAGTCATGAAAATGATTTCTGTCCAGTGTGAAAGATACCCTCGAAGAATACGATTTTATTGACCCTCAGGACATTCATCATTTCTGAGTCTGACTTTGCCGTCTTAGTCCAGCGATCTTTCTGTCCTCCGATGCAGTTACTTTGGTCTTTCCCGTAAGGCTTTGAATTGACTTTCTCATCCTGCCGGTCGCCCCAGTCATAGGTTAAAGAAATCCTTGACATGTGCTCATTTACTATTTGTGTAAGAGTCACGTTCTTACTTTTTTGAGAATTATACATTGACATGAGGACATGGGACCAGATCAGGGGTTAGCAAACTGTGCCCTGGGGAATGCTGAGTGTCTTGGGGAAACCCGAAGTCCCTTAGGTGAACTATAAGGAGATAGGGAGGAGAGAAGTTAGGGTCCCTTACCTCTTCATCAACCAGAAAAGCTCCACTTACAAACCTACCTTCTATTTTGTAGTTTTAAACGTAAAATTCCTTGAAAAAAAGAAAAAGCGTTTTTGCTGCAAAGAAAAATGTGTTGCACCACCAGACAAGGTGCTCGGGAAGTTCTGGAGTTCCTGAGAGCTGCGTGTGGAGCCAGCAGGGCTGCGCTCAGCTCTGTTGGCTGTTGGGGGCTGTGCATTCCGGGACCGGGTCTGTAACAGGGCCCTGGTCTGTCTGTGGCTGGCTGGAATGCAGTGTATTTATGTTCCTTCAGAGGAGGAAGAGGCCTCCAGAGAGCCGGCTTGAATACCAACAATTCCCTCAGGTCTTAACAAGGGAAAAAAAGTGTGCTTTTCCTTCCTAATTGTGTTTCTTAAACGAACCTGACTGCAGTTGCGCGAAGCATGGTCTGTGGCATCCGAGTATTGACAATTTCTCGTGAGAACATTCCAGAAACCAGAGGTCTTCATGCATGCCAGAGAACTGCGGGGCTCACCAGGTGCTGGGAGGGTGCCTGGGACCCTGAGGGTCTGCTGCAGGTCAGGTGGGAGTAGGAAGAGAGGAAACTACTCAGAGCTCTGTGTGTGTGAGTATCCCTCTTTAATTTGGGGCTTATTTATTTATTTATTTATTTATTTAAGGTTTTATTTTATTGTAATGAGAACACTTACCATGAGATCTACCTGTTGCACTATGGTGGGGGGCTGTCTTAGGGCTTAGTTTGGCCATTGCCTTGCTGGGAGCAAGCCTGTCTTCCCCCTGGGTCTCTGGGGTCTCCTGAGAGCAGGGCCTGGATGGATGGGAGACAGGGGATCAGCTCTCAGATTCTGAGACACGCTTGCTGGTATTTACTTGGGTTAGGTGAGTCTGTGGTGTAGGCCTCTCCATTCTTGACAGATTGATCTTTTTTTCTTTTTCATTGAGGTATGTTAGATTCACATAACAGAAGATTAACTGTTTTAAAGCATATAGGTCAGTGGCATTGACTGCATTTACCTTGTTGAGAAACCATCACCTCTGTCTAGTTCCAGAACATTTCCAATTACCCCAAAAGTCAGTCTCTATGAAGCAGTCACCCCCTTCCTCCATCCCTCTACTCTTCGACCCTGGCAACTGCTAATCTGCTTTCCAGCAGAATGGATTTTCCTATTCTGGATATTTCATGTAAATTGAACCCTGCAATATGTAACCTTTTATGCCTCAGCATCATGTTTTTGAGGTCCATCCTTGTTGTAGCGGAATCAGTACCTCATTCCATTTCATGGCTGAATAATATTTCATTGTATGGATAGATTGCAACCTGTTCATTCATTCCCTTGTTGATGGGCATTTGGGTTGATTCCAGATGTCGGCTATTGTGAGGAGTGCTGCCAGCTTGATCTTGTCCCACATAAGCCCTTGCTGTCTTGCCAGCCTTGTCACTGAGCACTCACACAGTGACACCCCCACCAAAGAGTCTCCTCTAACTATTTCTGGGCATCCGTGGGGATGTTTCGCACAATGGATGCTCTGTCCCAGGTGCCTGGAGGCAGCCTCTGCTGCTGATGCCCTCTGTGGGCAGACAGCCCTGCCATACCCAGCTGGCATTGCCAGGGGCCCTGTGCCCCGACCCACCAGGCTCATGCTGTGATCTGCTGAGTGGAGGTTCTGTGTGTAGGGCAGGACCTAGTTGTGGGTGGTTTTGTTGTAGGATGAGGACCTTGTCGTCTCATGAGGGCTTTTGCTTCTTGCCTCTTACTCTGCAGATCTTTGCACTTTGGCTGGTCATGTTCCCCAGAAAGACATCTTCTGGTCTCAGAGGGATAGAAGAAGGGTGACAATTCATTCTGATTTACCTAGGACGTCCCTGGATTTAGCACTGAAAATCCATTACCCTGAGAACACATCAGTCTCAGGAAAACCAGGACAATTGGTCATCCAAGATAAGAGCCTGCTTTTTTGGGAGGGGGATGATATCTCATCATTCAATGTGTTGAGTTCATTTAATCCCCCTTCTTTGAATTAGGTGGCTGGGCCTTACCCTCTGTTGTACCCCTAAGCCCCGAATCCAGAGCCTATTTTCCTGAAGCTGGCTAGAAGTTAAACTTCTTTTCTTCTGTGGGATTGGAGGAGGGATAGTCACCTTGCTGCCTGGCATTGAGGGAGGAACCTGGAGGTCTAGATTCTATTTTTAAAGATTTTTAAAGCAATCCTCTTGCTTCCAGCCCACCCAGCACTTTTTATTCAGAGCTGATGAATTATTGATGTTTTCTGGGGTTCTGGGACCCAGTTCACTTTGCTTCCCATTGTTTCCCCTTTGTCTTGGTTCAGCTTTCAGCTTTGATACATTAGTTCATGCAACCTGTTTTTCAGCCTCCACATACATACACACACACACACGCACACACACACTTATGTATTTGGACATTTCTTCTTGCATTTCTCCCTTTTCTTTTTTACCTTGCAGGCTTATTTATGACTTTTTAGAAATTTATTTGCTGGCACGTGAGTGATTCTCAGGAAGGAGCAGAGAACAGCACATGTTTTCTCTGTCATGCCTTGCAGGAAGTCTCATTTCCTCAACGCGTGAGATGGGCGTTGGGTCAGGCGGACGCGGGTTCCCATCTTGGCTCGGCTCCTCTCAGCTGAGTGGCCTTGGACAAGCACATTGACCCCATCTGAGCCTGGTTTCCTTTCTAGCCTGGCCTCCCTTCAAAGTAAGAAGAGTAAAGTGAAGAGTAAAGTGGGATGATAATGAAAATAGACCACAGAACTCATGGGCAGTGCCAAGCTTGGGCCCAACATGGGTGGCTGGGATTAGGCTCTTTGAAGAAGCCCCTCAAGCCTGCATCTCCCAGGGTCTTCTACAACTGCCTCAGCTCCTTGTCTACCTTCCTGCCTCTCTCACAGGACCTCAGAGCCCATCCAGCAGTCTAAAGGGGACACATTTTATTCCATCCCTGCCTTTCAGCAATTGATTTTCCCTAGGGCTTCAGAGCAAAAACTTCCCCTTCTTTCTGCCAAAGGGCTCACCAGCCCACCCTTTCCTCCAATAGCTGGATTTTATTTAATTTTTAATTTTTTTTTTTTTTTTTTGAAGTGGAGTCTCCCTCTGTTGCCCAGGCTGGAGGGCAGTGGCGTAATCTCGGCTCACTGCAACCTCTGTTCAGGTGGGTCTCATGTCTCATCCTCCCAAGTAGCTGGGATTGCAAGCACCTGCCACCATGCCCAGCTATGAATACCTGGATTTTAAATCCTAGATTGCACTCAGTTTTGATGTCTGTTGCTCCCCATCCCCAGCCTCACCTCTGCCCCGCATGTCTACTCTTCTTTGACCCATTCTGGCCAAGCTCAAAGAAAGGCATCTTCCCCCAGGAAGCCTTTCCTAAGTCTGTCAGCCTTCACAGAGGTCCCCCTCATTCTGTGCTTCCTGTTTTCAGGCAAGAGCAGTGGAGCACAGGGCTTAGGTGTTTGGGTTCTTGAATTTGAGTTTGCATCTCAGCTGTGCTATCATACCTACAAGCTGTGCTACCTTGGGCAAATTACTGCACCACTCTGAGCCTCAGTGTCCTCATGAGTAAAATAGGGGCTAATAATAGGACCTAACAATCTCTCGTGAGATCATTCCAGAGATGAAATGATGTGACACACATAAAGAAAATGCAGTGGTTAGAATATACGTGTAAGCATTCAAGACAAGTTTATGACGATGTCTATGTCTGCTGTACTTTCATTTCGACTTGCTTTAACTGCCAGGCTGTGTCTAGGGGTGGGAAACTTGACTTCTTCCTTTTTTTTAATACTTTGCAGCCCCACCCCAGTGGCCCGGGATGTCGTCATGCCCCGGAGCAGGAATCCAAAGATATTCTTGCCTGCTAGTCTTGCATCATCCACGGAGTGACCTTGAGCAGGTCATGTCACTTCTCTGAGTCATTTTGCTTTTGGCAGCTGGGAGACAAATTCCTGCTGAAGTAAGCAGAAAAGAAAGCGAAAAAGAGACTGCAGCTTTTCACAGATGTTTCTTCCCTTCTCTCACAAGTTTATTCCCCACCAGCCCAGCCAGAGATTCTTGTTATCTCAGTTAGATGGAACCCTTGGGGTCTCTGGCTCTCTCTGGCTTTTAATCCTGGCTTTACATTAGAATAAACTGGGGAGATTTTAAGGGTGTTTATGCCAGGGCCCAATCTTGAATCAAGGTGGCTGGAATTTTAGGACATGAAGTTGATGTCAGAGGTCTTTAAAAGCTCCTAGTGAGGCTCATGCTGCTGGCCTGTGGTCCGCACTTTTGAGTAGTGAGGCTCTAAACAACCCTCTTGTCCTTCCAGGAAGCATCTATCAGGCATCTGAGTCAAGTGTAAGGTACAATTTCCTTTGACAAAGCTCATCCTTTGATCATTGGGTTTCTCCGAGTATGGGGAACTCCCTTCCTCCCAAGGGCCACGTTCTGTTGTTGCACAGTGGCTCTGATGGTCAGAAAGTACTGCTTTCCACGTGACTACAGCCAGCATCCTGGAATTTCCATTCCTTGGTCCTTGCTGAGGGTGGCTTAGGCGGGCCCGGGGAGGTCACCATATATCTGTGCTATCCTTCATGTGAATGGCTCTGTCAGGGGTCAAACATCAGGGTCACTCAGAGAGCAGCGCTGCAGAGGCACCCTCATGGGTTTCAAAGAGCCCCAACGTTCAAAGGCCCTGGTTCCAGAAAAGAGGCCATCCTGCTAAGTGGCATTAGTCTAATGTTTTCCGAATGCACATCCACTGGAATTTTCTAGACAATGTGTTCAAAATAACCCACTGAATCAGAATCTCCAGGGGAGGATCCAGGGAGCCTGCTTATTTTAAAACTGCTCAGGTGAGGGTTATGATCAGGTTTATGCAAAACGTCTTTAAACTGATTGAATTAGCTAACTCTGGCTGCCGAATGTTCTAGGGGGCAATTGTAAGATGGGAGAGTCTGTGGCTTAGTGAGGGTGAGCAGGTGGGAGTAGGGGGGTCCAGGCCTGGGAAGAGCTCACATCTGGGCCTGGGCCATCAGCAGGTGGTCTCCCAGGATGATGCTGGTGTGTGGCCGTTGTAGCAGAATCCTTTACTCCCTCTCTCCCCGGATGAGTTCTTTTCTTTCAACCTTATCAGTTCTTGGGAAGAAGAGGAGGCAGAAAAGACTATTTGTATCTCACTCATGCCTGGAGAGTCCTGTTCTCTGGGAAAAGATTTACTCTTTCAGGGTCAGTTCCCTGATTGGTTGGTTTGTTTCTCAACTCCTGCAGCAAAAAAAATTCACCCTTAATTAAACAATACAGTCCTCTGTATTAGTTTGCTAGGGCTACCATCACAAAATGCCATAGACTGGGTGGCTGACACAACAGAAACGTATTTCTCATGATTCTGGAGACCAGAAGTCCAAACAAGGTGCCTGCAGTTTTGGTGTCATTTTGAGGCCTCTCACCTTGGCTTACATTCGGCCACCTTCTCACTGTGTCCTCACATGATCTTCCCTCTGTGCTCATGCACCCCTGCCTTCTCATCCTGCATTCAATTTTCCTTTTCTTATACGGACACTGGTCAGATTAGATTAGGTGGATTAGGGCCTGCCCTACTTTGAATGCCCTATCTCCAAGTGCAGACAGTCACGTGCTTTAGGGCCCACTTATTTGACCTCATTTAATCTTACTACCTCTTTAAAGACCCTATGTCTAAATACAGGAACATTCTGAAGCACTGGGAGTTAGGACTTCACCATGTGAATTTTTGGAGAAAAATTCAGCCCATAGCATTCTCCTAGGGCTTTGTAAGTGGGTGACTGATGACAACGTTGAGAGGGAGACTGGGAGGAGCAGTTGTTAAACAGGAGTGGGGAAGAAACAAAGAAACGGGCTGGAATGCACAACCTCATTGCTCTCTTGCTTTGATTACCTACTTGTTTTTATTTATTTTTGTTATTATTATTTTTCTGAGATGGAGTCTTGCTCTGTTGCCCAGGCTGGAGTGCAGTGGGACAATCTTGGCTCACTGCAACCTCCGCCTCCCAGGTTCAAGTGATTCTCTTTCCTCAGCCTCCCTAGTAGCTGGGAATATAGGATTGCGACACCATGCTTGGCTAATTTTTGTATTTTTAGTAGAGATGGGTTTCACCATGTTGGTCAGGCTGATCTCGAACTCCTGATCTCAGGTGATCCACCTGCCTTAGCCTCCCAAAGTGCTGGGATTACAGGCATGAGCCACTGCACCCAGCACCTACTTGTTTTTAATTTCCAGACTCTCCTGCTCAGTTCTATTAGTCTCTGAGAGTATCCTGTTCTTGTTTGAAGGATATGTTATCTTTTCTTTCTGAGGATTTTTTTTTTTTTTTTTTTGAGATGGAGTCTGGCTCTATTGCCAGGTTGGAGT
The DNA here is from genome assembly GCF_009828535.3 of Hylobates moloch. Classification (NCBI taxonomy): domain Eukaryota; kingdom Metazoa; phylum Chordata; class Mammalia; order Primates; family Hylobatidae; genus Hylobates; species Hylobates moloch. The sequence goes on along the minus strand of NW_026652279.1, from coordinate 14,091,274 downwards.
GCAGTGGCGCAATCTCGGCTCACTGCAACCTCCGCCTCCAAGGTTCAAGTGATTCTCCTGCCTCAGCCTCCCAAGTAGCTACAGGTGCACACCACCATGCCCGACTTATTTTTATATTTTTAGTAGAGACAGGGTTTCACCATGTTGGCCAGGATGGTCTCGATCTCTTGACCTTTTGATCCACCCCCCTCGGCCTCCCAAAGTGCTGGGATTGTAGGCGTGAGCCACCACGCCCGGCCCGAGGATGTTTTTGAAAACCTTTTTTTTGCTTCTCTGTTTCTCCCTTTTAGTCTGTTTTGGTTTCTGTGAAGCTGGTAATACTGTTCACATGTCTAGGGGGATGCAGTTGTCTGATTGAAAAACCTGTGGGTGGGCATTTTTTCCAAAGAGTCCCTGATATGGTTTGACTGTGTCCCCACCCAAGTCTTACTTTGAATTTTAGCTCCCATAATTCCCACATGTTGTGGGAGGGACCTGGTGGGAGGTAACTGAATCATGGGGGTGGTTTCCCCCTAGTGTTCTCATGGTAGAGTAAGTCTCACCAGATCTGATGGTTTTATAAGGGGAAACCCCTTTTGCTTGATTCTCATTCCCTCTTTGTCTGCTACTATGTAAGATGTGGCTTTCACCTTCTGCCATGATTGTGAGGCCTCTCCAGCCATGTGGAACTGAGTCCATTAAACCTCTTCTTCTTTATAAATTACCCAGTCTCAGGTACGACTTTATCAGCAGCATGAGAAAAGACTAATACAGTCCCCAAATATCAAATTCCTTGGGTCTTTGCTTTTGGCTCAGCCAGCCTCCCTGGGGAAGAAGCATCTAAGGGTCTGCTTGGGGTTGACAGTGTGTGTGTGTGTGTGTGTGTGTGTGTGGCTGTGTGTGGGGGTGTTGGGGGCCATAGTCACAGGATGCTGAGGACTAGACGATGGCACTCTGGAGCTGAGGTGGAGATAAGGGTCTGAGCCTCACTCTTCAATGGACAGACACTCACTTACTTACTCCCCTGTTTTCAGTACAGTTCCTCATTCCTACCCTTAGTAGGGTCTGGAGTCCCCTAAAGCAGCATCCTTCGCATAGCATCTGCTGACAGTCAGCTACCCATTTGCAGCTGCAGAGGTGGGGCACTTGCCTGGTAATGTGGGCCTGGGGAGAAGATAGGGGAAGGGAGTGGTTAAGCTTGTAATGACTTTCAACCACCCTCCCCAGCTGCCTCCAGAGGTACCTGGTACCTCCAGTTTGAGAACCTTCCAAGATTCAACAGTGCATGATCTCTGCTTATTTGTTCCTGTCTCTGCAGGCACTTATCAGAGAGGAGAAAGCCAAGATCCAAATCGGCTGTCCTTCTCTGTCCATTCTCCATCTGCCTAAACTTCTTGACATTTACTATTTGCTGTTGTTCCTTCTCCTGTTTATGTCTTATCTGTTTATAGCTTTTTTATTCCCTCCCTCTGACTCTAGTGAGTTTTGAGGACTGAGCAGAGATCACCATCTATGTGGTTAGCTGGAATTTCGCCTCCTCTCTTAGCCTTAGTCTCCTCCTCTAGAAAATGCGGCCAGTAATAGTTTCTACCTCAAAGTCTGTGGGAGTTAAGTGAGAGGGTGCATGGAGCATGCTTAGCATGGGATCTGGCAAAAATATCCAATAAATACTAGGAAAAACAGCCAAACAAAATTATTGGCCTTGTTCTTGGGTCCTTGTAAATTCCTAGAAACAGTGACATAGTTCAAACCACAGAGCAGATCTTCTAGCTTAATGTTCTGCTTGCCCACTTCTGATGGTTGTCTTTCCCCTAATACGGAAAAAAGAGGCAAAACTTGGCATTTACCCACAAAGAAAGGTAGACCAAAGCAACACTCTTCAAACTTCAAACTTTACTGTGCGTTCCACTCACTTGGGCTCTTATTAAAATGCTGATTCTGACTCTGTTGCATTGGGGTGGCTGAAGAATTTGAATTGGTGCTGATGCTTCTAGTCCTGCTGATACAAAGACCACACTACGAGTAGCAAGAGACTAACTGGTGGCAACTTATCCAGTTGGCCAAGACAGAGCAGGGAAAGGGGGAGATGTCCTCCTGGGACTCCATTGGCTGGTGGTCTTTTAATGGGGGATTTGTCCTTCAGGATTGAAATCTAGTGGGAATATTGTGGGTTCCTCTAAGTGGCCACAAGATGTCATAATGTCATTACATGAATTCTCCCAGAAAGGTTCAAGTCTGGGTGTCAGGTTACATCCCTTAAAGCAGAAAATGGAAAGTGGCAGCTATCTAATCAGTGCTGCTTCTGGGATCATCCTCGGTCAAACCTTCCTCCCCCAGGCCCAGGGTAGATATCAGGCTGATGGCAGAATCTTTGTCTTACCACCTGTTCCCACTCCGACTTTGTTAATAGAGTCATGGGAGAATCACGTGGGCCCTGGAAACAGGATCTGCCGTGAGAGAAGACTGGCCTCTTTAGAAACATGAAGTTCAGAATTTCCCATGGTATAGCTCACAGAACCACAATCTGGAGGGACGCTTTTCATAAACAAAGGTCTTCTCGAACAAATCAGTCGGGGAAATGCTTCATGTTCCATCTCCTTCTTTCGATGTCCTAGATTATGAAGATGATCACGTCGAAGGCTTTGGTAAAACCTGCAAGAATCCAGCCTGGTTGGTATCAGTTACTCCTGTGCTTCTCAAAGATCTTCAACCATGTCAGTCCTCCTCCCTGCCGTGAATACCATTAAAACCTACAAAGTATTTTAGGTTTTAATGCAACTTTACCAGAACCAGTGGTTGTACTTTACATTGGAAATGGAGGCCCATGTGGCGCACTTAGGGTGGGGTAGTGAAGAGAGATGAGTTTGAGGTCACCTGGCTAGAAATATGAGCTCTCTGCGTTTCAGAAGCATCAGTCAAACAACATCATCTCTACCATGATCATGGCCTCGTGTACTTTCTTCTTCATATTAGTTGTCTGACTTTATTTACTCTCCCTAACCATTAGGTGAAACCATAAGAAATTGCTGTTTGTGGAGGTAGGGAACAATCAAATGCCAACAATTTCACATGGTTCCAGCTGGACTAGGGATTGGCACACTATGGTCTGTGGGCCAATCTGCCCCAGCCCTGTGTTTGTGAATTAAGTTTGATTGAAACATCGCCATCCTCTTTTGTTCATGTATTGTCTATGACTACTTTCACGCTTTGCTGGCAGAGTTGGGGAGTTGCTACAGAGACCGCCAGGCCAGTAAAGCCACATTATTTACTATCTGCCCTTTTACAGAAAAGTTGCTGCCCCCAGTGTAACTGGTAGGTAGCTCCTTGAGGAGAGAATCCACAGATGAGAATCATTTTTGTAGCTTTTCTGCTCCCCAGAGCAACACTGCACCTGTAAACAGTAGGCGCTTACTAAGTATTACAGTCTATTTTCTGCTGCTGTAACAGAACACCACAGAGTGGGTAGTTTATAAAGAAAAGAGATTTATTTGGCTCATGGTTCTAGAGGTTGGAAGTCAAAGGGCATGGTGCTGGCACCTGCTTGGCCATCGGCTGAGGGCCTTCTTGTGGCATCATAAGGTGGCAGAAAGCCTCACGTGGTGAGGAAGCGTGCACATGTGATGGAGAGAAAACTCATCCTTTTATTGGGAGAACGGTCCTGTGATAACTAACCTGCTCCTGTGATAACTAACCTGCTCCTGTGATAACAGCATTAAGCCATCCATGAGGGCAGAGGCCTCATGACCTAATCATCTCTTAAATGTCCCAACTCTTAATACTGTTGGAATGGCAATTCAATTTTAACATGAGTTTTGGAGGGGACATTTGAACCATAGCAATCAGTACTGGATATAGAAAAAAGCCATGAGCCTTCTTCCGGGAGAAGGATGATACCTGATCTTTCATCTTCTTCTCCAGACCTTTGGCTTCTGTATCTTGACTCACTCCCAGACATTTGGCAGGCAAGTTCCTACTGCTGCCAGTGAGGTCAGCTTCCTCCTTTTTGAGTAAAAAATTCTCCAAAAAGTCTCTAGGAGCCCTTGGACATCAATCAGCTAGCTCTTAGAGCTGTATAGATGAGGATGTATAAATGAAGCAAACATATGGATTACATTTCCATCGAAATACACATAGCCTCCGAAATTAAGTGGGAAAGAGCTTGGCAAGGTCATTCCATTACTTGGCCATTTCCAAAACTGTTTGAGGAAAGTCTGATATGTTTGATAAACCTCAATCATAGTGTGGAATTCACCTTTCTCTCCCCAGACTATGCAGGAAGCTCAGAGGGAGTGGGGAGAAGGCCACTAGATTGAACTACTCCTTCCTAAGCTTCTTGAATCTGACTCAGCGAATGACTGGCAGCTACTTGTGTCCTTTAGGGAGTATATTTTTTTAGTCCCCCATGGAGGGGCAAAATGGGGGCAATGGTATAATTTGCTAGGGTAGTATTCTCATTTTCCTTCTGATGCCTAGTGTTGTTTAAAAAAAACTAAATTAAAAAAATTGATTACATCCCATACATGTTTATTGTCAAGAAAATGAGAAGAGACAGACGAGCAGAAAGAAGAAAATAACAACTGGTCTAGAGTCATTTGACAGTGATGAGGCAGCCAAACAGTCATTGTATGCTTACATATTTGAACAGAGCTGGGGGAAAAATTGGGGAATAAGAATTATCTTGCTTAAAGTGCAAGGTACTTTTGGAGGCTGAGAAGACATGAGCACATTCTCAGGGCAGAGATGAGGAACTAGGGTGGGGGCGGGTGGGAGGCATCTTTCCCTGATTTGGATTCTGTTTTAAGCCTTTCAGATTGGTAATGTGGAGGATTCTGCCCTTTGCCCTAAGCCACCGTGCCTTGCAACTCTGGGGCGAGTCAGGAATTTGGCTCTCCGCACCAGGAAAACATGAATTACTGTAACTTTTTGTGGGCCAATTAAACTGTGAAAATACTAATATTGTTGGCAGCACAATTGAGGGGACAGGGCTGCTGGCAGAATAGAATCATTTACCGCCTTGACTAGCAAAAGTCCCGCTTGTGCCAGTAAACACAGGAAATGGGAGATGGGGAGGCTGATTGACCCTCACTTGTGCCTCTTATTTTGTGCTCATTGCAAGATGTGCGTCTGCTATTTTTTGGTGCAATGGAAGACGCTGCTGAGGAGTTACCTTACCCTCAAACAGTTTCCAGACTCTCTTTCCCTTTATACCTCCCCCTCCAGAGGACTGAATGCTGTATCGTTTTCTTCCTGCTTTCCTTGCAGCCAGAGTGGCTGGGCTACGCAGATAGAGCCTGTGAGTCTTCTTCACGCAGCATTTTGGAAATCTTCCATTTTCCTGCGCAGAAGTGATTGATGCTTTTAGGTTGGTGCAAAAGTAATTGCAGTTTTTGCCATTAAAAGTAATGGCAAAAATCGCAATTACTTTTGCACCAACCTAATATCTTCGTAAGGCCAGCTAGCTTATTCCTAACTTGAGCATGGATGAGGTGCCTGGAGCTGAAGCAGCCATCTTGTGTCCACAAGAGAAAGGCCTAGAGAATCACAGAGTTTGGTCCTGAAATCATTGAAATCAGTGTCAGTGACTGCCTTCCTTCAGACCTTCTGTTAAGTGAGAAAATACCCCATTTTCTATTTAAAGCAGCATGAATCAGGGTTTCTGTTATTTGCAACCAAATGGTGTCTTGGCAGATGCACCACATGACCCGCTCAGCTTGGCACAGAGACAGATGCCCATCATCGTTTATAAACTTAGTTGTGGCAAAAATATACTTTATATTTTGTTCCAAGTTTGGTGACTGTGTCTAGGTGTCAGCAGGGAACTGATGATGTACTCAAACAGCGTAATTAAAGAAAGTTTAAAGAAGGCACCAGTGGCAAGGGTGTTGGAAGATTTAGGGTAACCACAAGAGATTGGTTAGTGCACTGGGGCTACCAGCTGGGAGCTGTTCTCACCCTTAGGCTAACAGGGCAAGGAAAGGAGCCAGAAAGAGGAGTGAGAGAAAGCTGCCTGACAGAAGTGTGCCCTGGGGTGGAGGGATGCTGCCAACTTGCAGTGCAATAAGCACCCTGGCCTCTCTCTTTCCACCCACCAATCTCCTGCCAGTAGTCCCCTCTTCTCCATGGGGAATATGTTCCCAGATCCCTAGTGCGTGCCTAAAACCATAGAATAGTCCTGAACCCTACACACACACACACACACACACACACACACACACATATCTATATAGCACGATTTCTTTTTCATTCTTCACAATTTGACAGATGCAAGGTTCATTCTTATCATAGGTCTTCGCAACCTTACCGTACAATCTTTTTCTTTCCTTATTAAGTCGTGAACTTTCATCTTTTCACTTGAAGGAAGCACTTTACAGTTTCTCTTTGGCATCCCTGAATTGCCAGCATCAATATTTTGCACCTTGGGGTCATCATTCACTAAAATAAGGGTTCTTTGAACACAAGCACTGGGATAGCATGAGAGTCAATCTGATCACTGAGAGGGCTACTAAGTGACTAGACGGTGGGGATTGTAGACCGTGTGGATCCAATGGACAAAGGAAGGATTCATGTCCCAGGTGGGCTGGAGTGGGAGAGCACAAGATTTCATCATTCTACTTGGAATGGTGCACAATGGAAAATATATGAATTTTTTATTTCTGGGATTTTTTTCCATTTAATATTTTGGGACCATGGTTGACTATGGGTAACTAAAATCATGGATAAGAGGTGACCACTGTACTAAGAAGAAGCCAGAGGACTCCGTACGGGGCGGCCTCCCAGGACACAGAGCAGGGTAGAGGAAAATGACAGGTGAATCTGGAGGGGCACACAGGAGTCTCCAGCATGGTGGCCCACTCACGAAAGGTCTGAGGCATTCCAGGGAGCTGTACTCCACCAGTTCAGAACCACTGCTCCAGCTCCAAAAGCTTTGCCTTGAACTTGGAGTGCTCTTTGCTCTGTGTCTTCTCTCCAAGAAGTGGTCTCCACCCTCTGGCCTGTGCCCCACGGCGGCACCTCCAGCTCTGCCTGGCCTGCGGCTAGGGAGGCTTTTGCTGAAGCTGTTCGTGGCCGGAGCCCCCACTGGGCTGGCTGCCTGGCACAATTCAGGATGCTAATTGGGCACCCGGCAGCTGCGTGGAGTGCTCTGGAATCAGATTGGTTTTTAAACTTCTGATTCTATTTAAATATCTCTGGGGACTTAGATCAAGCCTGTTAAACACAAATCCTTGACACGAAAAGATCAGAAAGGAGGAAGCAGTTCTGTCCCATGTATGAGAGTCTCACTTTCATGGTCTCATGTCATCAGTGACACAACATACACCTATTTCACCCAAATGGGGAAAAGGGGAAAGGGAAAGCAGCTTGCCTAAACCTAACTGAAGCTGGTTCCAAGGACACCTCCCTCGCTGGCCCTGTCCTGCCCGCAATACTTCCCTCTCTCACAGGCACTCATGTCAGTGGGAACTTACTCCTTGGAATTTCCACCTCACCAGGGAGCCTCTGTATCCTCACTTTACTGAGAAGGAAACTAGGGTGCAGAGAGATTAAGTGACTCACCCAAGGCCATAGACTTTTTTTTTTTTTTTTTTT
>NW_026652279.1:13853788-14083308 GCF_009828535.3 Hylobates moloch | reverse complement strand
GGCCAGCCATAGACTTCTAAGAAGGAAAACCCAGGTCTTCTGATGTCAAAGCTTGTCTTCTTAACCAGTTGTGTCTAGCTCCGGTTTGCTCAGGAGACCCCAGAACAGCATGCCAGAAGCCCCTCTCAATGGGGGTGTGAGCTTTGGGCTTTTTCTGGCCTGAACGAAAGTTTACTTTGCACTCCAAAGACTCAACAAAGATCAAAGCAACTGTGGTAGAGAATAGTCATTAAGAGCACTTGGGGGTCAGGCAGACCAGGCTGAGTTCTTAACACATTTGAGCCTTGACATTCTCACCTCTATAATGGAGCCATACCTCTCTTAGGTTGTATTTCCTCAGAAGCTGATCCTGGGACAAGGATTCCAGTGCAGGTAGTTTATTTGGAAGGTGACCCTGGGAAACACTAGAAGGGGCATGGGGAAGTGAGTTGGGGAGGAGAAGGTAGCCAGTACTAGGCATATTATCAAGCAAGTCACCACAATGGGTGACTGGAGCTTAATACCCTTGTGTACACTGGGCACCCCTGAAGTTCCCACAGTGAGTTATCCCATTCAAAGAGCAGAGGAGCTGGGGTATTGATCTTGCATCACCTATTGGCTGAGGGCTGCTCTGGGGTGATATTAATTCCTGGGGGACTGCTGGCCTGCTAGGTGAGGCAGCAGAGCCAGTGAGAAGAAAGCCTTCGGCAAAGCAACGCAGGAGTCGGCAGGTGAAGTCGGGCCAGAGTGCACCGTGTTTAAGGAGCCAGGCGCTGCTAGTGTCTCGGATGCCTGCCCCATAGAGTTGCTGTGAGAGGGCCATAAAATAATGCCAGGCACCTCATAAGCGCTCACTACACCAGGCCCTTAGATTACTCTTACTATTATTGCCATTACCATTCCTGTGACTGCTACCAACTCAGGGCACACTGAGCAGCCAATCTAGTGCTTGCCATGTGTCTCCCGCTGATGATTTTTGACATCAGAGTCTTTTGCTTTAGCCAAACATTGTATTTCCCCTAGGGACCATCCACTGGGCAGAAAGCTCTGAGCTCCTGGCCCATGGGATGAGAATTCTAGCCAGGTGTGTTTCCCAAGCACAGGAAAGAATTTGCCTGGTGGGAGGAAATCAGGCCTGGCCGTGTTCATGGGCCGGGCTCTGTTTTCTCCAACTCTTTAGAGAAAAGAGAAAAGCACCACCCCCCTCCCTTCCGCAGCCAGGGCAGCCTCCAGCTGGCAGACGGTGCCCGTGTGCACAGCCAGGACCTGCATGCAGCTGCCCCCTCCTTGGGCTGCCTGCCCTCCTGTTGTTTCCCCGAGGGCCCCCATAGAGCGAGGCCCTCTCTGGGAGCTGCCAGAGGGTGGGTTGCTTCCTCCAAGCCCTCCTCCCTTCCTGTGTACCTTCTGCTACTTCCTCTTCCCACCCCACACCCCCCACCTTCCTATTTCTTTGTCATCCTTTCTCCTCTGGGCTCCCTGGGGAGGGGTGGGGTTTTGGTCAGGATTATTCCCACATCTCCCCTCAGAATCACTGGCTGGGTTTGCAGCGTGTCGAGGGGGGCTTTTCCCTCCTCCTTCCTTTGGGTCTGTTCCCTCTTGTGTTTGCTTTGATCTCCAACGGATGCCGACAAGTGGATGGGCCCACCCACTGATCTCTTTCAGTGTGGCTGAAAAGGAGTGTTTTCATGTTCTTGGGGCTCGTTGCTCTTGCTGCCTGCAGAAGGGAGCTATGCTGGCTGGCGATGGAGCTGCTGGAACCCTGCAGATGGAAAGTATTGGCAGTGCTGGCTGGGTAGTTATGAGGGAGCTGATGGTAGGGGTGTGGGTTTGCTTCGGACCAAGGGTTGGAGACAGGCAGGGTGCTGAGGTGGGGTGGCAGCTGGTGAAATTGGACAGATCCCTGAGAAAATGTAGCAGGCTCTCTCAGGAGGGATTTCCAGGAGCTGCTGTCTGGAAGCTTCCCAAGTACCTGCCATTCAGGAGGAGATGCAAATGAGGAAACAGGCCAGTGGAGCACTTGGGTTCAAGTTCTGAATATGTTACTACCTGACTATGAGGCCTTCAGTAAATAAATGAATAAATAAATAAAACACCCAGTCCTTCTGTGCCAGCACTTTCTGAGTCCTCAGCTGGCTAAGTGGACACCCCTTCCACTTAGTTTGGGAGTTCATGGTATCAGCTGTTGCTGCATAAAAAGAACCCCCAAACTTAGTGGCTTGTAACAACCACCATTTATTTAGCTCATGATGCTGTGTGTGACTCCGAGTTTGAGCTGGGTTCCGCTGGGTGGTTCTTCAGCATTGACTAGGCTTGCTCATGCATCTACGGTTAACTGCCGGGGCTGCTGAGGGCTGGCTGTTCCAGGCTGACCCAGCTGAGACAGTGTCTGTGTTCCACGAGCTTTTCATTCTTTAACAGGCTACCCCAGGGAGTCTCTGGACTCCAGGACAGAAGGACACAAAGTCTTTTCAGACCTAGACCTAGGCCTGTCATGGTGCCACTGCTGCATCATTCTGTAGGTCAAAGCAAGTTACAAGGCCAGCCGCGACTCGAGGAGTGGAGAAACAAATTTCACCTTTTGATGGGAAAAGCAGCAAAGTCACATTGCAAAGGCTGACTGCAGATACAGAGGGTAGAATAGTTTTGGCCATTTTTGCAAACAATCTGCTACGCTTATGAAATAATAGGCTCAAAATCACTTGGAAGAGCAGGAAGTCTTTACTGCAAAGAAAGAAGCAAAGGGCAGAAAATCAGCTTAATTCCACAATCCCAAGGAACGCACTGAGAATGTATTTCTCTGCGTAATCCAGTCATTTCTCAGGCTCATGTAATGGTGTTTTGGGTGTAGTAGGAACCAGAATTTGAATGACCAGATGAACGAATTAGATGAGAATCCTGTCTCTGGTTGTCTATTTGCAGCCTCTAAGAAGTGAAGTCTCCTGACTCATCCACATTTGAGTTTGGACATATGCTACTGGGACTAATGAATTTAGACAGCTTGGATGGTGGTCCAGTTTCGGAGACCGCCATGATGGGGGATGGTGTCTTGCATGGTAAACAAGATGTCTGACAGCATAAACAGCACAGGGAGAAGGAGCTCTGGGTACTGTATAATGAATACTGGAAACTACCCTACCTCACACCGGCATATGTGTTTTCTGGAAAGTCATACCTGTCAATTGAAGGGGAGACATCTCTAAACTCGAATGCTTCTGGGGCCTAAGCAGCTTTGCTGTGTGACCCCTCTAAGTGAGTGTGATGCGGAGAGCATGTCATTCATTCCTTCCAGTTGATGATAGGACTTGCTGGCCACCAGCAGCTGGTGTCAGGAGAGATTTGGGCCTCTGGAGGATGGTGGATTTTCAGCTCCAGCAGCACCAGCAAGGAAACAGCGCAGTTTCAGTGCAAAGAGCTGCAAAATCCCAGCCTTCCTAGTCTCATGGCACCTGGGTCTCTTTCACAGATACACGCAATCAGTCTTGGAGGTGGAACTGGCCTCCAGAAGTGTCGACCAGTTGTCATCCTCACTGGCAGACTACTGGAGTGTTTATTTCTCTTCTGCTTTTGCCAGCTCTGGACATTCTCACGAAAAAATAAAACAACAAATCCTGCATGGCTTTAAGAAGTCTCTTTATGCATGCATACATAGAAGCCGAAGGGTCCCGAAGCCATTCTGATTGGGCAACAATTTGAAAGACAAATGATGACAGCCACATTATGGGGCATGGCCAACCGACTGCCATCCTGCTTGAGAGGGTCGAGCCAGCTGCACGCATTTTAATGTTCACTCGGGAGAACGCTCCTCTCTTCCTCTTCAATTACCCAGCATGGTTACGTGGTGCTTTTCACTCACCAAGGCCTGGAGGTTAATTACTCTACACGGCGCCTTTTACCAGCAGGAGGTGTGCCTTGGCAGTCCTCAGCCCTGCACGTGGCCTGCCCAGATGGGTGGCACGTCCCGCCCTCGCTGGCTGCTGGGTTTCAGTTTGTTTTTGTTTATGTTGGCTCCATTTCAACAGAGCCTACAGATGTGGTCAAACTGGAAAGGGGGTGGGGGACTAGAAGCAAAGGGGGCAAATAAAGGCGCCAATCATTTCTGATATCATCTGATCTGACCATAACTTTTTGAAGGGGGCAGTGAGAAAAGCCAGGCTTGGTCTGGGCCTCTGCTGCTTTCTATTTTCAGTCTTGTCTCTATCCCACCCAGAGAGTGGGAAGCCCAGGCCCTGGGGTTCACCTTAAAGAGCCTGCGCAGAGCTTGCTCGAAGCAGCTCTGATTTCCAGGCCACAGGCAGGAACGGCTTGGTTCATTGGCCTCGTCGCCTCTTGGGACTCCATGGGACTGACTTGGTCCTAATGAGAGCTGGCAGACAGAGAGGGAGCAGGGTTGACAGAGAGCTGACTGCCCCTCCCCAGGCAGACTTTTCACCTGGCAGGTAAAAACCATCCCAATTAGCTGCCACAGCAAGGCTGAGCCTGGAGCTCACAGCCCATCCTGTCACCTGCCTTCCCTGGTGGCGGAAGCAGAAGCAAGACTGGGGGGCATGGCGGGTGGGTGGGGGGCTGTAGGCAGTGGGTGCGTGGGAGGACCCAGTTCCCGGAAGAGGCTGCACTTCCTCTGGGGTTTCCACAAAGCCCAGGGGATCTCTTCTGGGACAAACCCTTGCCCCAGCAGGCTTGGGGAGGGGCAATGAAAGAGTTAAGGCCCCCACTTCTTCACCCACCTTCCTGCTCCCCTATGAATGTTCCAGAGGCCCCCCCTTCCTTGTGGGGCTCCTGCGGCTTCCACAGGGAGCCAGGCAGGGCCCTGCCCCTGGCTACATCTGCCAAATGCAAATAGTTGCTAAAGTTATTTAGTGTGTCCTCACGGCTCCTTTTTGTCACTGGTGTTCCCTAGGCAACCGCTGCTGGAATGCAGTCAACTTCTAGAGGTTCTTCACAGGCAGGAATAGAAAATGGCTCTCACTCACTTCTTGTTTGGGGGCTTCTCTGAGTGGGATCCTTACACTGGGAACTGGAGTCCTTGTTTTCTTATTTGAAAAGAGGACAGCGAGAGAAACCTGACCAAACTGCCCTCTAGAAGTGGAGGATGTGGAAATTCAGGGTCCCTTTGCTACTTTCTCTGGATGGAGGTGACCAGGGCTACAGAGAATGGCCTTCAACATGTTTATTTCCTTCTGCCAAGACCTTCCCACAGGAGCGAACTTCCCATAGAGCAAGAGAGTTTCTCTCTTCTTTCTAAAAATTATACAGATCAGTCAACTTTGTCTTAAAGCTGTATTTCTCATATAAGCAAAACATTTCTTATAAAAATTAGAAAATACAGATAAAGTATAAAAAAGGGAAAAATCCCTATACACATTTTCCATAATCCCATCTTCCAGAGATGATCACTATTAACGTTTTGATTACTTGCTTATATTTGTATGACAGTCTTATACAAAGTACCCCCAAACTCAGTGGTTTTACAGCGGTTCTCAAACATCTTTGGTCTCAGGACACTTTTACACTTATAAAGTCATTAAGGACCTAAAAGAACGTTTGCTAGGTCAGCTATATCTATCCATATTTACTGTATAGGAAATGAAAGCTGAGATAATTTTAGAATGAAGAATGCACACACATGTATTCTACTAACTATCACAGCAATAATGTTATTACACATCATATAACCTATGGGAAAGTCCACTGTACACTCTTGAGAGTGAAAAAGGCAGCTAACATGTTAGTAGTATTACCAAAAGAGTTGGGACTTCGCAGATCCTCTACTAGGGCCTCAGGGACTCTCCAGGAGTTCCCGGATCCCAGACCATGCTTTGAGAACTGCTGATTTAAAAACATTTAGAATTTACTATTGCTTATGAGACCTCTGGTCAGCTGGAGCGCTCTTCTGATCTTGACTGAGCTCACTGGTGTATCTATAATCAAGTGTGGCAGGTGGGTCGTTCTGCTGAACTTGGTGACTCCCTTATGTATTTGAGGGTTAGCTGGTTAGAGTCAGATCGAAGATGGCCTCAGCTGAGACTGCTAAGCTCTCCTCCATGGGGTCTCTCATCCTCCAGTAGGCTAGGCTGGGTTTGTGCACATGTCAATGTCAAGATTTTTGAGAGCTGGAACAAGAGCAAGAGCGAGAAGGCAAGGTGGGTGGGGAGGGGGAAGAGAGAGAGAGAGAGAGAGTGGAGGAGTGCTCACAGCTTCTTGAGGTCTAAGGACAGGAGCACTGACTGTCAATTTCTCTATATTCTATTGACCAAAGTGACTCACATGGCCAGGAGGTGCAAAATAGACTCTACCTCTTTTTGGGAATTGTGGCAAAGTCACATTATAATGGGCATGGATAGGGGGAGGGGAATAATTGTGGCTATTTTTGCAGTCTACCACATACCTTATGTTTGCTTAATGGCTGCATTATTTTCCATTGAATGGACATGCTATAATTTATTCAGTCCTGATTGCTGGATATCAAGGTTGATTTTAATTTTCTCCTAATATGAATGAGGCTAGAATGAGCATTCTTGTGCATGAATTCCTAGAAGGGAAATTGTAGCAATAAAAGGTATGAACTCTGTTAAAGTTCTCCATCCATTCTACAAAATCTCTGTCCAGAGAGCCCACACTAGTTTATGTTCTCACCAGCAAAGGAGGAGACTGCCTGTTGAGAGACTGATTTCTGCAAGTGTGTGTGTGTGAGATCAATCACTTGTTAAAAACTGCTCTTTATGCCAAGTGTAGACAAGGCCTGTGGTCCTCAGTAATTAATTCTGTGGAGTGAAGAGCTACTCTTCAGCCTCCTTCGCAGAAATGGCCACAGCTTGAAGAGACTGCTGGGGAGGAGGCTTGTTGGTAGACTGCTGGTTCTGAGTCCATCTATGGGCATCGCTTTCCTTTCTAGCCCCTCACTGGTCTTAAATAGTTATTTGTTAGAGATTCAATATGTATCTCTTCCCAAGAGAACAAGAACTATCTCTTTTTTTCTTAAAAAATAAAAAAAGATAATCAAGAGTGCTGGAAATGGGGGACTGAACTCAGGAATGGAGTCCTTAGCCCTTGGGGAAACAGTTTGACCTTGGTTGTGTGGTGGTGAGGCTCTGTATACAGGCCAGTTGACTGAGGGCAAAATCCACAAATCTGAAGTTATCCCTGTGTGCCTTACCCACTGATATGGTTTGGCTGTGTTCCCACCCAAATCTCATCTTGAATTGTAGCTCCTATAATCCCCACGTGTCATGGGAGGGACCTGGTGAGAGGTAATTGAATCACAGCGGGGGTCTTTCCCATGCTGTTCTTATGTTAGTGAACAAGTCACATGAGATCTGATGGTTTTATAAGGGGGAGTTCCCCTACACAAGTTCTCTTGCCCGCCGCCTTGTAAGACATGACTTTGCTCCTTGTTTGCCTTCCGCCATGACTGTGAAGCCTCCCCAGCCATATGAAACTGTGAATCAATTAAATATCTTTCCTTTATAAATTACCCAGTCTCTAGTATCATCATAAGCAATACGAGAACAGACTAATACACCCACTCTTCCCACTATTCCACCCCATGATTCCTAGTGTCCACAAGTCAACAAACTGCTTAGTCCACATGGCCCTGTATGATGTTTTGCTTTATTTCTTACCCGTATATATTCTTGGCCCTATGGTGCTTCAAGCCCCTGCTCACTAGTTTCCAGAAGAAACCCTATTGAATAGTTTTCACTTGGCACCTCTGCTTCTGCTGTTCCCTCAGGCAGAATTCCTATTCCAACCCTCTCTTTTTTTCCATTCTTCATCCAGCTAATTAATAAGCATCCTTCAAAACGCAGCCAAAGGAACTCCAAACATTCACCTGTGAGGGTGTGTTGAGACTCCCCGTCCCTGAAATGACACATCTAGTAACAGCAACTCTGGAGGAGATGTAGGAGCCCTGGTTCTCGCTTTATCCTAGCTGTGTGACATTTAGCAAGGCAAGTGACCTCTCTGTGCTCCAGTTTTTCTTTTCTCTAACATGAAAATGACCTTAGACTCATGTTTCATTTCCAGTTATTGCATTAATAGAAGCATGTGCCATTATAATTGCTACAAATGCAAAACAAGGTTGTTTTTTTGTTGTTGTTGTTGTTGTTGTTGTTTTAAAGTGCTACCTTATGTTCCCTTGAAAAGCAGAGGGTAAGGTAAGGGCTTATATGCAGATAATTTCTTTTGAAGAAGTGATTTTTGGGAAAAGGTGTTGGTGGCTATGGGAGAGGGCAACAGGGATTGCAGTCCAATTTAGGTGCATTAATGAATGCGACACCAATGTGGGCATGGGTCCCTCTGAGGAGTAGTGCAGAATGCACCTCAGCATGCTCTACTCAAGACACAGAAGATGGAAATATTTTTCCCCACACAGGTTAAAGTTGCTCCTGCGGTTTGTACCCAAAGTGTTGCTGGGGTGGGGCAGCAAATGGCCAGGCAGGTCTCTAGGGCACCTACACTGCAGCAGAGAAGCCCTAAAGAAAGCAAGAAACACCTTGTGTGGATGAAGTGAAGCACCCTTGGGTTGCCACAGTTCTGGAGGGAACAAAGAAGTGGGCTGTAAGAGTGTGAGATGGTGCATAAAAGACGTCGGATCCAACGCTGAAGTCTACATTTGTCATCCCTGAATCCTGACCTCTAAGCACCATGCCTGGCGTGGAGCAGGCATTAATCCACACGGTAAATGTGGAATGGAGGGAAAAGTTCCTGTTGTATTTGTTCATGGCCCTCAGCCACTGGTTACAGTGGGGAGATGTTTATCTTCTGCCTTTTCTTATTCTATGGTGCTCATGTCTCTTTGGGGACTGGAAGGAGAAGGTGCTCTGCTTATGGAATGAGGTTGGTCAGGCTGACCTCAGTGAGGAGGTTGGGTTAGGTGCGGGCTTTTTCACTTGTATACTCCAGGCACCTTGCGGAAAAAGCTGCAGGGTTGGGTAGGGTGACCTGGGTGGATCAGGAAACATTTCTTCCTCCTTTCCCATCTCCCATCTTTCCTTTGTTCCTTGTGCTCCATTTACTCTGAACCTAATACCTGAGAATCACCTGAAATAGCAGGAACCAGCCTTTGCAAAGCATGGCATTTGGCAAAATATATTCCATGAAATTCCAGTTCTGTTCTCCTCCTACACATCAACCAGAGCGGTTCCGCTTTTGCCTCTTTTATATACTGAGATTGCATGTGTGTATCAGTTGGGAACTGGGTGCAAGCAATGGAAACCAACTTCTTTAACTAAAAAGAAAAGAAATCTATTGAAAGTGATATGCAAACCAGAGGTCTATGGCCAAAGAAGTTTGGGAAACAGGGAGTTGAGCAAAGTCCATAGGTCTATCTATTGGGGGACTTCTCAGGATCTTTAGTCTGCTAATACAAATCTCCAAGAGAGAAATACCTTTTGCAAAGTTTTCCAAATTCATTACCTCAATTCCAAGACGTGCTGATTGTAAGATGCAGCCACACTTTAATAATAGCCTTCCAGGGTTCAAACCAAAGAGGAACACTATCACATCAGGTGTGCAAATTGATTTTAAGAAGCAACCTGATTTCATAACTTTGTTTGTTTATTTGTTTTAAGGCAACATATGTAGAATACTTACTGTATGCCAGACACTATTTTAAGAGCTTTTATATAAAATGACTGACTTAATCCTGTCTTTTGAGGTGGATATGGGGCCAAGAGGGGCCTGAGAATGCGCTTCTCAGGTCTCTTACTGCAAGAGCATAATTGACCAAGGGCCCTGGTTGCTGCATTCTAAATCCACCTCCACATTGGGCAGGGGCCTTGCTTTCACAGGCTGCTCTCAGCCAATAACTGAGCACATCAGGAATACTGATGTATGTCCCTTCCAGGGAGATGCAGGGCTCCTTTGATGGTTGACTTTGACTCAAAAATTCCTCAAAACTTTGCTAAAACTTTCCTAGAACTGCACTGCAATATAAGGCTATTTCTACCCAATCTTTCTTCCTTCCCTTTCTTTTTTTGTAGGAATTAGGTCTACATTGAGGTTTCACAACTTTTCCAGCCTCCTCCTGCTTCTCCCCATACTCTTTCACTGGTGTTTCCCCAAACAAATTTCTTGCACATCTAATCTCATCTTGAACTAACACAGTTGGATCTTTTATTTCATTTCCAGTTTACAGATGGAAAGTTGAGGACCAGAATGGTTAAGTACCTTGCCCAAGATCAGATGGCTAGTAAGTGGCAGAGCTGTTAATCAAACCAAGGTAGTCAGATTTCAGAGGACTTGTTTTTATTCACTTCATGACAGAACCTTGCATTTACTATTAATACATGAAAAAGGAAGAAAGTGCATCTTAGGATCTAGAAAATTAGAGATTTTATTAAGGGACTCATTGTTTTTAAAACTTTTATTTTAGGCTCAGGTATACATGTGCAGGTTTGTAATATAGGTAAACTCGTGTCACAGAGGTTTGATGTACAGATTATTTCATCACCCAGGTACTAAGCCAATAGCTATTTTTTCTGATTCTCCCCTTCCTCCCACCCTCCACCCTCAAGTAGGCCCCAGTGTCTGTTGTTCCCCTCTTTGTGCTCATTGATTCTCATCATTTTGCTCCCACTTATAAGTGAGAACATGCAGTATTTGGTTTTCTGTTCCTGCATTACTATTGATAAGGATAACGGCCTCCAGCTCCATCCATGTCATGATCTCATTCCTTTTTATTGTATTGTATTCCATAGTGTATATATACCACATTTTCTTTATCCAGTCTGTTATTGATAGGCATTTAGGTTGATTCCATGTCTTTGCTATTGGGAATAGTACTGCCATGAACATATGCATGCACATATCTTTATGATGGAGTGATTTATATTCCTTTGGGTATATATCCAGCAAAGGGATTACTGGGTTGAATGGTAGTCCTGTTTTTAGGTCTTTGTGGAATTGCCACACTACTTTCTACAACGGTTGAAGTAATTGACACACCCACCAACGGTGTATAAGCATTCCCTTTTCTCCATAACCTCACCGGTATCTGTTATTTTTGACTTTTTAAAAGTAGCCATTCTGACTGGTGTGAGGTGGTACCTCATTATGGTTTTGATTTGCATTTCTCTAATGATCAGTGATATTGAGCTTTTTCTCATATGCTTGTTGGCCACATTGATAAGAACAGATATTACACTTGATCTTAGCCAAAAAGCTGTGAAGCAATGGGACTCATTTTTTTACAGAGCATCTTGCTGGTGTAGGATGCTGCGAGCTATGCCTCGGGAAATGCTGGCAGAGTGCTTTGAGATGTGTATCTGTCATTATGACCTGAAGGTGTCATGGTACCAGTATGCCTACATAGGCCAGCAGACTGGAAGAGCAGAGATGGGGAATGGGTCTGATGCCGTGAAGGAGCCCTCCAAGGCTGGCTGTCCTGCTGTTGCTGTTTATTGTGACCTGGGAGAAGTAAAGGAGAGACCACTTTATTCTCTTGATCTCTGCATGGCCCCTGAGCTTCACTGTGGTATCTCCTTGTCTCCCATATTCTGGCGAGGCAGCTACCATGGTGTAGTAGAAAGGCTGTTGCTCTGGGAATAGAACGCCATCAGTAAGCAGTGCTGAGATCTTGGCAAATCAGCAGACTTCTCTTGCTTTGCTTTCCTCACCTCTGCAAAGAGGATGGGATGAGACCAAGGGTTTCACACTAAGCTCTTTGAGGCCTTGGTGGCACTCTGGAGATAACGGGGAGGCTATTGTTAGGGGTATGATTCAAGGGAGGAGCTCCTGCCCACTCTTCCCCATTTCAATAGAGTATTTCTATTTTTTTCCATTTTAAATATTAGGGTTCTGTGAGTATCAGTAAGCATTATTGGTTGCTAGCTGTAGAAACAGACTTCCCTAGCCAGAGAAGGAAACTAATTAAAAGGACAGTAGAGGTAGAGAGAGTTATTCAAAGATTCAATAAGATGCTGGAGGACCAGGCTTGGGGTTGGAGGAAAGAATGCCAAGAGAGTTTTGAAAAGCTGGATTGGGAACCCCAGCAGGTGGGCATGCCGCCATCATGCAGGCTGCCTTCCAGCCAGGCCATTAGCTTTGGCTTTCTTGTTAAGACTGAATCTAGGGAGAAGGCTTTCAGTGGGCTGAGCCTGCCTCTGGGGCAGGAAGAGAAGCTATGACCTCTTGGACTTCCAAAGTGGGCAGTGGCCACCCAAAAATCCTTCCAACCAAGACCTCACAAAGAGACATGAGGTGTTTTTCTAAGAAGTAAGCCAGATTCTCTAGGAAAAAGGAGTAAACGATCAACAGTCCCAAATAACAAATACTCACTCTGTGCATATGATTCTATTGGCAGAAGAGTTCTATCGTACATTCATTTGGAAGGCATCAGGCTAAGGGCCCTTCCCATATGACAACCAGAGAAGTTCATCCCATCCAGCTGTTCAGCCTCCAGCCAGGAGAGGAGGGGGCAGGAACTCTCTGGCTTCTTGGCCACAGAACTGCCCCACATGCCACTGTAAGCCCCACTTCTCCTGACAGCTGGTGGTGAGACAGCAGGAAGACCACTGCCTTGGCTTGGGTTACCCCAAGAAAGCAGAGCTACAGAACAAAGGCTTGCATGCAGGTAGTTTATGTTGGCCCCACAGAGTGGGGACAGGGCAAGAAAGAAAGCAATGCAGGATACGTTATTGAGCTGATCATCACTGTGGACCATGGGGCTCAGGGCTGCCAGGACCCTCTGAGAAGCCATGTAGAAGAGTCCTAAGAATTGTCTATCTGAAGGACAGAGAGGGAAGTAATTGTATACTGGCTCCTGCCCTCCATGGGTCAAAGATTGCCCATGGTGTGTTGGGTTTGGTGTGTTGGGTTTGGGTAGGCAGCAGAATAGCAGAGTGTGTTCCTGCATGAAATGGCAGCCGGGAATCCCCAGGGTGAAAAGTGAGAGATGTGGGCACACGTGATGGCTGCAGCATCGGCTGGAGGCAAAGCGTGGGTGGGGAGGGTGGAAGGCAGGGCACCAGGGGCATTCAATGCCGCAACCCCTTGGCTACCTTCCTCTGTCTCATCCCTCTTTGAGGGACACAGGCACATGATGTGCCTGATATTCAGGTCGCAGGAGGCTTCTGCATGGTTCGCTTGTTGGCTGATGGGCATTCCAGCCAGTGAGGAAGGGGCCACCTTTGACTCCTCACAGCATGGCATCTCTCAGAGTTTGGGGACCGACATTTCATCAGGGACCTCACCCTGCTTCCCAGCATCTCTCCCTTCGAGTCTGTATATTCATCCAAAGGCAGTCTGTATTCCAAGGGGGAAATCTGCCTCCTGCTCACCCTGCAAGCTGGCTGTGTCCCAAGGGTGAGGTCCAGCGTGCGGCAGCCAAGGGCCTGCACTCAGTGGGGACAGAAAGGGAGCCTGTGCCGTGCTCGGGCCAGGGCAATGGAGGCTTGAGCAGGTGAGGTCCCGGCTTTCGCGCAGGCTGCCTGTAGAAAGGGGGAGAAAGCTTGCCTGCAAACCTGGCTGGGCCTTGGCCAACTCGTCCAAAGCTCGCAGGAGAGGAGTCTCAGGAGGTTTGTTGCTTGAACTGCAGTATCTGAGGCCTGCAAATGGACCTCACCAGAGGCTTGAGATATTTTTATGAGTTTTTATTTTTAACATCCATTCGCCTCTGGCTCCCTTGCCAGTTGACACAGGTCAGACTCTCTTGTGACATGACTGTTCACGGTACTGAAGGCCCAAGCCTTGCACTGTAACCCCTTGGAGGAAGAGATTGCTATGGTTATGATTTTATTTTCAACAAGTGTTCATGAATAATCTATTCCACTTACCAACACTTGTCAGATCCCAGGCACTGTGCTAAGGACTTAACATACCTTCTCTCATTTTTCCCTATGTAATTCCCTACTCATCCTTTGGATCTTAATTGTCCGTTCCTTGGGGGACATCTTCCTTGATTTGGTCACCCCTGCTCCCCCCATGCCCCTACTATGTGCTCTGATGGCACCACAAACCTTCTGCTTGAGGTACCTATCTATCTCTGTTGACATTTTACTTTTATTTGTGTCATTTTTTGATTCATGTCTTTCTCCCACACTGGAAGAAAAGTCGGTGGCCCATGCTCACCACCACATCCCACACCTAACACAGGGCCTCCCTGGCACAGGGGAGACACTCACTAAAATGCATATTCAAAGGAAGAATGATGGACTATCCTTCTCAGAACCCCACAGAGTACATTTTACACTGAGGCTCAGAGGTTAAACAGCCAGCCCAGGGTCACATAGCTGGTAAAGGTAGAGGTAAGAATTAAATGTGTGTTCATCTGGCCTCAAAACCAGGACTTCATTAGTGTGCTCTGCAGCCTTGTAGCATCCAAGAGTATTTTCTCTCTTCCCCTGCCTGGTCCCACCTGTGAAGGGCAGAGGGGTCCTGCCCCAATCTCTGGCCCTCTCGTTCCACCTCCTGCCCCTCTCACTAGGGTCCTGACTTCCGCCCTCTGACCCTTCCAGCTGCGAATCCTGTCCCTTGCAAATGTGTCTGTTGCCATTCAGCAGTCTCTTGGCTGGCAGTGCAGGTCTCCATCTGCTGTGATGGCATGGTGCCTGCTCACAAGATGGCATGCTATTTTTACCCAGCTTAGGTGCCAAGCCGGCCAGATGTTTTTCAGCAGCAAAGGGAGGTTGAGCATTGCTGGGGTGTGGAGGGATGCTTCCAAATGTCAGCTCCTCAGGGGGGCTGGGGCGAGGGATGGCTCTAGGACAGGCAAAAGAAGCACTCTGCCTGGAAGTGGACACCTCCAAGAAGTGTCATTCCTGGCACCTGTCTGGGGCTCCGGCAGTGTGCCAGGAACTGGCTGCTGGTTCTGAACTTGTGCGGGCTGGGGTGAGTCTGCTGCGGGAAGGAAATGGTCTGGGTCAGCGTTCCCAGTGAGTGCACGTGCTTCTTCCTCCTGCTGGGGCCCTGGAGTCACTGGACCCAGATGGTGACACCTGGAGGGCTTCCATGGCTGAACTGGCTGCTTGGAAAATTCCAAGTTTGGCTGGTGGCTCTGGTCTGGAGGAAATGGAGGAGCTGGCTGGATCAGGCTGAGTCCAGGCATTCGCTGTGATCATTTTTCCCTCAGAGCAGATGGAGCCACAGGTCTGGCGATCTTAATCCCTGCTCTCTCCTTCCTGTGGGGGGTGACCCTCAGTTGAGAAATACCCCCCAAATGACAGCTAGATGCTGGGGTGTGCGGCATAGCCCCGCTGGCCCAGCTCCCTGTTTTCCTAACTTCTCCACTCCTGTGTGACCTCGAGCAAGTCACATCCTCTCTGAACCTCAGTTTCCTCATCTGTAAAACATTCAGAGCCCCTCCCCGCCAGATCTGGGAGCCTGTATTGCAGTGAGTTGTAGGGAATCACAGTTGTTGCCAGGCTTTGCTGACCCTTCCCCAAAACCAGCCTTTCTCAGATCTGCCATGGGGGACGAGCAAATTCTGTTCTTCTGCGCTGATGTGTTCAAGTCCCATATCTAGATGCGAATCCCATTTCCTCCCCCAAGGAAACATTTCAGAAACCTCAGACCCCCTACAAGAGGCTGCCTCCAAGTCCAGGCTTCCGGACAAAAGACCCCCTTCTCCATGAAGGATGGGAGTGCACGTGGAGAGAGAGGAAATGCTTGCAGCTGTGGCAACCCGGCTGAGATAATTAGACTTCAGGGAGGGGTTCTTGAGGCCTAATTGAACACACCAGTCTGGCAGTGCTGGGTTCGGCCCAGGAGATGTCAGCCCTGGATGGGCCAGGAGGCCAGGGCTTCTCAAACTTGAATGTGCATCTGAGCCACCTGTGCATCTCATTCCAAGGCAGACGATTCAGTCGGTGCCGGTGGGGCCCTTGCATCTATGCGGGTGGGCAGAATAACAGCCCCTCAACGATTTCACTTCCTAATCCCCAGGACCTGTGAAAATGTTAGTTTACATGGTAAAGGGAAGTTAAGGTTGCAGATGGAATTAAGGTAGCTGAGTGGCTGACTTTGAGATGGGGAGATTATCCTGGATTATGCAGGTGGGCCCGGTGGAATCACTGGGTGCTTATGTGGAGGAGAGGGAGGCAGGAAGAGAGGTCAGCGTGAGAAGGACTCAACCTGCTCTTGCTGGCCTTGAAAGTAGAGGAAGGAAGTCACGAGCCAAGGAATGCTGGCAGCCTCTAGGTGCTGGGGAGAGCAAAGAGGTGGATTCTCCCCCAGAGCCTCCAGGATTGTGGATTTGAGATCCTGCTGACACCTTGATTTTTGGCCAGTGAGACCCATTTCAGACTTCTGAACTACAGAACTTTAAAAGAACACATTCATGTTGTTTGGAGCTACTAAGTTGGTGGTAATTTGTGACAGGAACAATGAAAAACTCCTACAGTCCACATCTCTGCCAAGCTTCCTGGAGGTGCTTCCAGGCCACACTGTGAGTAACAAAGCTTCAGGCTGCCTGAGGGTGGGGCTTCCTCCTGGGCCAGGTGAGGACCTGGAGTTGGGAGAAGGCTGTTCAGCGGCTTCCATGAAAGCCGACTTTTGACAGTGTTTTGTCTCTGTGCCCTCGTTCCACCCCACGTGTAGATTATTGGAGGTCTCTTGGTTGTTTCTTACTATGTTCCAAGTCAGGAGTTCCTGGTTTGTGGGCTGGGAGCGCTGGGGGAGTTACTGTAAAGGCCCCTGTTCTCCCTAAAATGAGCACTGTCTGGTACCCAAACAAATGAGACCTCATGTAAATTGCATTTCTTTTGTTCAAATGAATGCAGGTGCCACGAATAGGACCCCACTGGTGCGGGGTGGTTTAGAAAAGAGGCTCTGTCCTTTGGCTAAAATCTAAGCTCTATGAGCACCCAGGTGTCCCTGTGTAGTCTGGACCCTCCTTCCTCCTCCCAGCCCACCTGGCTCTTTTCCCCTCATCACACACAAAGCTCCAGTACCAGTGGCTTCTTCCACCCTTGAACGTGGGTCCTTCCGGCCTTGACAGACTCAGGGGCCCCCTCTTCATTCTCTGGACTTGGGTTAAGAGCTGCCTTATCAGAGGGGCCTTCTCTGACCACCCTGAGAGAGAATGGCTCACCTGATACTCTTTCCCAGTGTTCTGGGTTAGTGTCCTTTATTACAGTTTGTGGCTGTGTATTTATTTGAGGGCTTTACCCATCGCCTGTCTATCCCTTTGGATTAAGCTCAATGAGGGCAGGGCCTGGGCATTTTGTGTCCACCCATGCCCGGCACATTCAGCATGTGTCATATGCTTAATACAAATTTGTTTACCAGGGAATGAATGAATGAATGAATGTACATCTAAGCCCTCGTGTAGAGAATTCCAGAGTTTGTCTTCTTTCCTTGATGCTCTGAGCCTCCCTTCTGGACCGCTTCTGAGCAGTCTCCTAGACTGCTTATCCCTCTCATAAAATAGGAGCTCTGTCATTGACAAAATCGGTCCCTGCTTTCCTTAACATTTTCCCCTACCTTTTTTGTCTCTCCCCCCATCTCCATTGTTTGTCTCTGCCACAAGGAGCATGGTCTTTGCTGCTCTCTTCTCAGTTTGATTGGTTGCCTCCTAAAAGGAAAAAAAAAAATGATGCGTCCTTGGTGCCTGGACATCCTTTCTCCCATTTTAATCGTGAGTCAGTAGGGCTTTTGTATGGGATGAAGCTGAATACTTGTATTTACTTTTGTTTTATTCCCAGAGTTTTTCTTGTTCATGTGAGTGCTGGCAGCTGCCAGAAGAAATACTCTGTTTCTGGTCTCCTATCTTGGTGGGGGATGTGCAGGCTGAGAACACAGAAGCTGACTTCTATTGTACCAGCTGAGATGCAGGCTAGATTGCAAGAAGTACCTCCTTGTTGATGGACTGGTGAGACAGCAAGATGCTTCCTCAGGCTGCCAGGGAGCAGTTGTCCCTGGAGAGGTTTGGGAGAGACATGACCCTGCTGTATGGGGCTGGAGGCAGGGGGTGGGCAAGATCCAGGCACGAAGAGCTGCGGTAATGGCTGACTTGAGTTTACATTTTATTTTTTTTTTTTGAGACGGAGTCTTGCTCTGTCACCCAGGCTGGAGTTGGAGTGCAGTGGTGTGATCTGGCTCGCTGCAACCTCTGCCTCCCAGGTTCAAGCGATTCTCCTGCCTCAGTTCCTGAGTAGCTGGGTCTACAGATGTGTACCACCACACCTGACTAATTTTGTATTTTTGTTTCACCATGTTTCACCATGTTGGCCAGGCTGGTCTCAAACTCCTGACCTCAGGTGGTCCACCCATCTTGGCCTCCCAAAGTGCTGGGATTACAGGCATGAGCCACTGTGCCTGGCCAAGTTTACTCTTTATACTTTTCTTTATTGGTGACATTTTCTACCATGAGTAGGAATTATTAAAAACCTCAAATCTGTATAGATGAGAAAATGGAAACTGAGAGAGGTTTAACTTGCTCACAGTCATACATCCAGAAGAGTGAACTCAAGTCTGTCAGACTCCAAATCTTAAATATTTCTTGCTGCCCACCACTTCCTCTTGTGCACCTGAAAGCTTTCCACCATGCTCTACAGGTATTTGTGTATATACGTTAATTCCTAAAAAGAGATGTTTAGATGTGGCTTGGTGGATCTAGGACTGCTTCCTGGAGGAGGTGCAGTGTTTGCATGTGTGTAAAGGCTGTGTAGTGCCCATTTGAAGTTTGTCTTCTCAGCATCCATCCCTCCTGCTTCCAGCAATAAGGCGTAATTTTGGTTGGTGGCAGGGTAGATGCACCCTTCACCCATGTTCAGTCCTTCTTGTCTGGGTAGGGCCCTAAGCCCAGCTCCAGGGGTGGCATATAGGGCCTGAGCCTAAGTCAGTCGGTGCATCCCATCCCTCTGGCCATAGTGATTGGTTCAAGGATGGGGACAGATGCTAAGCAGGTTCAATCAGAGCAAAACTCAAGACTTTTGAGGGAGTTGCCAGAAAATGTTTTATTTCTATCCAGCTGGAATTAAACTTGGGAAGACGTGAGGTTGGCAGTTTGGTAGCCATATTGTCAACATAAGAGAAGACTCTGGAGTGGAAGGCCAAGCAGGAAGATGGATAAAAATTGAGTCCTAATGTCACAGTTTTATCCTTGATCCTGCCATGCCTGAAGCTGGACTTACCTTTAAACTTTTCAGCTATAGGAACCCATAAATTCCCTTTTGGTTTGCTTAAGCCTGCTTGAGTTGGTTTTTCTGTCACTTTTAATGGTAAGACCTTTGGTTGATACAGACAAGGAAGAAATGGCAGCACATTGTAGGTTGGGGACAGCAGTACAGAGAGAAGCACATGATTACCTGGGAAGTGTGAGCATGAGGAAGTCTCAGTATCTCAGCAAGTCCATCATGTGTATCCAGCTGGAGAAAAAAATGAATAGAATACATTGTCTTAGAATATAGTAAGACAGGAAAAGCCTTGCCCCACAAAAGGATGAAGAGTATGATGCTGTTTGGCCCGAGATTTAGTGTCCTGGAGCGTTAATTGGTGTTTTGCTGGGGAAAGGGTTGTGAGGTCCAGTAAATTTGAGGAACATGGGAACAAATAAAGCTATAAAGCATTTGCTACCAGACCTTTTGAAGCCTTTACAATGCTAAGATGTATTGTGAGCTCCGAGAAGGAGAAAGAGAATGTACATGTTTCTAGAGCTTATTTTTCTTGGAACATCTCCTGGGACCAGCATTGCAAAGAATATACTTTGGGAAACTTTGGCTTAAAGAGTAGTTACTGTTCAGTCTGCAAAGGAGCCTCTTTCTTGGCTGAAAAACTCCCCTAAGGCATGAGCAGTGATCTAGAACTATGGGCAAGATTGAAGTGACATTCAGGAAAGGAAGGTTGCTCTTGATTCAAGGGCCTCAGAAATACTTCTTGTCCTTCAATCTCCCTCTGGCCAGCTGGCAACAGTGGCTGAAATTCCTCTGAGTAGAGTCTAGATCTGGGCTTGGGGCAACAGCTTCCAGAAATTTCTGTTGAACTACAAACACAGAGCTGCTTGGTGGTAATATCTAATCTGCATTCATTCATTTATTCATTCAACACCTACTGAGTTGAATTATTGAGTACCTGCTGTATGCCAGGTACTGGTCTAGGTGGTAAAGATCCACCAGTCAATCGGACAGAAGTTCCTGCCCCTTTGGAGCTTCAACTCTAGCAGATGGAGGCAGATAGGAAAGTATGTATTCATGTAGATAGTATGCTCCGTGATTAAGTGCTAAGATCAATAGCCCTGGCCAGGGAGACTGAGAGTGCCAGAGAAGGGATGTTAAGTAGGGCTCCCAGGGTGGGCTTCATGGAGAAAGAGATGTTGGAACAAATCCTTGGAGGAGGGAGCCATGAGGCCATCCGAATACGGATGTTCTAGGCACCATGAGGCCATCTGAGGAGAAATGTTCTAGGCAGTGGGAACGCCAGAGTGAGAGCCCTACCGAGGGTCGGGGATGGGAGCAGAGGAGTGCCTGCCTGGTGGAGGAACAGCAAGAATTTCAGTGCATCTGGACCAAGTGATCAAGGGAGAGAGGAGGTGATGTTCAGAGAAGTAACTGTGAGGCTAGGTCCCAGAGAACCTTGCAGGATTTTGGTTTTCATGCTGAGCAGGGTGTGTAGCCATTGCAGGGTTTGAGCAGAGGCAGAACAGGACCTGACTTCGATTTTTAAAGGATGCTCTGGCTGCTTTGAGATGCAAGTGCAATGGCCAAGGGTGAGGGCGGGAAGACCAGGCAGCAAGCTTTGCAATTTTCCAAGAAAGAGATGATGGCTTGACCCAGGGCCTTGGATGAATGGAGGCGGGGAGCAGTAGATGGATGCTGGATGTATTTTGAAGGTGAAACCAAGAGGATGTTCTGACAGATAGGATGTGAGGAGAGAGAGAAAGTTTGAATCATGAATAACTCTTGGTCCATAGAACCGGATGGATGGAATTGTCATTCATGGAGATGGCTAGGCCTGCACTGTGTCTAAAAAAAAAACACAGTAAGGCAATGTTTAAAAATTGGAAACTTCTACTTTTTTTTTTAATCCACATTTTAATCCATTCTTGAACAATGGAAAGATCTGGTAAAACTGGGCTCATCTTCTGCCTGACTCCCGTGGCTTGGAGAGGGCTGGAGCTCCTCCCTAGATGGATGGGTACTCTCCAGTTTCTTCCTTTAGCTCTCTAGCCTGGCCCCTTAGGGGTTTGGGTGGGAGAACCTAAGGACTGATAATAAATAGCACAGTGGTTCTTAAACTTAAGTGTGCATCAGCATCACCAGAGGGCTGCTTAAAACAGCTGCTGGGCCCACCCACAGAGCTTGTGATTCGAGAGGTCTGAGGTTGCACCTGAGAAACTTTGATCCTTACAAGTTCCCAGATGACACTGATGCTGCTGTCTAGGACCCAAACTTTGAGAAGCTCTGAAAAGGCATGTTCTCCCATTGGCATACCTAATCACATGCTAGCAGACAAAGTTCTCCCATGAGCTGGGAATGGCCTAAAAGACGGTAGCATTTTGATGGTGATGGGAGAGGAGAGTGACAGCTCAGATGTGGGGACATCTAATCAGTCATGAGGTATTTGAGCACAGGGGGTGCTTCAAGGTTTGTCAGGGCTGCTGAAGGCAAACTTGGCTTGCTTTCTTGTTTTTGGCAGAAGCTGGCTCTTCTGGGTCAGGGTCACTAGCAACTGGGGCAGGGAGCCAAGGCCCCACCGGGATCCAGCAAGACCCTAGCGGAAGACAGTCTGTTCCGGAGAATCCAAGGAAAGGATGAACAATTCTCTGCAGCTTGCCCAAACTGCTTGCATAAGCTTTATTTATTTCAATTAAGCTCCAGGCTCATTATGCAGCCACACAGTGCTCACCCTTCCTCAGGGAGAAGCAGAAATCACATTTCCATCTGCTTCTCCAGCTTGGAGAGCCCCAAGCACAGGGACAGTGGCCACTCCAGGGCTGGCCTCCTGGTTACCCCAAACATGGGAGGCTGGAGAAGAGTTCTGGAGCCTCTTTAAGCTGTTCAAAGTAAAGTTTGCAAATCTGGCCTGTGTTGAGGGTGGCAGTGTGAGTGCAGGATAAGCCACTTTTTCTTTTCTTCTTGACAAAGAAAATATTTCTCTGTACATCTGGTTTGTGTTTTTCTTTAGGGTTCTGCCAGAAACAATTGTGAAAACAGAATGCAGCCCAAGATCGAAAGAATCTATCCATTCCTCTGGAATGCTCCATCTGTCCTGTTGGACCCCATGTTAAGATTTGAGGAATTCCTCAATGTGAAGTCATTGGGCTTTAAAAACATTGCAGGCAGTCTTTGTTTGGTTTTCCAGTGCAGTTTCTAACCTTCAAATGTTGGCTTCAGGCCCTTCGTCCACCTAGAATGCTCTCCCCATTCCTACCTTCTATGATTCAGCCCACTCATTCACATATCAAGTATTTATTACACTTCTCTGTGTCAGACTCAGGGAGATGTCCTGGGGACAGATCAGTGGTGAGTAGAACAGTTGCCACCATAGTGAAACTCACCCTGTGGGGGGGGGGGCAGGTAATAGGCACACACCCTCTAACCAATGAAAAGAATTACTGGTGATGTTTCTTAGGAAGCAGTGCTTCTCTAATATCTGTGGACCTGTTGTTTTCCATTTCTCATCGATCACAGATAGATACATGGTGCTATTGTGCATGATTTGTGTGTACAGTTTACCTATGAACAACACAAGTTTGAACTGTGTGGGTCCACTTACACCCAGATTTTTTTTTTGTAACTAAAATTGACCCTCTTTATGGGCAGGTTCCACATTTGCAACCAAAGATGGATTGAAAATACAGAATTTGCGGGATGTGAAACCCACATACATGGAGGGCAAAGTTTTCATATCCTTGGATTCCTTAGGGCTGACTGCAGGATTTAAGTATGCATGGATTTTGGCATACATGGGGGTTCTGGATCCAGTCTTCCACAGATACCGAGGGACAATTGTAGTTTGTACCATGTGAGTTGGGCAGTATTTGAGCTGGTCTAAATCCTATTCCAGGAGAGGAGTTCCCTGATCACTTGCTTAGATGTCGCAGTGATGTCAAGCTGCAATAAAAGTTTCTAAGTACTCAAATTCCGCATCTTGACATGGACACATAGTAATCTGTTGGTGGCCCCGCAACTGGTCCATACTTTGAGTGGCACTTTATCAAGGGCAGGAGAGTGTGTTAGGAGAGAGAATACTGGGGGCTGGGTGACCAGCAAAGGATGCTTGAGGAATTGACACCTGAAAGATGAGTAGAGGCAGTCAAGTTGGGATGTAGAGGGATCTGCGTTCCTGGGAAAGGAACAGCCTGTGGCAGAGCCCAACACTGGAAAGAGCTTGGCCTATTGAGGAATGAAAAGATCATCAGAGGTGGGGGAATGTGTATGAAAAACGGAGAGTTGGTTAGAAATGAAGTGCAGAGCGATGGAAGGGCAGGGTGGCGGGGGAGAGTGATCTGCTCGCATTTTCATTTTGAGAAGGTTCCTCTGGTTGTGATTGGAGCACCCTTTTGGGTCAGAGTTTCAGGGTAAGTGTTGGCACTAGTGGAAGAGGGAAGAGATGTTGGGAGCTATTACAGAGACTTGAGTGCGTAGCTCTCCCAGCTCCAGGTGGTTTGCTGGCAATCTTTGGTGTTCTTTGGCTTCTGCTCCATCACTCTGATCTCTCCATCATCTTTGTGTGGCATTTCTTCCTGTGTGTGTCTCTCTCAGGGTCCAAATTTTCCCTTTATATAAGAACACAGACGTACTGAATTAGGACCCACTCTAATGACCTCATTTTAACTTGATCACCTGTAAAGAAAGATCATGTCTCCAGAGAAGAGCACACTCACAGTTCCTGGGGGTTGGAACTTCAACATCTTTTTGGAGGATGCACTTTGACCTATAACAGGGTGAGAAAGTAGTTGCTTACATCAAGTTGGTGGCAGAGGCAAGGCAACAAATGAGATGTATCCAAAAGATATTTTATAGTTGAACTTAACAGGACTGGGTGACTGACTGGCTGGTTGTGTGGAGAGGAGGGAAAAGTCTTAGAGCTATGCTTCCCAAATTGTAGCATGAGCTTATTTGGGGATTGCTATGGTCTGAATGCTAGTGTCCCCCTAAAATTTACATGTTGTAACCTAATACCCAATATGATAGTATTAAGATGGTGGGCCTTTGGGAAATGATTGACTCATGAGGGCTCCACTCTCATGAATGGGATTAGTGCCTTTATAAAAAAAGTCTCAAGTGCCAGGTGCGGTGGCTCAAGCCTGTAATCCCAGCACTTTGGGAGGCCGAGATGGGCGGATCACTTGAGGTCAGGAGTTTGAGACCAGCCTGGCCAATGTGGTGAAACCCCGTCTTTATTAAAAATACAAAAATTAGCCAGGCACGGTGGTAGGTGCCTGCAATCCCAGCTATTCAGGAGGCTGAGGCACAGGATTGCTTAAACCCAGGAGGTGGAGGTTGCAGTGAGCTGAGATTGCACCACTGCACTCCAGCCTGTCTGACAGAGCAAGACTCTGTCTCAAAAAAAAAAAAAAAAAAAAAAAAAAAAGCTCAAGTGTGCTCTGTGCCCCTTCCACCATGTGAGGGTGCAGCAACAAAGTATCACCTATGAAGCAGAGACCAGGTCCTCATCAGACACTGAATCCTGAATCCCTGGTGGCTTGATGCTGGACATCTCAGCTTCTAGAACTGTGAGCAGCAAATTTCTGTTGTTAGTAAGTTACCCAGTGTAAGGTACTTTGTTCCAGCAGCTCGAACAGAGTGACAGGGATTTTTGTTAAAGTGCAGATTGTGATTCAGGAGGTCTGGGCCAGGGCTTGAAGTTCTGCATTTCTAATAAGCTGAGACTCCCTGTCCCTGAGCACACTTTCAGTAACAAGAACATAGAGTTTCGCTGAGCAGTATGGTAGTCAGTAACCACACGTGACTATTAAGCACTTGAAATATGGCTGGTCTAAACTAAGATGTGCTGTAAGTGTAAAATACATACCGGATTTCAAAGACGTAGCATAAAAAAATCATAAAATATCAAATTAATTCTTTTTTAAAATTATTGCATTAATACTATTTTGAATTATGAAGGGGTCAGGTAAAATATATGATTAAAACTAATTTCACCTGTTTCTTTTTACTCTTTTTGGTGTGGCTACTAAAAAATTTGAAGTTATATATGTGTCTCGCGTTCTAGTTCACATAATGTGCGCATTGGACAGCGCTGGCCTAGAGGGCTGATATTTGATTGGCTCAAATACCTCCTTCTTCTGAAAGCTTCTTGACTACTTCAGCTGAAGATGTTTCCCATAGGCATTTCTTTTTCAAAAACTATTTACTTGTCACTTTTCATCTATTGCTTTGCTCTGTAGTTTTTTGGGTCCGTGTCAGTTTGCAGCTAGGTTCTAGAGCCCCTCAAGGGCAGACACCCTCTAGTTCTGTCTCTCCCACAGCTACCCCGCCAAGCCTGTCATTCTCTTCATAACGCAACGATTGTTGACAAAGCAAATTCCAGTGAGTCAGGTTCCTCTGTTGGCCATGCAGTTGCTTCTGGAGGGAATCTGGCTGAGTGTTGCACTGCAGAGGCCAGAGTGGAATTTCATTCCCTGGACCTGGTTAATGAGGTTTGGCAGAACTGCTGCTCACAGGCTGAAGGAGCACCATTCCCTGGACAAAGGGAGGAAGGCAGAGGAACTGGGGACCTGTGAGGGAAGAATTTCCATGGGCCACCATTCCTTAGGTGGCAGGGTCATTGCATTCAAAAGCCCAGGCAAGTCGATGGTTTTCTCTCTCCTGCTTCTCTCTTTCCTGTGGTCAGAGAGCTATGGTCCCAGAGTGTTGTTCCATGGGAAGAGGCCCAGTCATCTTTCTCTCTCCTCAATCCCGTTTCTTCCCCTCTTTTTACCTAGGAGTTGGGCTCTCTCTCTCTCTCTCTCTTTCTCTCTCTGGTTGCATTTCACCAGCCAAGGAGTTGCACTGGCTTCTGCTCTCCTCTCTTGCTCACCTACATTGTGAGGTGAGATCTGAGTTGCAGGTTTGATTTGGGGAATCCTGTGGGCAGGGTTCTCCAAATGCAGACTCTGAGATGGAGTTTGGGGTGCAAGATGTTTATTAGGGATCAAGTCTTCTGAAGGGAAGGGGAAGGAAATAGGATCAGGCAAAGGGAGAAGTCAGACTGTAGCACAGGCCTGACAAAGCCCCAGGCTCAGCCAACCAGCAGGGGCAGGGAGCAGGGAGTGGGCATCACCTGTCACTGTCCCCATGCTGGGCTGAAATGGCCTGGCCTTTACATCCTGCCTTACACAGTGTCTAGGTGTGAGCGGCCTGGGTGAAGCAGGACCTCAGGTCAGGACCTCTGCAGCTGAGGCTGCCTCTGAAGAAGCTGACAGTTGAGGCTGCAGCTGTCCATATCCCCACAAGGCCCTTCTCTAAAGAGTGGCCTCTGCGTGAACCACAGACCCTGCAGCAAGGGCTTGGGTACAAGTAGCTTACTTGGGAGGTGATCCTAATGATACAGGAGGGGGCAGGAAAGTACTGGGTAGAGAAGGGTATGGTGTTGGTGAAGGCTCCACCCACAGGCCTGTGCCCATGGACATAATGAGGACAAGCACTCCTGTTTTTGTGCCCAAATGTTGCATTTTCCAAGACCACTATGGCCTGCCACGCCCCCCATCCTGTGCCCATGTAAACCCAAGAGACTTTAAGTGGACACACACACAAGTGACTGGATGTTGAGAGGAACAGAGGAGCAGAAGAGCATACCAACGGACACCAGCAGATGCTGGCAGGCCGTTGATGGCAGGACGACATGCAATTCAGCTGGGGGTGGTTGGAGGAAAGTCTAACTGCTGGGAGGTCCAACTCCAGGAGAAGATCACCTTCCCACTCCATCCCCTTTCTGGCTCCCCATCCATCTGCTGAGAGCTACTTTCACCACTCAATAAAACCTTGCACCCATCCTCCAAGCCCACATGTGATCTGATTTTTCTGGTACACCAGAGCAAGACCTGGGATACAGAAAGCCCTCTGTCCTTGTGATAAGGCGGAGGGTCTAATTGAGCTGATTAACACTAGCTGCCTGCAGGTAGCAAAGCTGAAAGAGCACGCTGTAACACCCACCCACTGGGGCTTTGGGAGCTGTAAACAACCCTAGATGCTGCTCTTGGGTTAGAGCCCAAAAACGCTCCCCATGACCTGCCCATCTGCGTGCTCCCCCTAGGGGTTTGAGCAGTGGGGCACTGAAGAAGGGAGCCACAGCCCTGTCACACACGCCCTGCCAGGATGATAAGGGAACTTCTCCCATTTCTCTATCAGGCACAGTGAGGGATTGAGGAAGTGAAGAGGGAAGGGAGGGAATCAATACACAGTGAGTTAATGAGCAGGTAGCTGCTGGGGGCAATGGGCTCAATCCCATGGGGGACCTCTGGGACACCACAGGGGACACAGCACTGAGCAGTGAGGAAGCTGAGGCACAGATCCACCAACTCCACCTTGCTCCCTGCTCCAGATATGGCCTTAGGCAGAGATGGGGAAGCCTCTTAGGGCTTCTGCCTCTGGGGGCCTCTGGGATGGGGCCCTGTTGCAGACCTGACAATAATTAGGCCCAGCCGCTTAGGAAGAAGCAGTTGTCCATGGGCAATGACCTAGTTTACCAGCATTCTTTGCTTTGAGGGGTGGAGCCCCTGCCTGCTTTAACCAACATTTTCCTGCTGTTCTTGAGAAGCCATCTTTCTCAGAGCCTCCTGAAGTGGAGGGTCAGCAGCATGGGCAAGATTTAGGAATGCATCACGTCCAGCTAGATCTTCGCATCTGGTAGACTCCCGATCTCAGCCAGCATTTCAGCAGGCAGATGAAAGACCGGGAGAGCCTGGAGCACAGGCATCGAGTCTGCCTCAGCTCCTCACATACGTAAGTGTTCAGTAAGTGTCTGTGGCTGTTAAATTCTAAAGTAGAGGCAAAAGGAGGGAAGACAGGGGCATACAGTGGGGAGGAAGTGGAGTACATCCTTCAAGCACCACTCGTTACCAAGACTTCATCCAGCCCCTTAGGCTAAGCTCCTGGTAAGTGTCCCAGCCCAGAGGTGAGGCAACACTGAAGCCCTGTCATCCTGCCATCGTGAAACAGCCCGTGTTTATCAAATGCTTGCTGTGAGTGTCTCTCAGTCCTGTTG
The DNA here is from genome assembly GCF_009828535.3 of Hylobates moloch. Classification (NCBI taxonomy): domain Eukaryota; kingdom Metazoa; phylum Chordata; class Mammalia; order Primates; family Hylobatidae; genus Hylobates; species Hylobates moloch. Next base: position 14,055,246 of record NW_026652279.1, on the reverse strand, counting down.
CTTTATGTCTTCAGCATTCTCAGCAGCCGCATTGCCATTTTAAAGATGACGAAATGACGCCCAGGGAGGAGGATGAGCTTGTCCATGGTTGGACAGCAGAGGTAGGATGTGAACCCAGATCTACCTGATATCAAAGCCAGGGATCCACCCACCCAGGCTATATTTTGGAGAAGAGGCACATAGGAGATGAGGAAGCAGTTTGGGGCCAAGGAGGTACTTCTCTCAAGAGCCTTGTGCTGCCAGAACTTAGTCCAGTGTTTCTGGCCAAGCCGTGAGCTCATCTCATGTGAGGATTAGAAGCCAAGGCCGGTGAGGGCCATGTTGGTCACTGGCTGAGATGAATCCACTGTGGGTCAAGGGACCTATTGTTGGTGAGGGGCACATGAGTCATGAGCCTGACAGACTGGCTAACGCTTCTAGCTATTCTCTTGAAAGAACTCCTTGTACTCTGGGGAGGAGATAAAGGGTCCTTGGTCAAGGATGAAGTCCTCCCGGAGACCGCAACCCTCTGTCCCCTGGTGCTCTTCAGCTCCTGCCCCTTGCCCTGCAATCCCCCTGATGGGGAACACAACTCCTTTCTGACTCCTCACAACTAGAGTCTGGAACTGGAAACTGTGTTGTCTGTCTGCCTCCCAAGGCTTCTCACAGTTCAGCCAGCCTCATTAAAAGAGAGGAACTGAGGTAAAGTGAAATAAAGCCCTCTCCATAAATGTTTCATTTTTATGAGGCCATTAGCACACTAATCTTCTATAGGGTTCTGCCAGCACCTCATATGCACAAGATTCTCAGCCATATCCCAGGAAAGGGGCCAAGATGCAGGAATGAGTTCTTCCCTTCCCCTGATTTCTGTAAGTGTGTGACTTGGGGGAACTGAGATGTGATTGGGAGAGTGAAGGAAGGAGACAGGGCTACTGAAGGAAGTGGTGCTGTTGTGCAGGGAGTGAGGCAATGAGAAACTCCTGGGGGAGGCAAGGCCCAGGGAGTTGGCACCAGGGCTGTGTTCTGAGTGGGAGAGCCTGCCAGATTGCACTCTTCATGCAAAGCTGCCAGGGCTGGCTGGCACTCAAGACCCTGATGTGGACAGAGGGGCAGTGACCCAGGAGAATGGATAGAGGAGAAGGGAGCAAAAGTGGCATTTATTGAGCATTTACTAGGACCAGACCATTTATATTCATATCTCGTTTAATCTTCACAATGATGCTATGAAGTATTAGCAAAGGTAGTAATAATAGTAGTAATAGAAGTAATGGTAGTAATAGAAATAGCTATCGTACTTCCTTAGTAAGCTAGGATGTGGTAAGTATTTACCATGTACCTAGCACTGTGGTGTTCCTTTGATATGCATTTAATTGATTAGTTTTTCCCAGGACCCCATGAGAGGATTCTCTGGGTTTTTCAAATAAACCCAGAACAACCAATTAACCTGCACTCTACTTTCCTATGACGACTCCAATAGTGCAGCATTTTAGAGAGGAGAAAACTGAGGTGCTGCAAGGTTAAATGCCTTGTCTAGTGCTCCACATGACAACCAGGGTTTGAAGCGAGGACACCTGACTGGGTGCAGAGTCCCATCATTTTCATGCTGCCTACTCATTTAGAGGAGGCACTGCCTCATTAAAAGCTGGCACTATTACACCGCTGTTATAAACATCACTGACCCTGTGGTGCTGGAGTTAGCAAATATTTCCTGTAAAGGGCCAGATATTAAAGAGTTGAGACTTGAGGGCTGCATGATCTACTGCACTGTGCCTTGTGTAGCAAGAACAGCCATGGGCAACACAGAAGTAAGCAGATATAGCAATATCCAATAAACTTCATTTATGAAAGCAGGTGGCCAACATGTAGGGTTGCCAAATCCAATATTTTATTTGGTAAATCTGGCAACCTTAGGTGAGCCTGATCTGACTGTGGGCCATGGTTTTCCGACTTTTCATCTAGCGAGTGTCTGTTTGTGTGTGTGTGTGTGTGTGCATGTTTTGCAATTTACAACTATTCCCCTAGTACCCAGAAAACATCAATAAGGAAAGAGTTATCCCCACTTAACAGATATGAACTCAGGCTCAGAGGGATTAACGAACTTGCCCATTGACATTCAAGTGCAGAACTAGGTTTTGAATAGGACAGGTGCATTTGACTCTGCAGCCTCGAGCAGTGGATTGTACCTAAACGACTTGAGACTCTTACACAAACAGCCCAAACTCCCAGCCACCTCATGAAATTTAGACAGAAAGGAAAGACCCTGCCTGCTTCTGCCCTCATTCTTCTACTTCTGAAGCCAGGCTTCTACGTGATTTCACCTACATTAATGGGGAAAGAGAGGCAGAGGATGAGGAGCATGCAGGGGGACTCGTTGGGGCTCCATACTTTCTGGTGACAGCTCTGAGCACTTGGCCTAGTTGCGACTTCTTTGTAGAGCATGTGGTGATAATTATTTATTTCTCTTCTGAGCTGACTTAGTGGACTCCAACAAGGCTAATGCAGCAGAAGAATTACTGGGGGCTCAAGAACCCTGAAGCTGAATGTGTCTAGGGCAGTGGTTTTCAACCGGGGGGAGAGAGGGTGACCTTGCCCCCCAGGGGACATTTGGCAATGTCTAGAGACATTTTTGGTTGTCACAGTTCAGGGTGGTATGCTACTAGCATCTCATGAGTAGAGTCCGGGGATGCTGGTCAACATCCTACAATGCACAGGACAGCTCTGCATAACAAGGAATTATTTGGCAAAGATGTTAATAATGGTGAGCTTGAGAAACCCTGATCTATAGTGAAGCCATTGATGTAATGGTTCTGCTTGGGATGTACTTGCTCCCTGTCTTAGTCCATTTGTGCTGCTATAACAAAATAATATAGGCTAGGTAATTTAATGGTAGAAATTTATTGTTAACACTTCTGGAGGCTTAGAAGTATAAATTAAGGCACCAACAGGCTTGGTGTCTTGTGAGAGCTCTCTGCTTCCAAGATGGCACCCTGAGTACTGCTTCCTCCAGAAGGAAGAATGCTGTGTCCTCGCATGGTGGGAGAGATGCAAGAAACAGACTTGCTCTCTTCAGCTATTTTACAAGGCACTGATCGTATCCATCATGACCTAATCACCTCCTAAAGGTGGTGATACTGTTAAATCAGTATCACCTTGATGATGTTGTTTCAACCTGTGAAATTTGGGGGGTGCATACCCACCATAGCACCCCTCTCCTTTGATTCTAGCTCCTCTGCATCATATTCCTGCCCTGTTTTTTGGAGGTGGGAGGTATAGGGGCTTGACCAGTGAAGGTTCTTCAGGGCAAGGACCTCTAGTTGTTCCCTCCTTCTTTCCTGTTCTCTACAAAGGGTACCTTTCCCTCCTCACCAGAAACCTCTCCTCTATTTGGCAAACTTGCTGTCTCAATCACAGTCTAGGTAGAAATACCCCTTCAAGTATTCACAACACAGGGAATTGAAAATGGAGAATTGGGGGAGGTAAGAAAGCAAGGGATAGACCATGCCACTCTTAGGCTGTAGAGACTAGGGGAGGAAGTGGGGTTATGTCACCAGATTCCAGTGGCCAGGGTCACCTAGAACTCAGAGTTCACAGTGGGCTGTGCAGTAGCAATTGGAACATGAAGGAAATGTTGCTGCAGAATGGATGGATGCGCAGGGAGAAATCCTCCAGCTTCTCTCTTCGTCCTGCCTCCAATTTCCCACCAACACCTCCAGTTGAACAAAAGCAGCTAGAAGGCAGCTCACCCAGGAACCTGGGAGATGCAGCCCCCAGAGTTAGCTTCCTTGATATACAAAGCAGAGCTGGGGGAGGGTGGGAAATGGATGTGAGCACAACAGGACTGGCCTACTTACTTCTCTTGCTAGAAGGAAGAAGTGAAGGAATTCAGGTTGTGCATAGGGACCCTGGAATGCCTTTAGACTTTCTGGAGAGAGGGAGTTGGAATTAAGAACTGAAGTGATCTAAGAGTCCCCAAAGTCTTCTCAGCGAGGACTCAGAGTATGAACCTTTTGTATGTCTTTGTTCAGAAAGAACCTGGAAGGCATTACAGATACTTGAGTCAGCTTCCAATGAAGAGTTCTCAAAGTAGCAAGATCACCTGCGTCACAGTCCCCTGGGGGCTGTTCATCATGCCAATTCCAGGGCCCCAGTTTAGAATCAGAGTCTCTGAGGGAGGAAGAAGAGGAGATCAGGAATCAGCCTTTCCACAAAATTCCCCAGAAGTAATTCTACACTCTGCAATTGGAAAACCACTGCTGAAAGGTCCTGCTCATGTTAGCACTGTTTTTGGGGACTTCTTTCCTCCAAATTTCCCATTTTGTTGATGAGCTCTGTCGTTGCCGTTCTCTGTTTTGTAACAGTTTTCTTCAAGTGTGAGAGGATTTCCTGTGGTATCTTAAACTGATAAACTAGATTCTTCTAAAAAGAGGAAAATCAGCTGTTGTTTTTCTTTTCCGCCTTGAATGAATTGTACTCGGTGTGTGTGTGTGTGTGAGTGTATGTGTGGAGGTGGGCGCATAGAGGAAGGGAGAATACCCTAATATCTTGAAGGAGTCAATTTCATGATCAAAGAGAAATTGTGAGTTGGATCCACTATTGGGTGTTCCTGAGCCTGAGTTCCATTTTTTCTAGAGCCAAGTTCCTCTCTGAGCTCTCCTGAATGATAATAAATGATAATAAAAACCGCTTCATTTTCCTGAAAACCTAATAAGTGTCAAGTGCTTCGATATGTAATTTCAATTCCTTACAATGGCTCTGCAGTATAGGAATTACTATTCTCATTCTATAGATGAGGAATCAAAGACAAGGAGAGGTGAAATAATTTGCCTTAAGTCATAGAATTAGCAATGCAGTGGAAGCAGGATATGCAATATACTTTCAAATGAAGCCTCAAAATCAATCCCCTTTTCTTGCCACTCTTCCAGGGGGATTATGAATCAAATTCATATTTAAATACTCAGCTGGCTTCCACTTCTGGCATAATGGTGTGAAGACGTCTGCTGACCTGTCCTCAGTGAAACTGGTGAGGACTGTTTTTTTTTTTCTTTTAATCTCTGGAAATGGTCCTAATGGCACATAGCAAATGAAGAAACCCTTATTGAAGAAAATCTATTGATGTTCAGTAAGAACAGCAAGAGTCTATGATATTTGAATCAAGATCTTTTCCCTCCTTTCCTTCTCTCAGCCCAGCAAAACAGAAACTCCATTCCAGAGTGATACAAGAAAACAAGGTTTCTTTTTCTCCTAGCTCCCAGTCAGAGAGTGATGTTCCCAGGAAGGGCAGGATGTCAGCGTTGCCCATCCTGTCCTAGCTCCCCGCCTCTGAGGCTAAGTGGTGTCAAGTGAGGCTGAGAGGTGGAGGCTGTCTTCCTCTGCCTAGCCCCCACTCATGGGACAGAGGCTCTACCTCAAGCACAGTCCCACTGAAAACACCAGAGCCTTAATCACTGTTGATCCAGCTCATGAGCTGGGGTTCCATGCTGCTGAGAGAAATAAGACAAGGTGACTTGGAGATGCTGCCCCTCCCTCCCTCCACCAAATCCTCAACTCCTAAAGTGGGATTATCACTCAGATAAAAATGTGCCATTGGTCCTGCCCTCAGTACTAGAACCTTGGCTTAGAGATTTTGCCTGGGGTGAGGAGTTCATAGAATAGAGAGCTCCAAATATCTCCACAAAGGAACCGACTTGATTAGCCACAAAGTGTGAAGAAGTTCAAGCCTAAGCGTCCTCTCAAAAACAGTGGAGGTTGTGTTGAAAGACAGTTTGGAGACTAACAGATTCATTGCTGATATGGGCTAGACTATAGGCCAATTTATTTGCCAGAGAGAAACAGGGAAAAGAGATAAATAAGAAGAACCTTCCTGGAGTCAGAAAAAATATCAAACATTGACCTAAGCAACTATTTCTTGAAAATGGAATTTGATTGGATCAGCCTGTGAAGCAGTTTATACCCTAGGGCATGTTGAAAACACTAGAGCCAGTAGTGTAGCTCAACGGTTGGGAGTAGTCAAGGAAAGAGAAAGTCAAAGAGTCTGCCAACACTATTGTCATCCCAGGGTGACTGTAGGCATACCCCAGGCTGCAATCCCTGAGCAGCAATATCAGAAATTTTACTTAGAGAGCAAAATATAATTCACTAAAATAATCTAGCTAGTCACTAAACAAATACACAAGCAAATAACAATTACAACTTCCAATGGAGGGTGGACGGTACAAAAGTACCTGATCTAAAATGCCCAGTTTCCCACAAAAAATTTATAAGACACGCAAAGAAACAAAGTATGATTCTTCTCTCTCTCTCTCCCTCTCTCTCTCTCTCTCTCTGTGTGTGTGTGTGTGTGTGTGTGTGTGTGTAGGAGGGCAGGGATGGGGATGGCAACAAAAACTGCCTTTGAGAGTAACTAGATGTTACATTTAACGAGAACTTTAAATCAGGCATTATATATGTGTTCAGAGAATTAAAGGAAACCATGATTAAAGTAGTAAAGGAAGGTAAGAGGACAATGTAACATCAAATAGAGACTATCAATAAAGAGATAGAAATTATTAAAAAGAACAAAATAGAAATTCTGGTTTTGAAAAGTACAACAACTGGAGTAAAAATTTTACTAGAGAGATTTGCCAGTAGATTTAAACCAACAGAAGAAAGAATTAGTGAACTTGAAGACAGATTAATAGAAATTAAGCCATCCAAAAACAAAGGAGACAGAAGAATAGAAAAATGAATGGAGAGAAATGTGCAACACTACTAAGTACACCAATATATGGTATGCATAATGAGAGTACCAAAAGTAGATGAGCAAAGCATCAGGAAAAAAATATTTGAAGAGATAATGGCCAAAACTTCCCAAATGTAAAGAAAACTTAGTTGCACCTTCAGCAAGCTCAGCTAACTCCAAATAGGATAAATGCAAAGAGATCCAAAACCAGACACATTATGGTAAAAATCAAGAAAACCAGAGACAAGGAGAAAATCTTGAAAGCAGGAAGAGAAAAATGATTCATCACTTACAAAAGAACACCAGTAAGATTAACAGCTGACTTTCCACCAGAAACAATGGGGGGTCAGAGGCAGTGGCATAACAAATTCAAAGGGCTCAAAGAAAAATAATCTGTCAATCAAGAATTTTTTATCCAGCAATGCTATCTTTTAAAAATGAAGACAAAATAAGGATATTTCCAGATAGACAAAAATTGAGAGAATTTGTTGCTAGCAAACTCACTTTATAAGAGATACTAAAGAAAATTCCTCAGCTGAAAGCATGTAACTCCGGATAATACTTTGAATCCAAACAGAAAACAAAGAGTGCCAGCAAACGTAATCATGTAATTATAAAAGACAATATAAATGCATTTTTTTCCTTTCTTCTCTTAACTGATTTAAAGAGCAACTGCATAAGATGATATGTATATGATGTACTGTTGAGTCCATAACCTACAAAAATGTAATATATTTGCCAATAACAGCACTAAAGGTGCTTGGGTTGGAGCAAAACTACATTGGACTAATGAAAGAATCACAGATGATAACTCAAATCCACAGGGACAAATGAAGGGAACCAGAAATGATAAGAAAGAAGGCTAATGTAACAAAAGCTGTAAATATATACTTGCTCTCCTTTCTCACCTTTTAAAAAAGCCATCATGTCATAAAAGGTAATAACTATAACAATACATTGTTGGGCTTGTAACATTTATGGCTATAATGTGTACAAAAATAATAACCCAGAAAGGGGAAAAATTAAATAGAGGTACATAGAAATAACTTTTCTATATCTCACTGGAATTAAGTTAATATGAGTCTGAAGCTGATTATGGTAAGTTAAGATGTATATGGTAAGCCCTAGAGAACCCACTAAGAAAATAGCTAAAAAAGAGTGAAAAAAGAAATTTCATTAAAGAAATGAAAATGCTCCATATATATGCGTGTGTGTGTGTGTGTGTGTGTGTGTGTGTGTATGATTTACTGAAAGGAATTGGCTTATGCAATTATGGGGCTGTCTAGGTTGGTCCAAAAATCTGTAAGTCAGGCCATCAGACAGGGCAGGCAGGGAACTACTCTTGGGCAGAAGCTGGCACTGGAGTCTACAAGTGGAATTTCTTCTTCCTCAGGGAAACCCAAAACTCTTCTTTTTTTGGCTTTCAACTGATTGGATCAGGCCCACCGAGATTATGGAAGCTAATTTCCTTTACTTTAAGTCAACTGATGGTAGATGGTAATCACATCTGCAAAATACCTTTCCAGCAACACCTAGATTAGTTCTTAATTTACCAACTGGGGACCATAGCCTAGCCAAGGTGACACATAAAACCGACCACCACACCTCCCAAGTAAACTACTTGTGCCTAGATTTTTGCTTTAGGGTCAGCTTTTGGAGGAGCCCTAACTAAGATAGCCCTCTTACATCACTCTCCTTAACTCAGCACAGCACGTGGTGCTGTCCCCAATGGGGGCAAAACTCACTTTGAACACAAGCAATTCCCATGACAGCCCATGCTCTCCAAACCCTGTGGCTTTGGTTTTCTCATCCAGAATGTTATACATTTGGAGACTGTGTCAGCTCTCTCTTGGATGGGGTTTGCTCATGCAAGGCCAAGTTTGACACATTATTTTGGCTGCCACAGACCCCTGCATCCATGAGCCAGTGTTTTCTGTCATCACCTTTGCTAAGCGTCCCAGGATCCAAATAAATACAGCATCCCCTGGGTAGTATTACAGCTGTCTTAAGAAGGTATTCACAGGAAGGTTCCTGATTTAACATTTTTTTCTCATTCCCCTGAGCCCGGCATCAAATGTTTTTACTACAAAGCCTGACTCAGGACAGAAAAAAAGCAGATAAACATTGCCATATGTTTTTAAACCTTGTAGAATATTTTCTTTGAGTGAGCTGATACTACTCTCAAAGCTTCATATGAGGATCTCTTATCATTTATAGTTATTAAAAACAGAAGAAAGAAATTGCATTGGGGAGGCCCCATTCTTTCCATTCAAGACGTTTATAATTTCTCCTGGAAAAATGCAACAGGGGCCTAGAGACTCTAAGGAGTGCATGCAGGGGAAGGGATCAGGAGCCAGCAAAATCTTGGTTATCTCCATTTACACTAACAAGAGCTATTAATTATTCTTAGCTACTCCATGCTAGGCATGTGCTAAATGCTTTGTACACTGAATCTCATTTGATTTTCAAAACCACCCATTGAGGTAGGTGCTTTTTATTCCCAGCTTCAAGATGAGGAAATGGAGGTCCAGACAGGCTAAACCAGGGGTCCCCAACCCCCACACCATGGACCGGAATAGAACGAGACCACAAAGCAGGAGGTGAGTGGCGGGCGAGTGAGCAAAGCTTTCTCTGTATTTGCAGCTGCTCCCCATAGCTCGCGTTACTGCCCGAGCTCCGCCTCCTGTCAGATCAGCAGCAGTATTAGATTCTAACAGGAACGCAAACCCTATTGTGAACTGTGCATGTGAGGGGATCTAGGTTGCATTCTCCTTATGACAATCTAACATCTGATGATCTGTCACTGTCTCCCATCACCCCCAGATCGGACTGTCTAGTTGCAGGAAAACAAGCTCAGGGGTCCCACTGATTCTACATTATAGCAAGTTGTAGAATTATTTCATTATACAATTTAATAATAATAGAAATAAAGTGCACAATAAATGTAATGCACTGGAGTCATCCCCAAACCATCCTCCAACCCTCTGCAGTCCCCGGAAAAATTGTCTTCCACAAAACTGGTCCCTGGTGCCAAAAAGATTGTGGACCGCTAGCCTAGACAACTTGCCCACAGTCTCACAGGTAAAGGGACAAAGCTGATATCTGACCCTGTTCCTGTCACATTCCAGGGTCTGCTCTCTTAATTGCTCTGCCACGATGCCGCTTCTCACTACTATTTCCTAATGCCACCGTCTCACTGGTGTGGATTCCTTGTACCTCCTTACTATCCATGGAGGTGATCTCATTTGGATGTGTGTGTCACAGTGCTGGCGTTTTAAGTCATATTCGCCCGCACCAAGGCTTAAGTAAAAGAGAATAAGACCTGAAGAGAATGGTGAAAATGGGAATCTATATTCATGGGGGGAAAAATTTATTTTCCTATTACTTGCAACATGTTGTCACGGGGAAGTGACCTTTATGACATGGAAATAATGTCACTTAAGACATGGACTTGTCCTCCTACATTTAGTTAAATGATTAATTTTCTTTGTATTAACTTAAAATGAGCCCATTTAAAGGAGTACTTTTTTCCTTGAAAGCATTGCTCATTATGCTATCATTTTAAGTAATTAAATCAGAATAAATGGCTCTGTGAAGCTATTTTAATGTAACATCTAATTATATCTGACCTAGACTGTGAACTATAATCATTAAGTACATGAACTGTGTAATGTTCTGCACATTCTTTAATAATTTATATTGCAGAATTCAGCTGCACAGAACTGTAAGCAGGAACAGCATCTTCCAAGGCACCTGTTATCCGCCCAGGATTGCGGAGGTGCCCTGCGTGTCGGTCGCCGTCTGCAGTTCAGGCGCTTTCCTCTCTGGGAATGTTCAACTCCCAATGGAGGAAAAACTGTGTTTGTTTTTATTTTTGATGCACATTAATTATTTTGACAAGGGACTGAGAACGTTTCAATAAAATGAGTAGAGTTTACACACAATTGAAATGTTTTCTGAGTCTGACAGATACTGGCCTCGCCAGGGAGGGGGCCTCACACAGTGGGCTAATGACGTAGCTCAGAAGGTGTCTGGACCACCGGAGTCACGCTCAGGCTGTTATTGGAAGGGCCTCTCTGTGTTTGCATTGCATTTTTATGTCTCTAACTTGGCCATGAGAATGTGTTCTTGGCTGGTGCTCAAGAGAAGACCTCTCCAAAACCAGGAGAGATGTTTCAACCAAATTTGGGAAGACACGTCAGTGTGACAGTTTTTGTTTTTGAATTTGTGAGCAAGGAATTTTGAAAAAACTCCATCGCTGTTGCTGAAATTAGTTTCAAGTTTGGAGCTTTTTTCCCCTTTCTTTTGCATATATCATTCTTATTGGAACATTGTAATCATTTTTTTTCTCTTTGCAAATATATAAGTGTGTCATGCTCGGGGAAATAAAGATGTTTGTTCCCATTGCCTCTTCTTAGGGGAGAGTAGAAAACAAAATATTTTGGCCTCTAAAATGGAAGTACAAATCTACCATTCCTTCTATGCAAGTCTGAAAAGTTCTGAAAACTGAAAAAGTTTATAAAATTACTTGTTTAGTGTTAAAACCTGTTCTGACTTCCAATCATTCCCTGCTAACCCTGACCTGTGCTGATGAAATGCTGCTTGTCAGTCCACGTTGTTCACTTCTGTGGCCATTCATAAGTGTCACAGCAAAAGTATCAATGTATTGGATTACTGACTGCTGCCCTCATCCCGCTGGGGGAGTCACATAGTATATGTATATGCCCCTTTCTAAAATCTGGAAAGTTCTGATTTCCTAAATGCTTCTGGGCCTCAGGGTTTTAGAGAAGAAGCTATAGACTTGGAATAAAGATAGTATTCGTAACTATCATTTATTGAGCCCTACAGTGTCCTGAGCATGTATTGTCTCTTCCAATCCTCATGGTCACTCATTTTATCAATTACTCTCACTTAACAGGTAAGAAACATAGCTAACATCTTTACCAACTGAATATATATATGTATATATATATATATATATTTTTTTTTTTTTTTGGAAAGATAAGGTACTATTGTAAGGTTTCACTTTCCTGAGCACAGACACAGAATTCAGTGATCATTTGGAATGTCTAGCAGAGAGGAGACCAATTCATCCAAGTTATTTGTTATATGTACTTTATTTTGTGACATATCCTGGGCATCATGAACATGACCTCATTCAGAGCTCACAGCTAATGATTAAGGAGCACTTAGTATGTGTCAAGGGTGAACTATGTGTTTGGGCTCTTTTGATCCTCAAAACTACTCTATGAGTTAGGGCTTTTTCTCCTCACTCCCTGTCCCATTTTACAGATGAGGAAACTGAGGCTGAGAGAGGTTACTTGCTTTGAGGTCACACCACTCCTAAGTGAGCAAGCTGAGATGGAAGCCTGTTCTTTCTAGTATCAAGCTGAACACCCACTACCTCTTCAACTCACTCTAAAGCTTACAAGTGTTAAAATTCAAGACACAAGAAAAGAATTATGACACAGTCGATGTAACACACATCAAAAGAAATCTTTCCAACCAGAGATCCATACATTTTATTTCTTTTTTCTTTTTTTTTTTTTTTTTTGGGACAGGGTTGGGCTCTGTCACCCAGGCTGAAGTGCAGTGGCACAATCTCAGTCACTGCAACCTCCACCTCCTGAACTCAAGCGATTCTCCTGCCTCAGCCTCTCAAGTACCTGGGATTACAGGTGTGAGCCACCATGCTTAGCTAATTTTTGTATTTTTAGTAGAGATGTGGTTTCACCATGTTGGCCAGGCTTGTCTCAAACTCCTGACCTCAAATGATCTGCCCTCCTCTTCCTCCCAAAGTGCTGGCATTACAGGCGTGAGCCACTGCACCTGGCTCTAGTCCCATACATTTTAAATTAGCCCAGTTTATGGAGCCAGCACCCTCAAAAGGGGCCCCATTCCATTCTAGGGTGGAGCCTGAATACCAGCCCCTGACATCTGGCTGCATTGTTAGGACAAGATTCATTTGAGGTGAAATGAACCAGTTACCTGCCATTCCTGGTCTTTTCCCTTGTCTTAAAATTTAGAGTCAATTTCAGGCAGGTGACTTCTGGTTCATATGTTAAATCAAGAGATACTTATTTGAGTTACTGCCATATACCTGGCCCTTTTTTAGGGAGTGGAGACAGAACAGTGAGCAAGTCAGGCAAAGTCTTTGCACTTAAGCAGCATGTTCTGGTGGCAAAGGTCATAGTCGCTAAGCAAATAAAGTAAAATATAATATGTTAGTGACTGGGCATGGGTGCAGGCTTCCTTTTTGGGGTGATCAAAGGGCCCTAGAATTAGATAGTGGTGATAGTTGTCTAACTTTGTGAATATACTACTAAGTGGCACACTTTAAATGGGTGAATTTTATGGTATGCAAATTAGATCTCAATAAAAATATCATCGTAGAATATATCAAGTGGTAATAAGAGATAAGGAGAAAAATAAAGCAAGGTGAAGAACCAGAGAGTAACAGAGAGGTGCCCTGTTAGACAGAGTGGTCAGGGAAACACGGATGACATTGCGGACTCACTTCTCGTTTCCCCTCTGCCCACACTTGACTCCTCATGGGGGTCATTCTGGCCCTGCTGGCAGCTCCCCCATCCCTGGCTCCAGGATCACTCTAATTTGATGTACAAGGGCTTTCTTCCTTGTCATGAAACTTGCCCTGCATGAGCAGGTACAATAGCGACAACCAAGCAATGACGGAGTGTTATGGGTGGAACTGTGTCCTCCTCAGTTTCGTATGTTGAAGCCCTAACTCCCAGTACCTCAGAATGTCACTGTATTTGGAGACAGGAGCTTTTGAGAGGTGATTAAGTTAAAATGAGGCTAGGAGGATGGGGCCCTAATTAGTACAACTGGTGTCTTCATAAGAGAAGGAAGAGGCACCAGGATGCCTGTGCACAGAGCAAAGGGCACGTGAGGACACAGCGAGAAGACAGTGAGAAGACAGCCATCTGCAAGCCAGAGAGAGAGGCCTCAGGAGAAACCAACCCCACTTACACCTTAATCTTTGACTTCCAGCCTCCATAACTGTGAGGAAATACATTTCTTTTGTTTAAACCACCCAGTCTGTGGTATTTTTTTTTAAATGGCAGCCCTAGCAAACAAATACAGGGAGCGACTCAGTGAATGAATGGCCCAGCTTCTCAGCTTCTCCCATTCTCTGTGGGGTTGATTTTGAAGTATGTTCTAAATGGTCTCTCAGAGGGTGCCCAGTGCGATTAGGCCCAGTGGTCCCCATTTTTCCATAAACATTATGAGTTTTTATCCCTCCCCCATCTCACTTCCTGCACCTCCTGATTTTGCAGCCTAGGCCACCTCCCAGGTAATCTAACAGACCCAGGCCCTTGTCTGTAGGTCTGCTTTTGGGAGAACCCAAACCAAATCCAGAGGCTCCTCCAGTCAGGTGACATTTGAGCATCGACTCTGACAGAGTTGAGGGAGTGAGCCAGGCAGATGCTGAGGAGGAGGCTGTTACAGGGACAGGGAGTAGTGAATGCAAAGGCCACGGGCTGGGAATGAGCTTCAGGAACAGCAAAGAGGCTGGTAGGACCTCGCCTGAGCCCAGGAGGTGGAGGTTGCAGTGGGCTGAGATCATGCCACTGCACTACAGTCTGGGTGACAGAGCCAGACCCTGTCTCAAAATAAATAAGTTTTTTAAAAAGTACGGGTCTGCGGTTGGAAGTGAGTGAGGAGGAATGGAAGGAAAATAAGATCATAGGGTGGGAGGGCTGGGGAAGTGTGGTCATAAGCCTGGAAGGGAAGGACTTGGGCTTTATCCTCAGTGAGATGGCAGCCACTGGAGGTATTGAGCAGAGGGACAGGCTTCGATTTGGAGTATAAGAGGATTGCTCTGATAGCTGTATTGAGGGAAGACTGAAGGGTTGTGAGAGAGAAGCAGTAATCATTGCCATTGATCAATCATCCAGGAGAAAGCTGATGGAGGCATGAAGTAGAGTGGAATGGATGGTGGTGAGGAGGCAGCAGAATTTGCTGCTGGGGTGGGAAACAGAAAGCAGCCAAGATTGAATTGGGAGGTTTTGGCCCAGGCAATGGGAAGACTGAATATGTTAGGAGACAATTCTCCAGGGACTCTCAGGTTTCCACACATCTGGTAAGCAGAAGCATGGAAGATTGTTTCAGACCATCTTTTAAATGATGTTTGTGTAGGGAACAGCTTTCGAAGATAAAGAATGTCTCTCTCTGCTATGGTTTGAATGTGTCTCCAACACTTTATGTGTTGAGACTTCATCCCCAGTGTAACAGTATTGGGAAGTGGAGCCTTTAAGAGGTAATTAGGTCATGAGGATAGCTCACTCATGAGTTGACTAAAGCTGATACTGTGGGAGCGTGTTGGTTATCACAGGAGTGAGTTCCTGATATAAAGGATGAGTTTGGCCAGATTATCTCTGTCTGTCTCATCTGCCTGCTTCCACTTTCTGTGCTTCCTCCTGGAATGACCCCCACCAGATGCTGCTGCCGTGCTCTTGGACTTCCCGGCATACAGAACTTCTGTTTTTATAAATTACCCAGTCTATGGCATTCTGTTATAGCAGCAGAAAATGGACAGAGACACACTCAGATTAAAGGACAGTCTTGCTGACTATGAATTCGAAAATATCTGGGTTCTCTAAGGCAGGGCCTCTGTCCTGTAATGCTACCCACTGAATCTGCAGGTAACACTTGGCCTCCTTCACATTACCCTATGGGAACTGGGGATTGTGGAAATGGTATAATAAAAAGATGAAGCCCTGGAAACCACTATGTCTGTGAATAATAAGGTCCTTTGTCTCTGGCCCACAGCATCTATGAAACTGTGGGAGGCTAACTGGTTAGTACGCAAGTAAGGTAAAAATCTCAGACCCTTCACAGTGCTTGACAGAATGGAGGTGACATTTGCTTAAAGGGGAAAGATTATGAGAGGAACAAGCTGGAGTGGTGATAGAATTGGCTGCTCATTTTTATACATGTTAATTCTGAAATGCCTATTACATACCAAGTTCTAAATAATGACACAACATCTCCACTTGGATATCTAAGTTTAGAGTTTAGAAGAAAGGCCAGGGTTAGAAATAGAAATTTGGGGATTATCAGAATATAGTTGGAATTTAAAGCAATGAGGTCATCTATCTCCAAGAGCATGAGTGAGGATAAAAATGAGATGTGTGAGGACTGGCACTGCAGTCAGGAGGCCAAAGAGGGTCCCATAAAGGAACCTGAGGAGGAGTGGCCGGGGAGGTAGGGGAGAGAGAGAGGGAGAGAGAGAGAGAGAGACAGAGAGAGAAACACCCGCATGTACTCCAGAGGCCATGTGAAGAAAGTGTTTCAAGAATGAGTGAACACTTATGAGACTACCATGGTAAATAGCTGTCATCACACAGATGCCCAAACCCATAGAATACACAACAATAAAAATGAAGCCTAATGTGAACTATGGACTTTGGGGGATAATGATGTGTCAATATAGTTTCATTGGCTGTAGTCAATGTACTGCTCTGGTGTGTGATGTTGCTTGTGGGGGAAGCTGTGCATATTGGGGGAGGATGAGGGCTGTATAGGAAGGAGTTTTCTGCATTACTTTCCACTCAATTTACTGCAAGGCTAAAACTGCTCTAAAAAATAAAGCCTATTAATTTAATAAGGTGAGCGGTCCACTGCGAAGAGAGCTGCTGATAGCTTGAGTAAGATGAGAACTGAGTATTGATACTGGATTTAGCTGTATGACAATCACTGCCCCTTGTTAAGAGCAGTTTTGGTGAGTGGAGGCAACAAAGCCTTTCTGGAGAGAAATGGGAGGAGAAAAGGGGAGATGGTCGATGTAGATGATGCCTTATAAGAGCTTTGCTCTCTTAGAAGCCATCAGTGAGATGGAGTGATCACTGGACAGGGTGCAGAGGGTCAAGGAAGTTTATTTTAAAGATAAAGGTATTGATGCTACACTTGTATTCTGACTCTGGTGATACAATTAGAAGGAAAACTTGAAGACATATGAGGGAGAACAACTACAAGAGTCCTTGGGGCCATCACCAAGGGTGAGCTTAGGTTAGGAACACAGTCTTGGGGACAGATTCAGGTAGGTTGATTACAGCTGGGCAGTAGGGTTGCCAGATTTAGTAAATAAAAATACAAGATGCTCAGCAAAATTTGAATTTCAGACAAATAACAAATAATTTGTAGAGCATCACATGGGATGTACTTATGCTAAACAATAATTTACTATTTACCTGAAGTTCAAATTTAACTGGCCACCCTGGATTTTATCTGGCAACCCTGGACAATGGGAGCTTCTGAATGTATTTTTTGGTTGCTTCTGTTTTCAAAGTAAAAATAAAGGCAAGGTTTATGACAGCGTTGTGGGGGTTGGGGTTTTTTGAGGATGAAGAGAAAGTGGATGGAAAATGGTTCTGCAGTCCTAGAGGCCCACTGAGGCTTGTGGCTTTGAGGCTGTAGAGGTTTTTTTTTTGGTTGTTATTGTTTGTTTGTTTGTTTGTTTTTGTTTTGTTTTTTGTTTTTTGTTTTTTCCAGATTGCTTCAGTGGCTCCAGCAAATAGGGAGTAGAGAATTGGATTTCATGAGGTCTGGACATTCACCAGCAAGGATAATGGTGAAAGACGGGAAGAGGGCATGGAGAGTGCAGGGGAGGGATTGTAGTTGAGCTGGGTAAGGAGGGAAGTGAGGACATGGGGGAGGGCACAGGGAAAAGTTGCTACAGGGATGGCAGGTCCCAGAGGAGCTGAAAGATTATGGCTGTTGCATATTGGAGGAGTGAGTTGGGAAAACAGGAAGTGATTGTGAGAGAAAGAGACATTTGAAAGTTAGATGACGGACAGGTGCACTGAGTGGTATTGACGAGGTCTGGGGCCTAATGCCCTGGGAGTGGGTGGTTGAGGGGAGTGGAGGCTGTGATCATTAGAGATGAGATAGCCTGCGGAAGGAGAGGCCAGAATATTGAAAGAACCGTCTACATGGATACTGAAGTCATCAAGAACTACAGCAGGACATCTGGTAGAGAGGGATTGGTGGGAAGAGACATGAGCCAAGAATGAAGTCCTCACTGACCAAGAGGCTGTAGATTACCATGCTGGGAGCAGAGCAGCTGGTGGCTAGAATTTAGCTAATTGCAGCTACTGGTTAAGGACAGTGTAGAGCAGAGGTCTGCAAACTTTTTCTGGAAAAGACCAAAAAAGCAAATATTGCAGGCTTTGCTGGTGATATATGTGATAGGCAGAATAATGCCTCCTCCATGTCTTAATCCCCAAAACCTATGAATATGTCACGTTACATGACAAAAGGGAATGAGGGTAGCAGAGGAAACTAAGGTTGCTAATCAACTGGCCTTAAAATAGGAAGTTTTATTTTCCATGATTGGGGTGGCTCCAAGTTAGTCATGAGGGTCCTTAAACATGAAAGAGGGAGGCAGGAAATTCTGGGGCAGAGGAATGTGATGTGGGGAAGCCATGACTAGCCATCGCTGGCCTGAAAGATAGGAGGCCACAAGCCTTCGAACATGGGCAGCCAAGACAGATTATCCTCAAAAGCCTCCAAAAAGGCTTGTAGCCCTCTAACACCTTCCTTTAAACCCAGTGAGACCCATTTTGGCTCTGACCCCCAGAAATAAGATAACTATGCATTGTTTTTAGCCACTAAGTTTGTGGCAATGTGTTACGGCAGCCATTAGAAATGAAGGAATACAGTTTCTGTTGTAGCCTAACTCTGCTGCAGTAGCAAGAAGGCAGCAATAGGCCATATGTAAATGGATGGGCATGGCCATGTTCCAATAAAACTTTATTTACAAAAACAGGCAGCAGGCCAAATTCAGCATGTTGCTTATAATTTGCCAACCTCAGTGATATGGTTTGGACGTGTGTCCCTACCCAAATCTATCTCATGTTGAATTGTAATCCCCAATGTTGGAGGAGGGGCCTAGTGGGGGCTGGTTGGGTCATGGGAGTGGACTTGCCCCTTGCTTTTCCTATGATAGTAAGAAATCTGGTTGTTTAAAAGTGTGTAGCACCTCCCTCCCTCTTTTCCTCTGGCTACAGCCATGTAAGACGTGCCTGCTTCCCCTTCCCCTTCCACCATGATTGAAAAATTCCTGAGGCCTCCCCAGTGTTCAGCCTTGGAACCATGAGCCAATTAAACCTCTTTTCTTTATAAATTACCCAGTCTCAGGTAGTTCTTTATAGCGGTGCAAGAATAGGCTAACACACCCTGGAATATAGGATCTCTACAACAAAGCACTGTATGAGATTTACAAAAGAGGTGAGTCTTTATGTATTTATTAATCCATGCATATTTAATAGATACTATTAATACATATTTACTAATACATACTCACCTCTTTTTGTAAATCTCATATAGTGAGATTAATAATATGGACGTATCTTCAAGATATTGTTAAGGGGGAAAGAAAGGTGCAGGGAAGAGTGCTTATTCTTATTTGTATAAAAAACGTGTCGCTTAATACAGATTCACACACTTAACTATACATGCATATACAATTTCTGGAAGGATACACAAGAAATATTTCAGTTGCTCTTCTGAAGAAGGGCACTGTGGGTCTGGGGTGGAGGAAGGGCTTATGTTTCATTGTACACTTTTTGTGCCGTTGGAATCTTTGTGTTTGAACCATGTATATGCGCTTTTTTTCTATTAAGTAATAAAAACGTTAACAAAGCACCTATTCAAAAGCGACACGAGCATTGTGCCAAATGTCAATCTTCATTTAACTTGGATAGTAGTTAAGAAAGCTTTTTACTGAAGTCTAATAGATGTGCATATATTCGAAGTGTACAACTGGGGGATTTTCATAAAATGAACACATCTGTGTACCCAGCACTCCAAGGGACACACAGGACACGCCAGCCTCTGAGAAGCCCTTTTACCTCCACATCAACCCAAGAGCACCCAAGAGTAACCACTGTCTCCAAACACAGTAGCACAGACTTGTTGTCCTTGTTTTTATACTTCACATAAATGGGTTCATACAATATTTCCTCTTTTGTTTTGTTTTGAGATGGAATCTCAATCAGTCTGTTGCTGGGGCTGGAGTGCAGTGGCCTGATCTCGTCTCACTGCAACCTCCACCTTCTGAGTTCAAGCGATACTCCTGCCTCAGCCTCCCTAGTAGCTGGAATGATAGGTGCTCGCCACTATGCTCAACTAATTTTTGTGCTTTCGTAGAGATGGGATTTTGCCATGTTGGCCTGTTCTTGAACTCCTGACCTCAAGTTATTCACCCGCTTTGGCCTCCCAAAGTGCTGGGATTACAGGCATGAGCCACCGCGCCTGGCTGGTATTTCCTCTTGTGTTTTGCTTCTTTCACACAACTTGATGTTTATGAGATTACCTATTGTTTGTGTGTGTGTGCAATTATAATCATTCTCACCTATGTATCAAATTCTGTTGTGTGAACATACCACAATTATTTACTTTTCTGCTATTGATGGGCATTTGGGTAGTATCAATATTGGGACTATGATGAATAGCGTTACTTGCCATTTTTATTGTTCGTCCCTATCTGAATAATGCTTAAGAAGTCTTTGCCTACCCAAGATCCCAAAGATGCTCTCCTCCTTTCTCTTCTAAGAGCTTTATTGTTTTACCTTTTGTATTTGGCAGTATCATCCATCTGCAATTAAGGAAGGGCAAGACACATGTTTTTTCCCCCTAGAAATAGCCAAACAGACCTACTAGCATTTATTGAAAAGACAATTCCTCCCGACTGCATGGCAGTGTCCTCAACTGGACTTTTTACATAGATCAGAATTAAAGTGTTTTATACCTAAAAATGACCAAAATAGCTATGAGATTTGCCTGATACATTTTCTAGGGGCGGGGATAAAAACATCATCTTTCTCTTGAATATAAAGTGTATATATATGTGTATATATGTATTAGGGGTGTGTGTGTATTAGGCGTGTGTATGTGGTAGGTGTATGTGCCCTGTGTGTGTGTTAGAGATGTATGTGTGTGTTACATGTGTGCATTAGGTATGTGTATTAGGCACGTGTATGTGTATGTTGAAGGTGTGTGTGTAGTAGGTGTGTGTGTATATTAGGTGTGTATGCATTAGGGTGTGTGTGTGTATGTGTGTATGTTAGGCATATGTGTGTGTGTTAGAGGTGTGTGTGTGTTGGGTTGTGTGTTAGGAGTATGTGTGTGTATTAAAGGTATGTGTTAGAGATGTGTGTGTGTTAGAGTTGTGTGTGTGTATTCAGGTTGTGTGTGTGTTAGCAGTATGTGTGTGTTAGAGGTGTGTGTTAAGGATGAGTGTGTGTTAGAGGTGTGTATGTGTGTTAGGGATGTGTCTGTATGTTAGAGGTGTGTGTGTGTGTTAGAGGTGTGTGTTTGTTAGGGGTGTTTGTGTTAGGAGTGTGTGTGTGTTAGAGGTGTGTGTGTTAGGGGTGCATGTATTAGGAGTATGTGTGTGTGTTAGAGGTGTGTATGTGTGTGTTAGGGATGTGTGCGTATTAGAGGGGTGTATGTGTTAGAGGAGTGTGTGTGTTAAAGTTGTGTGTGTGTGTGTGTGTAGTCAAGGGCTCCATGTACAGGGTCTACTCAGGTTTCCCTGAGAGGGTTTCAGGCACAGGGGACCAGGAGGAGAGACTGGTGTCCAGAGACAGGGAAATTGAGACAAAAGGAGGGGACCACAGAGATGTGTTTTATTAAAAAGAGGGTGCATGTGCCCAGCCAGGCTGGCTGCAAGAGGGAGGTGACACTGAGGAGTTGAAGTCAAGGCCGGGGTTCTCTTTATGTGCCTTTCACCTCACCAGACTGTTTCTCAAAATGGATGGTTCCCTCAGATGAAGTTGGGGTTCCTGCACCCCGGGGAAGCTGGCATTCCAGGGTCTGGGGACAAGCAGGGCTGGCGAATTCTGTGGTCCTAGGGAACCACTCCATCAGGAAGGAAAGCCAGACCATGGGTTCTCTCCCTGTTCAGTGAGCTACGAAGTGAGATACCAGCTCAAACTGCCCTCTCCTCCCTCAACTAGGATTCTGTTTTAACTCCAAAACTGTATATTTTTTCAGTTTCGATGGGTGAATTTTCTCCGCATCTACTTAAATAATACAAATTCTGCCACCAAATTTTTCTAAATGTCTGTCTTCTGTGTAATTTTTATGTCATACTATCAAGACTGCTGCTTGAGATACTTCAGTGGATAAATTATTCTCTACTCCACTTCTGCAAAAAATTACACTCTTTGATGTGAAAATTATATGCACTTAGAGATATGCTAATACGAAAATGATTTGAGAAGTGCAGAAGAAGGGTAGCAGCTGACTCAGAGGCCGCTTTAGTCATCTGCACCTGCACCAGGCCATTCCTGAAGGGGAGTGGGATCTTGCCAACTCTTCTCACCCCAAAGTGGTTTTCGTTTCAAAAGCCATTGATTTTTGTTTGAAATCTGATGGGAGTGATTCTAATGCAAAACATGACCATTTTTAAATATTAAGCGGCTGGGAGGTACCAGTGGAGATTAGCATGGTACTAGGAGCCTTTCACTCACTCATTCACGCACGCGTTCAACAACTATTTATGGAGCACCGAGTGCTGGTTATTCAGCAGAGAATAAAACAGATGCTGTGTCTGCCCCCTTAGAGTTTTCAGAACTTGAGATGGTGAAGGTCTGTTGGCAAAGAACACTTGGAATCTACTCTCGATGACACCGTTGCTGTTAAAAGGTTTGGACTGCATATCATCCATGCAGAGAGACGATCAGAGATGCAGAATCTCAGGTTCCCGCTTCCCTAGACCTAGTGAATCAGAATCTGTTTTTTAACAAGATACTCACATGATTCCTGTGAACATTCACCCTTGGCTACCCACTACAATCACCTGGGGAACTAACATTCTGAGGCACAGGGTGCACTATAAGCCAATGTAATCAGAACCCCTGGGTGTCCAGATTCAGGCATCTGTAGAAAACCACTGGCTCTAGATGCCCCAAGCCAGGGTTTCTGGGGGTGGCATCTGGGGATCCACTTGTAATAAGCCGCTGAGACCACGGCTAATGGGTAATTGCTCAGAACCCCCTTGAGAGAGGAAGGAGATTTGGAAGACTTTTGGTGTGGTGGGAGGAAAAGGGGACAAGAAGCAGAAAGGATAATTCGTGGGGGAAGGGATCCTGGATATGACAGCTTTTTCTTTTTAGTCCTTTAATATTGACATCATTTCAGACTTAAAGGAAAATTGCAAGAAAAGTACAAAGATCCCCCTTATACTTTTCACCAGACTTTGCAACTTTGCAAATGTTAACATTTTATCCAGCTGCTTTCTCCAGGACACTCCCATCCCCTCTCTCATTCTCTCTCCCCCTAAATATATTAATTATATGTCATAATACACATGCACACACACACACACATGCATATATATTTTCCCTCTCTCCCAAACCATTGAGAGTAATAGCAAACATATACCTTTACTTTAGTAGGTGTTTTCTAAAAACAAGGACATTCTCTTAACACAATCACAGTCGTACAATGATCGTCATCAGGCAATTAACACTGATGCAATACTACTATTTAATCCACGGACCTCATTCAGATTTTGTCACTTATCTCAATACTGTCCTTTTATAATAAAAGAAACTCCCAATCTTGTGTTGCCTTGGTTCTCATGTCTCCTTGATCTTCTTTCATCTGGAACAGTTTCTCTGACTTTCTTTGTGTTTTGTGACACTGACATTTTTGAAGTGTATAAGCCAGCTATTTCATAAAGTATTCCTCAATTTGGATATTTTTGAAGTGTATAATAAGCCAGCTATTTCATAAAGTATTCCTCAGTTTGGGTTTGTCTGATGTCTCCTCATGAATGGACTCAGTTTCTGTACTTCTGGAAGGAATACCACAGTGCCGAGTGTGGCCTTCCTAGTCTGTCCTATGAAGCCGCCCTTGATGTTGGTCTGTCCTGTGACTGAGAGGTTAGGTTTGTCCACTGTAAAGTTCCTTCTTACCCTGGTCAATCAATTATGTTATAAGAAGATAGTTTGGGGCCATGTAAATATCCTGTTACTCCTCAAAGTTTTACCCACTGGTTTTAGTGTTTGCTCATGATTCTTGACAGAATTATTTATTATTGTGATGGGGCAAATGGTGATTTTCTAATGTCATCGTACCCTGAACTGTACTGTTGGCTTTTTACTATAAGGAAGAGCTTTCACTTTTTCTCTCTCTCTCCCTTCCTCCCTTTCTCCCCCACTTCCTTCTTCCCTCCCTCCCTCCCTTTCTTTATTTCCATAAATTCACAAAGTTTTAGTTTGTTCAATGCGTTATACTCGCTCGCTATTTATTTTAATGTTCAAGGTATCCCATATTTGGGCAGTAGGAGCCCCATCAGCCTGGCTATTGGTTCTTTGGACATGTGTCCATCAATCTTTGAGCACTTCCTTAATTTCTGGGGCAATAAGATATTCCAGGCTGAGATTTTTCTGAGGTCCACTGAAATACTCTGGGGGTGGCACCTCCTAGAAGGGTTTTTGCAGTTTAACACTTACCTGACTGGACCAGGAGAATTTTAGTGAATGGCATTGGTAGGATGATGCCCACTGGATTTTTAAGAGCATCAAAAAATGCCACGTTTGACTTTCAACAATAGATGTTTTCCTGAAACAATGTAAAAAGTGGAGTTTGGCGGGGGTGGAGGGGGCATTAAATTTTGTTTAAATTTTGTTTAAAGAACATAGTGCCTTGTCTATACCTAACTCAGCAACATTTCGTTTGTTTGTTTTTTGTTTTATTTATTTATTTATTTATTTTTTTGAGACAGAGTCTTACTCTGTCGCCCAGGCTGGAGTGCAGTGGCCTGATCTCGTCTCACTGCAAACTTTACCTCCCCAGTTCAAGGGATTCTTGTGCCTCAGCCTCCCAAGTAGCTGGGAATACAGGCACCCACCACCACACCTGGATAATTTTTGTATTTTTAGTAGAGGTGAGATTTCACCATGTTGGCCAGGCTGGTCTCAAACTCCTGACCTCAGGTGATCTGCCCACCTTGGCCTCCCAAAGTGCTGGGATTACAGGCGTGAGCCACCGCATCTGGCCTCCACATTTTTAAAGCAAGTTTAATTTATGCACTTGTTCCATAAATTTCCATAAGCTTTTGACTTAGTTATCCTAGAAACAGCAACCTCTATTGTCATTTCCATTTTTGAAATGAATCTTCACCAGTAATACTGTCTCTTTTAACAAATAACAATCTTATTGCCAAGGACTCTAACAGTCAGCTGAATATTCATACCTGAGAGAGTGGTCTCTCCTATCATTGCAATGTATTTTCTTGATTCCAGAAATTTCCCTAGAGTAAAGGTTCTCATCTGAGGGCCATTTTGCCAGCAGAGAATATTTGGCAGTATCTGGGGACACTTTTGGCTGTCACAACTGGGTGGGGAGGGATTGCTATTGGCATCTGGTGGGCAGAGGCCAGGGATGCTGGTAAATACCCTCCAATGCACAGAACAGCCACCCGCAACCAAGAATTATCCTGCCCCAAATGCCAACAACGTACAGGTTGAGAAACCCTGCTTCAGGGAAAAGCTCTCTGTGGCTTCCCAAGGTATGCTCTGCAGAACACTGATTCCCAAAAGTGCCCATTCAAAAAGGGCCTGAGGTCATTAGGAAAGTGCTGCATCTTGTGGCTCAGTCTTGGAGATTCACAACATGCCCAAACATTTAAGGCCCCGAGAAGACCTGCAGTCAAAACACGAAAAATATCAAGAAACTTTGTTATCTGGACTAAGTGTATTCCAAATGAACTTGCCTCTGGAATCCTGTCTTTGTGGAGTATTTTGTGAAATGCAAAATGAGTCTCTGCTCTAGAAGGATGCACAGGTCTGCTTTCTATTGGCTTTCATAAATCTGACTTGTGTCCTCACAGAAGTAGTAGGAAAAGATTAGGGGGGCCCATTCCCGAATTCCTTATGAAAGATTCCCAGTGCTTCTGGTTGTCACTGACTCAATAGCTTTATATCTGCAGGAAAAGATTAGGGGGTCCCATTCCTGAATTCTTTCTGAAAGATTCCCAGTACTTCTGGTTGTCACTGACTCAATGGCTTTATATCTATTTCATGCAAACTGTCTAGGCACAAGTGTGGCACCAATGAGATGATTTTAACAGAAATGGTGTTCTCATCTCCCATTGCCATCCAATAAATAAATATCAATAAATAGGGGTGTAATTAGAGCATTATTTCAAAAGTTGAGAAACTCTATTATAAGGTAAAGTCCCCAAAGGCATGTATTTCTCTAGATGTGTAATCGTATTCAAATTTGCATTGAAACTCTTGAATATGTCTAATCGGTTTACACATAGAGGCAAAGAAATGTGATTAATTTTATCCTCCAAATGATAGCCAATCTCTGTTCTAGACCTTATCCTATACACAAATGGCTTGGTCAAGTTTACTTTTAGTTTTTCATGTCATGGCAGAGGCCATAAGCTTCCTGAGTAACAGAATCTTAATTTTATTTGAGATAGAAAGGCATCCAATAAAAAGAGAACATTCCAGTTTTACTTACAGTTAGGGGCATGTATGTGACTGTGGAAATGCATAGGACCTTGGGAAGATCATATGAAAAAGCTGATATCCCTGGAAGTTATACTCCTTTGTTTTCCCCTCCCTCTACTTCTGGCCTGGAATGCACATGTAGTAGCTGGGGCTCCAACAGCCATATTGGGCCAGAGGGTTACTCTAAAGAAGGAAGACCCTCACTTTGAGTTTAACAAAGCATTAGACATGAGCCTGCATATCTGATGACACCATGGAGCCACCATACTATCACTAAACTATCTGTCTCTAGATTTCTCTTATTTATGTATGAGCAAAACTTTTGAACTTATTAAGCTGTTATTTTGGATA
The DNA here is from genome assembly GCF_009828535.3 of Hylobates moloch. Lineage (NCBI taxonomy): Eukaryota > Metazoa > Chordata > Mammalia > Primates > Hylobatidae > Hylobates > Hylobates moloch. The sequence continues at coordinate 14,028,699 of NW_026652279.1, read as the reverse complement.
TATATGTCTTTTCAATTTTTAATAAATATGATTAATGGTTTTCCAACCATTAATTGTTGCGTGTAATACATATATTAACTGTTGCATGTAATACATACATTAATTGTTGTTGCATGTAATACATATGTGTGTGCATGCACATACACAGACACCCCTTGAACTTGAGAAAGTGTAGGGAGCTATGTTCTCCTTTAGAACAGCACGTGCTTTCCTCTGAAGATAATTTACTTTCAAAGAATACCTTGCCAAGAGCGGTCTTTTTGCCCCCAGCAGAGGAAATGAGTTCTCTTGAAAACAGTACATGCCTTATTCTGCTCACTTCATATACATTCCAAAATAAACGAGTATTCTAATGATTTAGTGCATGCCAAATGATTTGTACCATATGCCCATGTCAGGAATAAAGCGGTTCTGTGCATTTTCATATCTGAGTGTTGAATTGGACTCCTAAACTTTCTGGCCGGCTTTGCACCATCAGGTGACCACCTGACTGGGACAGGGGGTGTCTAGGGCTAAGCTAGCGGCGCAGCTTCATCACAGCAGAACGCAGGAAAGAACGTCATGAGCATGTGCACCCTTCTCTAGGAGATTTAAGTTAAGAGGCCTCTGAAGTGCTATAATTAGAGGGTTACGGAGAAGGAAGGCAACTTGTCTGCTAAGCGAGATCTCCTTTAGGATGCTCTTCTATTATTTCAGGGTTACGATGTGTATTAGCCAGCTTTTAATAGCTTGCTTCCTTCCTCCCCTTTTTCCTCCCTCCTTCCTTCCCTCTTTCTCTTTTTTCTCATACGTAGTAACAACAGTCGACACATAGCTTGTGCATTTATTAGGTGATCATACATGCTCTTTATTCTCTGCTCATTTTGTCTGTGGGTATCATTATTAATATCCTCAGTGTGTAGCAGAACAAACAAAGACTTTAAAATGGTATGGAAAACGATATCCACAGAGACTCTATTTCCAAATAAGGTCACATTCTGAGGTCCTGGGTGGACAGAAATTTTTTTGGGAGGGGAACACTATTTAACCCACTACAGTGCCCAAGCCTTTAACTACTGGGGTACACTATCGTATAAAGCTATCCTCATGCAATGTTTTGATTGTGTGTGTGTGTCTGTGTGTGTTTGTGTATCTTCCCCTGGGGAGAAATTGTATGTAGGATGCCTAATGTGTCTCTAAACACAAGTTCTATCCTAAGGGACCAAGATGTATCCTCTTCAACAGGCATGAGGACAAGCCCAGCCCATCTGTATTTTCCTGAGTGTCACTGCCCCATCTATCAGGCTTGCTTGTGGCCTGGAGGCTGTTTTCATACATTTTTATGGCTGCTGGAGACTCCATTAAAGGCACGTTCAATCAGCGAGCCCGACAGTGACAGAGCCCAGTTGCTCACCAATTCTCTCTCTTGAAATTTATAGAGATCATAAAAGACTCGTAGGAAATCCTCTGGCCTTGGCATTTGGGTTGCAAGGTGTCTCCTTTAGAAGATAATGTGCCACTGAAGACCAGCGAGTCATTTGCTTTCTTCATTTCCCCAGGCCTGGGTGCTAAGCCACTCTTCCCACCTGGGCCCTGGGCCTCATGCTGCAAACTCCAGGCTTGGGAATCAGGGCGCCTCATTGGAAGGGGCAGAAATAGTGCTGCTTCATCATTTTCTTCCCCTTCTTGCTTTCCCAGGGACCAGGAATGTATCAGTAAGGTCTTGACCTTGGCCATGGTTTGGCATCACAGCAAACCTGAAGTTCTCCTCTGCGGAAACAGCCTGAGCTGGGCCATTTGCAATTGTGTGGACTCTAGCACGTGTCCCACTGGGGCAGCATGTGGTGGACACCGGTGTTTGCCAGCCCCTCATCCATGTCAGGGAAGAGCACTTTGACTTTGCTTTGGGTCTCTCCGGCTCTGCTTGGTGCCTGTGTTGCTGGTTCCCCATCCTCTGCCAGCCTCCTACCTCTGGAGGGGGCCTGATAACCGCACCTGTACACATCAGACTCTGTTCCCAGACTTCTGTTGGAACCAATCACAAGCTCACTTTCCACGGGGATTGTGCTGGGGTGGGTCTCCTGCCCTCAGACTGTGTCTCCCATATCCTTCTTCTTCCTCTGTCTTGTTAGTATCCCTGGGGCTAACCCCTGCAGCCTGCATTTCCTGGGCATTCTTGCCATCTGGCTTCCAGCTGGGTTGGGTCAAGAAAGGCACTGGGGGAGGCTGAAAGTAGAGCGAAGTGGGGGTATTTCTCCCTCTCCGCACTGGCCTTGGGAGGCATCTCCGGCAGCAGCTGCAGTTCCTCTGCGGCTCCAATGCACCCCAGGCTGCCCTACTCTGGCTCCAGCTTCTGTCAGGTGTCCCCAAGCCCCTGGGTTCCAGTTGCACCATCCTTCCCTCTTTGTCTCTCTGACATAAAGGAGGCAGTGCCTTCCTCCTGTCACTAATCCCTGGGTTATTCAACATGGCCTTGCTGTCTTCTCAGCAGCTCCATCACCTCTGTAACCAATTCCCTGCATTCAATTTCCCCCAAGGTAAACACCCAAAGTGGCTTCTGCCACAGTCCACCACATGGAGAAAATAAAGCTAACAGGGAGGAAAGCAGCTTCTAGAGAGAGGGAAAAAGAGGAAGAGAGACTGAGTCCTGATGATGATTTAGCTCCTGGATACAGCTATGCCTGAAGCCCTCAGGCTTTCATCTACGTTAGTCAATAAATCCTACCGGTCTCCCTGCTTTTTTCTTCTTGAGCCAGTTTGAGTTGCATTCATGTCACTGCAGTTCAGAGTCATTTCACAGAAATACCGAATGCAGTGAGATGCACTGTAAGCATTGCTTTTTGTTTTATGTTTTTTGTTTGTTTGTTTTGCAGCAGAAAGACTAAAATGTTCTTCCTCAGAGGTAGCAAGTCTCCTCGGAGCAGATTTGTTTTGGAGGAAAATAATCAATCATTCTCTGGTTTGCCAAATGCAAGGCAAATACTAACCCAGAGTTCTGGAAAGGACTTGAATAAAAGAGTTATTCAACCTAATATTTCAATGGTCTAAGCTGATATAACTGTTTTGTTATAATTCTGAGTCATAAAAGTCTGTGTGCACATCATGGATGTATGCATATGTTAAAACTGGTTAGATTGTAAACATTTTATATGCAATTTAGTGTATGTTAATGATGCTTTAATAAAGTTGGAAAATGCAAAAAAAAAAGCAACATATCAAAACAAAGAGACAGGAATACTATTCAGCAATGAAAAGGAATGAACTATGGTCATGCTTGATACCTTCTATTTAACTCTGCAGATGAATCTCAAACCTTATGCTGAGTGAAAGAATGTAGACACAAAAGCAGACATATTATGGCGTTCCATATAGAAAACTCCAGAAAACAAAAATTCAGTCTAAATGACAGAAAGGAGATCGGGAGTTTCCCAGGGACAAGGGTGGAGGGAATTACCTGGAATGAGACACAAGGGAACTTTCTGGGGTAACGGAAATGTTCCATGTCTTAATTGTGGCCATGGTTATACAGGGGTATAAACTAACCAAACTAATTGAAATGTACAGTTAGAATGGGTACATTTTATAGTTTATAAACTATATATAAACTACATATAAACACCTCAATAAATCTGATATCATTAAAAATCAATGTATATATTCAATATGACAGATTTTTTTCCCCCACAAAATTCTACTACTAAATTTGCCGTATGCATTCCCATGATTGGTGCATTAGAACAGAAGAAATGAGGCTGTGTAAGTAACTGGGCATGGATGGAGGGTGGGTGGGTGCAAATCCACCTTCCCCACAGGTAGATGGTGTAGGGTCGTGAGAGATTGAGTGAGGACGGCGCTGAGGCAACTGACCATGTTCATGTGATTTTGTGGACCAACTGTCCCCACTGCTGAGTTTTAGAAATTACTGGGAAGCCAGTGAACGATAACAAAATCAGTTTTGTGCACGTCACAGGATGGATTTGGATTCATTACCTGAGTATTAAAAGAACACTAACCAGGCACTGTGGTTCATGCCTATAATCCCAGAGCTCAAGTGGGAGGATTGTTGAGGCCAGGAGTTCTAGACCACCCTGAGCAACATAGCAAGACTCCCTGTCTATGAAAGATTTTTTAAAAGTTGGCAAGGCATGATGGTGCAGACTTGTAGTCCTAGCTATGTAGGAGGCTGAGGAAGGAGCATTGATTGAGCCCAGGAGTTCAAAGGTGCAGCTGAGCTATGATAACACCACTGTACTCCAGCCTGGTCTCACAGAGTGAGACTCCAGCTCTAAAATAAAAATAAAAATGTTTTGGCCAGATGTGGTGACTCATGTCTACAATTCCAGCACTTTGGAAGGCAGGAGAATCACTTGAGGCCAGGAGTTTGAAACCAGCCTGGGCAACATAGTGAGATTCTGTCTCTAAAAAAAAAAAAAAAAAAAAAAATTGGTTTAAAAAGAAAACTAATCAATTTTGGCCTCTGTCCTGATGAAGCAAGGTATATTGGTTACAATAAAATTTTGGATTGAGTCACTGAGCATGATATGGCCCATGGCAGGAAATTCACTCAACCTTAGAGACCTAAGTCATGTGCTACCACAGACAAGGTTGTGCTATAGTTACTAGTGTTAAGGGGAACCAGGGAGAGACTAGAGTATGGGGTTATGGTGTTAAGAAGTATGAAATGACCCCCAGACTATGGCCACAGGGGAGGTCACAGCGGAGAGCTCTTTTGCACTTTCTCTCTCTCCCACGTCTTCTCCCTTTTCTCCTTTCTTCTGGTAAGCAAGATACTGGTTACCTCATCCTGTATGCCAAGCTATCCCCAAATTTGGTAGCTTAAAAAAAACACACATTTACTATGTTACAGTTGTTGTGGGCTAGGAATCTGGTCATGGTTTAGTTGGGTCCTCCAGCCCAGGGTGTCTTATGCATTGTAATCAAGACGCTGGCTTAGGGACTGTGGTCTCATCTGATGGTACAGCTGGGGTAGGATCCACCCCCAAGTCACTCAGTGATTTTTCGTAGAACCCCTCCTGGGTTATTCGACTAAGCACCTTGGTTCCTCACTGACTGTTGGTCAGAGGCTTCCCTTGGTTCATTGCCAGAGAGCCCTCTCCATCAGGGCAAAAAGGCAAGAAAAGTCAGAAAGAGAATGTCAGAGAGAAGTCCCAGCTTTTGCAATCTGATTTTGGAAATGGCATCTCATCATGTTTGCTTCATTCTATTTGCTAGAAGCAAGTCCCTTCGTCCACACTCAGGGGTCAAAGATCACCCTTGACATGAATAACACTGCCAAGGACATGAATAACAGGAGATAGGGTCATTAGGGTGTGAAAGGAAAATAAATCTTGGGGCCCCAAAGTCACAAATCTAAAGGGAAACGTCAAGCTGGTATCTGCTTAGGGCAAACCTGCCTCCCATTCTATTCAAAGTCATCCCTCTGCTCTGTAGATCATATCTGATTCTCTCCTTTGGAAAAGCTAGGCAGAAACTCAAAAGAATGCAATCATTTGTCTCTTATCTACCTATGACCTGGAAGTCCCTCCCCACTTTGAGTTGTCCCACCTTTGCTTTGAGTTGTCCCACCTTTCTGGACCAAACCAATGTTCATCTTACATATATTGATTGATGTCTCCTGTCTCCCTAAAATTTATAAACCCAAGCTGTGCTTAGACCACCTTGGACACATGTCATCAGGACCTCCTGAGGGTATGTTATAGGAGCCGTTCTTAACTTTGGCAAAATAAACTTCCTAACTTGACTGAGACCTGTCTCAGACATTCAGGGCTCACAAGGGACCATTGCAGAAGGCTGGCTACCACAGGAAACAAACGCTTATCAACCCCTACTCTGTGCCAGGCTGTTGCTGAAATACTAATTTAGAGATGATCGAGAGGGAGTTTCCGGCCTCAAAAGTAATCCAATCTAGATGAGAAGCTGATCAAGTGAGCAAGCAATTAAGACACAGGGTGGTAGTGTTGTGAATTAACGTGTGCATCTGAGTAAAGCAGAGCAGACTCTGACTCTGGAGCAAGGTTATTCCCCTTGTTGCTGTGAGGCGTTGGCCAAGTGATCTATTGCTGAAGAAGCCACAGGCACTGCTAACAGTACTGTGGTTTATTGCCTAGATTCAAAATGGAAGGCAGTGCTAAATGTCAGGTAAATGTTAAGGAAAAGGAAGATATAATTTGTATTTCCACCAAAGTTCACAGATCTCCTGAATTCTGTGCATGGACCATGTACAACAGGTGAAGACCTTGTTTTCAGCACCAACCACAGTAGTAAGAACTGCGCCCCACTTGCCACCAGACACAGGGGCAGCTTTTGCCGCTTGACCACTATTTGGGCTATCCCCAAAGACCTTTACAGAAGAGAGAAGAGCAGGCCAAAGAGTCAAACAGGTGGGGATTGACTCCTGGTCCAACTATTTTGTGGTCGTCTGATCTTGTTCAAGTCACTTCACCTCTCTGAGCTTCAATTTCTTCATAGCTGTTAGATACAGTCTGTAAACATATGGAGTTATAAGCAATAGAGTGCCATCTGTCAAGTGTCTAGTAGGTAGGAAATGATAGCTATCCATTTTTAAAATTATTACTCATTATCTAAATTCGAGGTGCCCAACTTTCAAGAACCATATCAAACCATGTTTCCTCTGTGAAAGCATCCCAGACCATTCCAATTCACATCTCAACTCCCTCCTTTGGAATTTGCCTTTTATTAATCTAGATTGGCACTTGGATGCCAACTTGTGAGTGTAATTATATGTCCCATAGTGTTTGCTGCATTCTATTTGTTAGAAGCAAGTCCCTAGGCTCACACTCAAGGGACATGAACAAATAGCTGCCCTCATTTTTTGAGAGCTTAAAAATATCCACGGAAGGTACCAGGTGCTTTACATACCTTAACCCATTTAAACAAGCCCTAGTATATTTCTTTTTATCCTTAGAGTAACCTTTTAAAGCAGGTAACACTAGGCACAGTGGCTCATACCTATAATCACAGCACTTTGGGAGGCCGAGGTAGGAGGATCACTTGAGCTTAGGAGTTCAAGACCAGCTTGGGCAACATAGCAAGACCTCATCTCTACTAAAACTCAACAATAGAAATTAGCTGGGCATGGTGGCATGCAACTATAGTCCCAGCTACTTGGGAGGCTGAGGCCGGAGGATAACTTGAGCCTTGGAGGTGGAGTGATCATGCCACTGCACTCCAGCCTGGGTCACAGAGCGAGACCCTGTCTTAAAAAAAAAAAAGCCATATAGTAATATTATCTCATTTTGCAGTTGAGGAAACTGAGGCTCAGATAGATGAAGTAAGTTGCCCAAGTTTACAAAGCTAATGGCATGGATGGCTGGAATCTAACACAGGAAAGTCTGACATTGGATTCCCTCAGAACAGGAACCATGACTTATTTCCAATTTTTGTTTTATTGTTGTTTCCCCATCAGCATATCGCACAGTTCCTGGTATATAGTGGCCAACCGTCCATGTCTATTTGCTGGGGAACAACTGGGGAGGAAGAATGGAAGCAGTATGGCAGTGTAGGAAGTTCTAGGGTGAAGAGAGAGCCCTGGTTCTTGTTGCAGCTCTGGGACCACCAGTGAGTTTGTCCTGGGTGTGTTCCTTTGTCCCTTTGGTGAAGGGTCTCTCAGCCTCTCACAATGGCTAAGTGCCTAGGCTCTAGAGTTAGCAGCCTGGATTCCAGTCCCCAGCTCATACACATTGTGTGACTTTGGACAGATACAAATTAAACCTCAGTGTCCCAGCATGTAAAATGGGTAGAGTATTTTCCCCATCTTCCAGGGATGTTGGGAGAATAAAATGAAAGCAGGCACATCTATGATGTGGCACTCAGGGCCTGGCTGGCAGGCAGTAGGTGTACCATAAAGCAAGCTATTGCTGTGGCTGCTGGAGTGATGCTTATGATAATTACTGTGATGATGGGAGTGATGCTTTCCTGACGGTTTGGTAGAGAGCCAGACAGAAGACGTCATGGCAGGAGATTAGAGCACTTGGCAAAAAGGAGGGAAGAGGTGAGGCTCTGTACCCTGGCTCCTCTGAGTGGACAACACAGCCCCCAGGCCCCTTCAAACCAGTGGGTCACCAGCTCCAGGGCTCAGATTACTTTTCCCTAAAACCACAAGAATAGGCTGGAAAATCAGAGTTACAGTTAATTAGCTTTTTGTTATGTCTACATTATATTTGGCAGCCAATTGGATTTTTTTTCATGGATTTGACCACATAACATAATTTGGGAGGTGGATCTTGAAAGCCTGAGTCACAAGAACAGTAGAGTAGAGTTGGAGACAGACAAACTTTGGCATTAGACAAATTCGCCCGTGAGTCCTGCCTCTATGATGTACCTGCTGGGGGAATCGGGGTATGCTACTTACCAATATTGAGCCTCAGTTTCCTCACCCAGAAAACAGGGAACACTGGTTCTCACTTCCCTGGGTTGCAATGAGATTATGCATACAGTCGGGGCATAATAATAAACTTTCAATAAATGGGAGCTATGCATATTGTAGTTAACAACAATAATAAATAGCATAGCTTTGTCTTGGGTATATATTGCCTATTCTGGAAACAATTAAACAAATTTACCTCTTGGCTTGCCAACAAGCACATAAGCACAGTCCAACAGTAGGAACAGAAGATATTTTCATGATGCAACATATTCTGCTGTAAAAGATATATTTTGGCCCTTCATCTGACCAGCCTTGTTATTAAAATTATAAGGTTAGTGATGCAAACCACATAATTAATCTCTTCCTATGAAAAGGTTCAAATAATATAATCCAAGCATGAAGATGTTTGAAATGGTATCATTTTATCATCCAAATTAGCTTTGCATGAGTTCCTTGCAGAAATCCAAAGAAAAAAGCTCCCTTTATTCATGCCAGAGAAACCAGTAAAAACATTTAAAATGTCTCTAAATGTCGAACAAAGCTCCATTGTGAATGGAAAACAGTATGGGCAATAAATAAACGTTATCCAAATCTCATAAAAACCATAAAGGTAACTGGCAGAAATACTGAACTGGTCATTCATTCATAAATAAATATATGGCCATCTTAAACATCCTGGCATATCCTGTTTAGTTGATTCATGGCCATTCGCTGAAGACAAGGATTCCTGCCTTAGAAGATTTAACACCCTGCACTGTATGTCATTGTCTTGTTAACAGTTCTGGGGGTGGGATGAGCTCTGGTTAACCGGTCTTGCTGACACCAGTGTTTAGTTAGAGGATTGGCTAACGATGCCCAGAACTGTGTGAAAATGACCTCCCTCTCTGTGTGTTTTGCTCATGCTCCTGGGGAAACCTCATTGCCATAGGGAAGAAAATGCCCAGCAAACCAATACCTACAAAGTACAGAAATCATGATTCAGGGACTAGCCCTCCAAACTTGGATTCCATGGCTAACTGCATCACGACATCCAGATTTTGTTAGCACTCATACAATGAGTTCTTGTAAGTACTTGAAAGCTCAATGAACCGTCTTGGTTTCCTCCTTACTGGATCTCTCTGGCTGCCTGTTCACCCTCTGGGGTTAGGCCACTCCAGAGGGCAAATGTCTATGGCTTCATAAATGGTTTTGCACTTACACAACATCTCTGATCGATTGGTGGTCTCTGCCTGGAGTGCTATGTGGGAAAGACTTCTGCTGCCTTGTCTGGGCTCAGTGGGGAAGAGGGCTGTGATTGATTAATGCTGTCTGCTACAGATACAGGACTGGAGAGTAGTGAGATGCATGCCATGTATTTGTAATCCCTGGCTACTGGATGATCTGATGATGTGTTTCAGGTATGGCAGGAGAGTGTGGTGTGGTCTACCAGCCAGCCTCTAATTTTTTCCTGCTCAGTAGTGCAGGGTAGAGATTGACATAGGTGGTTGGGAGACTTGGGATCATACAGTAGCCCATTTAAGTGTTAGATCGAGGTGCTATTCCCTATTCTCCTCTAAGGTTCTGTGAAGATTCAGCTACCAGGTCCACTATGGCTACTGCTTTGAAATCTCAAGCTTATTTTTCTAGCTTGTTTCCCCTGCAAATTTCACATTAATGGCCACTGAGGAGCAGTAAGATGATGTGATGGTTAATATTGAGTGTCAACTCGATTGGATTGAAGGATGCAAAGTCTTAATCCTGGGTGTGTCTGTGAGGGTGTTGCCAAAGGAGATTAACATTTGAGTCAATGGGCTGGGGAAGGCAGACCCACCCTTAATCTGGATGGGCACCATCTAATCAGCTGCCAGCAAATATAAAGCAGGCAGAAAAATGTGAAAATATTGGACTGGCCTAGCCTCTCAGCCCACATCTTTCTCCCTGCTGGATGCTTCCTGTCTCTGAACATCAGACTCCACGTTCTTCAGTTTGGGGACTCAGACTGGCTCTCCTTGCTCCTCAGCCTGCAGATGACCTACTGTGGACCTTGTGATCATGTGAGTTAATACTTAATAAATATATATATATATATATATTCCATTAGTTCTGCCCCTCTAGAGAATGCTGACTAATACAGATGGCAAGGTCAATTTCAAGAATTTGGCCTTGAATTTAGTGACTTTGAAGATTCCAGAAGGGGAGTGAGGGAGTTACAATGAAGTCAGGCATTTCACTAATTGTTTCATTGATTGATTGATTGATTGAGACAAGGTCTCACTCTGTCACCCAGGCTAGAGTGCAGTGGTGCCATCACAGCTCACTGCAGCTTCAATCTCTCAACCTTCTGGGCTTAAGTGATCCTCCCACTTCAGCCTCCCTAGTAGCTGGGGACTACAGGTGCATGCCACCATGCCTGACTAATTTTTGTATTTTTTGTAGAGGTGGGGTTTTGCCATGTTGTCAAGGCTGGTCTTGAACTCCTGACCTCAAGTGATCCACCCATCTTGGCCACCCAAAGTGCTGGGATTATAGGCATGAGCCACCATGCTTAGCTCTCATTTACCCATTTTTAAGAACTCTATGAGTTAGATTTTATCCACCTCCAATTTCTAGGTATAGAAACAGGAGCTCAGAAAGGTTGAGTTACGTCCCTAGGTCACACAGCTGGTAGCAGGTGCTAGCTGTGGGAGTCAAACCTAAGTCTGCCTAGGTCTGTGTGACCTCCAGATCTGGGCTATCTCCTTTCTGAGTCACCTACCACTACATTAATCTGGTCTTGGGGAATAGTGGCCAAGGACATCCAAGTCCTGAGAGTGAAGAAGTTTGTAATTGATGCTAATTTCTTTGCCTCCCAGGCTGGCCTGGCCCCAGGAACTGGTTTATCCTGCCTCGCTCAAGTCAGATGCATCTTCCCCTTCCTACATTCTTGACAGAGTGATTTCCAGGGGATGGCGCGAAGGCCGTGTTACGCAAAAGGCACCATTTTAGAACTCTAATAAATAGCTATTCAATTCAGTCAGCCAAATTGGGGAAGACTCACTCTAATAATATCTGCTCCCTGCTGAGCTGATTTGAGTGTGACTATCTCGCTTCACGGAAACCAGGCTGAGCAAAGGGAGGAGTTGCCGAGAAAGTTGAGGATTCTCCTTCTAAAGAGGCCTCAGGGATTAAATTAGTCACTTCTGAGGTCTCCTGTCGGACGAGTGATAGAATTTCATTGACTTGTCACTGCAGCCAGCAGAACATGATGTGCTAGATATCTTCCTGCTGTTCCCCTGCAGAGAGAAAGGGCGAAGAAAAGATTCATGCTTTATACCCTTAGGAGACTGGGGAGGGCAGGGGCAGCCCTCTCAGCCACTGTTTCCTTTCTTCTGGGAGTTGTGACAGGCAGTGTAACTGTTGTCAGTAAACTCTCCAACAAAGGCACTGCGGCTCCTCGGCTTGCGCATGTTGGAGAGAGGGGAAAGCCACAATGTGTTCCCCGCCCCATATCTTTGTATTCCTTAAGACAGCCTCACTGCTAGAACAAAACAACCCCTCATCTCAGGGGCTTACTGTAATCGTGGCTTATTTCTCACTAAGGTCACAGCCCAATGCTGGTCAGCATGGTGGGGATCGAAATGGAGATCTGCTCCACTTAGTTACTCAGGGACCCAGGCTCCTTCCGTGTTAGGGTTCTACCATCTTTTAGGGCCACAGATTCCTTCCCGGCACTGTGTTCCAGATGAGGGAAGAAAAAGTGAAGTGTCACACAGGAGTTTTTTCAGGGACCAGGCCCTGAAGGGGTGTCCATCACTGCTGCCCACATTCCACTGGCCACACCTCAGTCACATAGTCCCGTCTAACTGCAGGAAATATGGTCTAGCTGTGTCCCCAGGTGGAAAAAGAGTTAAGTTTGGGGAACTTATAGCATTTCTCTGTTTCAACCTCCACCTTAAATGGCCAAGTCCCTATGCTGAGAAAATAAACAAGTCAATGACAATAATAACAACAACAAAAGAGATAGCACCAGCCCAGACATCCATGCTCATCTATTCTTAAATGTGGCAATTTTCCAACTCTAGAATCTAGGTCCTTCCTTCTTAAAATGAGTACAAAGCTGAAGGATACATAGAACCAGCAGGTAAACATAAGACACCATGTAGTTGTGTCAATTTTATCTGAAATTTTAAGGAATTTTAAAATACTGAATTTTAGCTTTCTTGAAAGATTTAGGCGCATGTGTATCCAGTGAATCCAAGGGAAGTCAGGGGATTCCTGAAAGTCCTAGGCTCATTGTCTTATGTGTTTGTGGCTTCCCTTATGGACATTTAGGAAAATGTCAAGGAGACTGAAACATTTGACTAAAGTTGTCTTTACCATCCTTTCCTCAGATTTAAGTCATGGCCATTCCAAACTAAATGAGGGAAGGTAAGTTGTGAGACCTAATGATATTAACAATTAATTTCCAAAGAAACTATGAGTCAGATATTTTGCTAAGGGCTTGCATGTGTTCTGGTTATCTATTGCTAAATAGCAAACTATGCTAAAAGTTAGTGGCTGAGACAACCATTTTATTCTATCTTATGATTTTGTGAGCCAGGAATTCAGGCAGGGCTCAGCAGGGTGATTCTTGTGCTCTACAAGGAATCAACCGAGATTGTTTGGTGGTGTTAAACTGACAGGCTAGTTTGATGGCTTCACGATGGCTCTACTCAAATATCTGGCACTTTGGCACAGAAGGCCAGAAGACTGGAGTCAGCTGGATCCCCCTCTCCCTTATGTGGCAGCTCATGGCTCCCAGAACAAGTGTTCTAATAGGTTCTAAGAGGGCTAGACTAAAGCTGCAAGGCTTCTATGACCTAGCCTCAGAAGCTCCAATGCATTACTTCTGCCACATTCTGTTGGTCAAGTGGGTCACTAAAGCCAGCTCAGATTCCAGGTGAGGAGAATTAGACTGACTTTCAATGAGAAAAGTGACAAAGAATTGGCAGGCATCTCATTTAATCTTCACAGCATCTTCATATGGCAGACATTACTTTTATTCCCATTTTACAGTTGAGTAAACCTTATTTACTTGGTTACTGATTCACAGAACCTCATAATCCACAGGCTCTCTACAGTTAGTACTTTCAAAAGCTTAATCTAAATGACTACTGAATAGAACCTACTTATAAAAACTTTCTTATCCCATGGGCGCGGTGGCTCACGCTTGTAATCCCAGCACTGTGGGAGGCCGAGGCAGGCAGATCATGAGGTCAGGAGATCAAGACCATGGCGAAACCCCGTCTCTACTAAAAATACAAAAAATTAGCCGGGTGTGGTGGCGGGCGCCTGTAGTCCCAGCTACTCGGAGAGGCTGAGGCAGGGACTTCATGACCAAATTCCCACTCACCTCACCTGGTGATAGACGACACTCAAAAAAAAAACTTTCTTATCCCAATTAGTAACTTAGAACTTAAAATGATGGTACTAATATTCATAATAGCTAACTTTTTGAAAACTTACTGTCTTCCCTTTACCTTCAATTCTCAGAACAATCCTGTATGCTTGTGTGGCAGATTGTATTATTGTTCAAAACACTGGCATCTTCTCCATGTGAGAGAATTATACTTTCTATCCCATGGCTTTAGTCTTGCTGTGTGACAAGTTTTGGGCTATAAAGCATGGGTAGAGTTGATGTGTGCCACTTCCAAGCAGAAGCTTTAACAATCATTGTGTGGTTCTGCCAGGATCTCTTTTTCTCTGCCATGAGATTGACAGTATCCCAAATACAGGCTTCTATGTCAATCTGCATTATGGGATGAAGATCACATGGAATTGAGCCACAGCCAACAGTGGACATGTGTCTCTAATAAGCAATGAACTTTTGTTGTTGCCAGCCACTGAGGTTTTAAGGTTGTTTGTTACTGCAGCATAACTTAGTCCAAGCTGACTGGTACTATTAGTTTTTCCATTATATAGATGATGTTGAAACAAGTACAGAATAGTTAAATAATTTGTCCACAGTCTAGCCCTTAACTCTAGACTGTTTGATTCCAGAGCCCTTGGTCTTAACTTCCGATCATCTATATAACTGATGAAAATAAAGACTCAGGCAAAAATGGCCACATGCTTGAATTGTGTATTTAGGTACCTAATGCACAGATGGTCTGATCTTTAGCTCACTGACAGCAGCTTGTGTGCCAAAGGCACCCCTGACTGTTGAGACAGGGCTACTGAGATATCACAAGGCCTGAGGATGCAGCTCAATAACTTACTTCATCACAAGAGGGGGCAAAACTGTATAAATATTTTTTGAACATCCTACAGTATTTCATAATATTTATGAGGTTGACATTGTTTGGGATGATTTAGCCTTTCCTGGCCTGACATGTTTCTCTGCTATTTTCTTTCTAAGTAACAAGAAAAGAAGGAGAAAGTGAAATAGAGGCATGGCTGTTCCATGAATTACAAGGTGTCAAAATATTATCTAGGGATTTCTTCTTTCCCGGGGTTGTGCAAAGAATTGCACACTTCTTAGCCTCTGGCTTTACTGGACAACAGTAGTATAAAAAGGAGAGGGAATGTCACAGTGATTAGGATGAGAGGACTGCATCTGGACAAGTGTCACAGTGGTTAGGATGAGGGGACTGTAGCTGGGCGTGGTGGCGGGTGCCTGTAATCCCAGCTACTCAGGAGGCTGAGGCAGAAAAATGGCGTGAATCCAGGAGGCGGAGCTTGCAGTGAGCCAAGATTGCGCCACTGAGTGAGATCCATCTCAAAAAAAAAAAAAAAAAAAAAAAAAGGATGAGGGGACTGCATCTGGACTTGATATCTGGCAATCACTCATCTGAGTTTGAAAACGATTTGGGCTGCAAGCAACGTAAGATTCAACTTAAAGAGGTTTTATGACAAAGAACATCTATTAGCTGGCATAACCATAATCCTAGAAGTAGGGCAGTTCTAGAGTCGGTTAATTTAGTGGCTCAATGACATAATTGAAGACCCAGGTTCTTTCTATCTTTTTGTTCTGTTGTCCTCAGAACATGGACTCATCTTCTTAGGCTGGTTCCCCTCATGGTCCCAAGATGTCCACTGTAGTTCCATGTGTGGAAAGCAACATCTGCTTGTGAACAAGGGAACTTGCTCCTCATATGTTGTCTTAACCACCAGTTCCTTGAAATGGAAATTTGTGTGCAGGAAGGTTGTTGGAGAATGTTCTCAGGAACAACAGCTGTTATGGAGTGAAAGAGGCAAGGCTGGCCAAAAGGAGGAGTTGAGCTATGATGCGGCTGCAACAGAGGCCTCAGCTGAACTCACACGGCCCTCTGGAGCTGGAATGGAGCTTCAGAGTTTCCAAAACTGTGGCAAGAGGCTGGACTTTTGTTCCTCTGCATTGACTAGTCATTGGATGTGTGCTAACGCTGAGTAGGTGGTGGTGGGGTGACCTCAGATAAAGCACTCCTGGCAGGTATGGGGAAAGTGCTTGTCTTGGAAGAGGATCTGGGTGGTACAGCTAGCATCCACTACTCGTGCCTCTTAGGAGCTCAAGGGTCACAATAAAGAAGCCTCTTTTTAGGTGTTTCCCATATGGCCTCTCATGTCCACCTGGCCAGCAGTGCATCTCATATCCATTTCTAAACCACGTATTGGCAGAGGCAATGGCATTATCACGGTTGACTTGCACTGAAAAAGAGTCACTCTCTGTGGATAGCTCAGGCTTCTCCTGAAGAATGCAGCTGCTCTGAAGGAGGTGAACAAAATCAAGATATGTTAAGAAAGAAGATGGTGGGTGGGATGGGTGTTCAGTGGCAGCAGGATCTGGTCCCTGCAGGGACTATGTCATCCTGAGTATTTGTCTGATCTATTGATGCTGAACGCAGTGGAGGAAATCCCAGATAAGAAGTGCCTAGAAATATCTATGTCTTTCAATGCTTATCGGAAGAGCATATAATGAGAAGTATGCCCACAGTAAGCCTCCAGCTGTAGTAGTAGTGGCAATATGAGAAGAAAGCCTTCTCTCTTTCATATATGCTGAATTCGAAATGGTTCTTGTAGAGGTTGGCTGCTGGCCCCATTGTCCTGGCTCCAATGGGGTCCAGATGGCCCTTAAGCATCAGTAAAATCTCTTTGTGTGCAGACATGTTTGGCTCCTTATGTCACCCTACATCTTAGTTTGAGCTCCTCCTAGCACAGACTTTGAGACAAGGATTCAAATATAAGCAGTGTAGTTGGAGTCGGAGGTAGGGAAGTGAGGCTATGACCTAGGAAAGGACTGGCTGTAGGGTTGCCAGGTAAAATACGGGAAGCCTATTAAATTAGAATGTCACACAATGAATAATTTTTTAACATAAGCGTGTCCTATGCAATATTTTTCAGACAAAGAATAAATTTTTTAGTATGTGACCCAAATATTGCCTGGTGCATACTTACACTACCAAAAATATGTTTTTTCTGAAATTCAAAGTTAACTGGGGATCCTATAATTTTTATTTGTGAAATCTGACAATCCAAGATAACAGCCAATAATGAGTACGTGATTGAGTCAGCTGCTACTGAAGGTGACTAAGATTTTATCTTACTGTGGCCTCTGGGAACCAGTGTAGAGTACATGCAGAGTTATTGGGCCCAGGAGGCAAGGGAGCTGGGATATTTCACACTTACTCCGCCAATCTTTGGTTGAAAGTTTGGGTGGGGAGGGGGGTGGTTCTCTGGTGGCAATCTCTCAGCTCTTCTGAATTTCCCTGAGCACAGACAGAGATGACTTCCTTGGGTGACTTCTGAGAAAGCCCTCAAGCAAAGAGACAGAAGTCCTAACAGCTGACAGTCAGCGGATGCCCTCTGCAGTGATAAGACTCAAAGACATGGGCAAGGCACCGACAGTGCCCTAGGGACTCAGTTACGGAACAGATGTCCCAGTGCTAGAAACTGTTAGAAGCACAGTCTTCGGTGTCAATAGATCTGGGTTGGAATCTTGATTCTACCATTGAATATCTGAATTTGGACCCATTAATTAACTTCTTGGCTCCTTTTCCTCATCAGTAAAATGGGTCTAATGATACATACCCCGTCAGATTATTGTGAAGATTAAAAGTAAAAAAGTAAAGGCCGGGTGCAGTGGCTCACATCTGTAATCCTAGCACTTTGGGAGGCCGCGGCAGGCAGATCATTTGAGGTCACGAGTTTGAGACCAGCCTGGCCAACATGACAAAACCTCATCTCTACTAATAATACAAAAAATAAGCAGGGCATGGTGGTTCACGCCTGTAATCTCAGCTACTTGGGAGGTTGAGGCATGAGAATTGCTTGAACCTGGGAGGTGGAGGTTGCAGTCAGCCGAGATGGTGTCACTGCACTCCAGCCTGGGTGACAGAGTGAAACTGTGTCTCAAAAAAAAAAAAAAATAATGATGTTAAAATGTACAAGCTTTGAGATCAGACAGACCTGAACTTGAATCCTAACTCTACCATCTACCAGTTGGTGGCCTTGGACAAGCTACATCACCTCTTGGTCTCGGGTTTTCTTATTTGTAAAAGGCAGATGACATTCACCTCCTAGAACTGTTGTGAGATTGGAAAGAAATGAAATATATTAAGTGCTCAGTGCCTGGCACAGTACAGACAATCGCATCAACGTATGCTTGCACTGTTATTCCTTATAGAGGCATGAGGAAGAGATGCATTTACCACTAAGTGGTCCATGCCTAATCTGAGATGCAACTCTGCTCAAGTCTATCCAGATAGTTAATGGAATTCATAGACAGGATGAATTAAGCCTATGGTAGGTTTGGGATTTCTGAGGAGAGGAGATCCAGGTAGTCATTAGGCATTGCCATCCTTCTGGGAATATGTCCCCACCCTCTTGAATTTAGGCACAGCCACATGACTTGCTTTGGCCAATAAAATGTGAGAGAGGTGGGTGGTATTTCCAGGTGGAAGCTCCAGGAGCAAACGCATGCTTGGTCTGTGCACCACATGTGCTGTGCCTGCTATGTATTTTCCCTCCCTGATGATCAGTGAAGGCTGTGGTGGTGGAAGCTGGGACCCTGGGTTCCTGACCAGGGCTGGCCTGGTGCAGGGCTCTCAGACAACTCATGATGGACATGCAGTGTGCAGGAGAAATAATCTTCACTATTTGGGGGATCGTTTGTTTCCACAAATGGACTTTGTCCAGGGGTCAGCAAAGTGATGCTGGCCAAATGATTACAGCACAGCCATGTGCATTTGTTTACTTACCATGTAGGGCTGCTGTCACACTACAAAGGCATAGTTGAGTAGTTGTAACAGAGATCATCTGGCCCTCAAGACCTGAAGTACCTACTATCGCCCTCTACAGGAAGGGTTTACTGACTAGCCTATCCTGATCGACATGGGGGTTATTCATCTTCTGCTCTATCTCAACTTGGGGTTTGTGTGGGGCCTGGGATTCTGCATTTCCAACAAGCTCCCAGGAAATGCCGACGTTGCCGGTCCATGGACTCTTTTTAGAGTAGTGAGGCTCTAGGGCAAGGTTTCTCAGTCTCAGCACTATTGACATTTTGGGCCAGATAATTCTGTGTTGTGGGGGCTTCCCCATGCATTGGAGGTTGCTTATAGCAGCATCCCTGGTTTCCACCCACAAGATACCAAGAGTTCCTCCTAAGATGTGACAACCAAAAGTGTCTCCAGACATTGCCAAGTGTCCCCTGGGGTGCAAATTCCCCTTAGATGGGAACTACTGCTCTAGGGACTCTCCAGTAAGCTCACAATTCTCTGGGGTATTGATAAGAAACCCTTGGGCAACAGGCTTGGTGTATCTCCTGTCTGATTCCAAGAAAGATGGAAACAGTGTCAATGATGCAGAACTCCTGAGTCAGGCAGGAGGAGCCAGGGTCGAAGGACATGCAGAGGATGCCAGGAAGGAAAACAATGAAGTCAGTTACATTCTTCTGCTCTGCTTGGAGTAATGCGTACATTTTAAACATTTCACTGAAAAACTTGGATAAGATAGGTGGACAAATATCACTGCTTAGAAAGTTTAGAGTCTGGAAAAACAATTCTAATTTGTAGGCTTCTTCATGGATGGCTAAGAGCCTTCCCAGGTGTGTCTGCCAGCCAGACACTTGCAGTGGGGGCAGTCCCAGCCTCTTCTGCCTCACTCTTTCCCATCACAGTGCTGCCCTGCGGGGAGGGGCAGCTGATTGTCGCCTTCACCCTCACTTTAGAGGAGAGAAAGGGAAACGTTATCACACACCACCCTTGCCGTGTCTTCCCAAGGGCATGCCGACTTCCATCTGCTGCATGAACAGACGTCAAACTAGATGAATCAGAGGTGGCGGCTGCCGTGCGGACTGAGGGTGCTTTGAAATCAGGGGAAAAAGAATTGTCAACATGTCTCAGTTTTCACAATTTGCATCTGACCACAGAAAAAATCCTAACAGTCTGTGTATGTATTTTTTGTAGACCCTTTGACATGTAATATGGTTTATTATTCTATTTATTTTTCTGGCTTGTCTAAAATTATAAGAGCCATATATAATTGTTATTTTGTAATTTAAAACAGTACAGGAGTGGGTACAGTTAAGAGGGAAGCCCTTCTCTCTTCCCTCCAGTGCCACATCTCAGAATGAAACCCTATGAACAGGTTGGATGTGATCCCTTCAGAGATTTCTATATATTTAATACACATGTGTAGTGTTTACATATGAGATCATACTACACATGTGTAAGATGGTTCTGCTTTACTGTATTCTTTTCATATCAGGGCCAGGCCAAGGGTGCAGAATTTAAGGAGGCACCCACTCTCAGGCTCATGTTAGCACAGGGACATGGTTTGCACAACCCTGACAGTGAGCACGCCCTTAAATTTTGTGTCCCAGGTGGCTTACTCTTACGGAAGTAATACTTTTCTGTATGTCCTGGTCCTCCCTGCTTAATATATCTTAGATATCTATGTCAGTACAAACAGCCCTACTTCATTTTTTTTTCATAATACGGTTTAAATTTAAAGGTAACTACTGCCGGGGTGGTGGCTCATGCCTGTAATCCCAGCACTTTGGGAGGCCAAGACAGGAGGGTCGCTTGAGCCCAGGAGTTTGAGACCAGCCTGGGCAACATGATGAAATCCCGTTTCTACTAAAAAATACAAAAAAATTAGCCGGGCGTGGTGGTGGGCACCTGTAGTCCCAGCTACTCGGGAGGCTGAGGCAGGAGAATCACTTGAACCTGGGAGGCGGAGCTTGCAGTGAGCGGAGATGGCACCACTGCACTCCAGCCTGGGTGACAGAGTGAGACTCTGTCTAAAAAAAAAATAAAAATTTAGGTGGGCATGGTGGTGCGTGCCTGTGGTCCCAGCTACTTGGATGGCTGGGGTGGGAGGATCCCTTGAGCCTGGGAGGTTGAGGCTGCCATAACCTGTGATCACATCACTGCACTCCAGCCTGGGTGACAGACCAAGACCCTATCTCAAAAAAATAAAAATAAAATAAAGGGTAACTTTTCCCTTGGTTTCATTTTTGTCTACACAGTGTGATACCAACAAAGCGATTTGGACATAGCTTTTGGAGCTGTTGCTCCTCCGCTACCTTCTGGACTTCTATGTCTGTGTTGCTTGGCTCCGTAGCTCCTTCCTTGAGCTGCCCAGGTTAATGGGTGGAGGGGACAGTGGTAAGAAGCTGAGAGAGGCAAAGTAGACTTGAGTTAGGAAAGGCTCAAGCTACCTGGAAAAAAAGAGGTGCACGAGGTGAGAGGAAGGGGCAAGGGGGGGCTCTAGGAAGAGGCAGAGAAAGGAGATTTGGGGGAAGTAGCTGCTTCCACGAGTGAGAATTTGAGAAAAGAAATGTGTGAAGAGGAAATGTAGCCTACATTCCGGGGTGTGATTCAAATGTTCTTGGAGGAGGAGATTTGCATCACTCCTCAAGGTCTTCTGGAGTTTGGTTTATTTAATGGGGTGCATCATGGCCTAGGGCCCAGCGCCAAGGCTAATTGGCCATAATTGGGTTACCTGTGTCTATTTGGTGAAGTTGAAGTGGGATCACAGGAGCCCAGGAGGGTTACTCAGTGTTCAAATAATCAGCTCTCTTACCAATAGGGAGTTACTTTTTTTTTTACTTTTATTTTAGGTTCAGGGGTACATGTGCAGGTTTTGTTATATAGGTAAACTGTGCATGGTAGAGGTTTTGTGTACAGATTATTTCATCACCCAGGTACTAAGCATAGTACCCGATAGATATTTTTTCTGATTCTCTCCTTCTCCTACCCTCCACCTTCTGATAGGCCCCAGTGTGTGTTATTCCCCCCTATGTGACCATGTGTTCTCATGATGTAGCTCCCACTTATAAGTGAGAAGATGTGATATTTGGTTTTTTGTTCCTGCATTAGTTTACTGAGGATAATGGCGTCCAGCTTCATCCATGTGGCTGCAAAGGACATGATCCTGTTCTTTTTTATAGCTGCATAGTATTCCATGGTGTGTATGTACCACATTTTCTTTATCCAGTCCACTGGATCTACACTGATGGGCATTTAGGTTGATTCCATGTCTTTGCTATTGTGCTGCAATGAACATACGTATGCATGTGTCTTTATGGTAGAATGATTTATATTTCTTTGGGTATATACCCAACAATGGGATTGCTGAGTCACGTGGTTATTCTGTTTTACTGCTTTCCACAATGTCTGAATTAATTTACATTCCCATCAGCAGTGTATAAGGTTCTCCACAATCTCACCAGCATCTATTATTTTTTGACTTTTTAATAATAACCATTCTGACTGATGTGAGGTGGTATTTCATTGTGGTTTTGGTTTGTATTTCTCTAATGATTAGTGATATTGAACATTTTTTCATATGCTTGTTGGCGGCATGTATGTCTTCTTTTGAAAAGTGTCTGTTCATGTCCTTTGCTCACTTTTTAATTTTTTTTTGCTTGTGAATTTGTGTGAGTTCCTTACAGATTCTAGATATTAGACATTTGTCAGATGCACAGTTTGCAAATAATATGGGGTCCTAGGCCACTTTGAGGAGTTTTGGAAATCTACAAAACTATTTCTCAGAACAATGCAGGTGAGCAAATACACACAACATTTTGCCAACAGTTTTTAGGAGATTTTGAACCCAGAGGCCCAACCTCGGCCCCTCCGTGTCAAGGATTCTGGGGAGGGCTCTGTCTGATGCTGCAGTCCCAGCCACCTGCAAATCAACTCATACTGAAAATGTGCCCAATCAGTGAGCACATTACAGTCTCCAAGAGTGCCTTGTGGAGGCAGACATAAACTTGAAAACTGCATATTCTAGAGTCTTGGCCTTTCCTGCTTGACAGCAAGAGGAATACGCAGGAGTTTGGTGGAAGTTTCCGACACAGAAATCTTACAATGGGAGTTTGCCTCTGACATCCCAGCGGAGTCCGTTAGTGGAGCGATTTGCAGCTCCTTGCTTTGCTAGGTGTGCCAAGAGCAGTTCTGTTTTTAGAAGGCAGTCATCCAGGACCAGGAAGGGGCAGGCTGGAAGAATCTAAGCCCCAGTGAAGGGTCCCAAGTGGAAGATGGAGAATGATGAGGATGTAAATTCTTGGTGTCTGGGAGAAGCCTGAAAGACTGGAGGCTAAGACCAGCCTTGAAAATGTATAACAGGAGACTAAGTGGTGTTTTCTCCCATCGTCTCAGACTGGCTGAGGGTGGCACAGAGCTAGGGAGATTTCCGCACCACCGCTGGGGTGGGGGAGAACAAGGAGGCAGCACACTGTCCTCAGGCCCGATGAGGTTGGCAGAATGGGCCCGATTACTACTAATCATCATTAGCTTTCCACAAGCTGTCAGTTTAAAAGAACAACATGAGAGGGGAGGATCCTATAGCCATGGAGGGAGTATAATTCTCCTTCTCCTTCATCTCTTTCGTCTTCCTTCAGCTCTTTCTTTTCCTTCTCCTTCTTCCTTTCCTTCTCCTTTTATTCCTCTTTCTCTTCCTCCTCATCCTGCTCCTCCCTCTTTTTTTTTTTTTTTTTAAAGCTATTCTAACCTCACTGGGGAAAGGAAGGAGACTGTGCTTTCTGAGGCCAAGCAAAAGGAATTGGAAGACAATCATGGGTTGTCTTAGTTACAGTTCCCTTAGATGCAGGCTCTGAGACAAGGCATTTACTGCAATTAGTTTGTGTAGGAGGGGATTCCAGGAAACATTGATAGGAGAAATGGGGAAGTGAGTCAGGGAAGGGAAGAAGCCACACTCTTCAGAGTGTGTCACAGAGCAAAGTATCGCTGCAGGCAATAGGAGCTTAGTCCTACTGGGGACCTCTGACAGTCAATAGAGACCATGCCTTCTGAGATATTCCTCATAGGGGCTGGGATACTGATTCAACAACTCTGGAGAGCCATTGATTGCCTCCTGGTCTTGAAAGATGGTAATTCCCTGGTTAATTTCAGCCTGCTGCTTGCTCTGGCAGAGTGGGCTCCAATCTTCAGAGGAAGCCCCTAGGCAAAGAGGCAAAGAGACAAAGGTGCTGGCCAATGAAGTTAGGTTGACACATTATTTCATTTCATTCATAGCAAGTTCAGAGAGAAGCAAAACAAATCTGTGGTGTTAGAAGTCAAGACAGCAGGTAGCTTGTGAGGGGATGATTAGAGGAAGGTTTCTAAGATTGTGATCTTGTCTAATTTATCGATCTGAGTTTGCACAGATGTGTTCATTTCACGCAAATTCATTGACCTGTATACTTGTAATCTGTGTACTTTTCTACATGTCTTTTATACTTAAATATATTTACAAAAACACTAAGTCTCATTTCTTGGAATGGGCTTTTTCTAGTAACTCAAAGTGTCTGAAAAGTTCCAGAATTGAACCAAGATGTCACCAAGGGAGACATTACCCAAAGGAAAGTGGGAATTCAGCTGAGCAGAGATGAAGGCAGCAACATCCAGACATGACAAATGACCTGTCGCTCCAACAGAAACCGCTAGAATCAAACACAAAGAAAGGAAATGGATGGGAAGAAGTCAATTTTGAGATTACTTCCCAGCCCCAATAAACTGCGATTTCTTGAAAAACCAGTTGCATATGTTTGGCAGCAGCTTTGCCAAGAAGGTCCTCTGAGAAAGGATTCCAGATGGATAGGATGTTTCCCCAATAAGTGTCTCGTCTCCAGGCTCCAGGGAGACCTGGCAGGGGCCGGCGTTGCAGCCGAACACACATGAGGGACCCATTGGCTTCTTCAAACTTCCCACTAAATGTTGTGATTAACCACGCTGTGGCTCCAATTAGATCAAATAAAAGCTACATGTTAAAAAGAATAGCAGCAGGAGGTAATGTGCATATCATTAAAGAACAAGTTACAAATATGAGTCCTTTGGTGAGCCTAATAGAGACGTGTCGTGTGGAGCTGAGACAAATGCTGAGTCTGCTGTCTTGAGGTTGCACCCTGAGTTTGCCATGGGTTGGGAGCTGGGTAGATATTGGTAAGAATGTTATTAAGGAATAATAGCTATTTTTTAGGGCTTCCTATGTCCCGGACACTGTGTGAAGTGCTTTGCATGCAATACTAATGAAGTAGGTTGTATTTATTCCATTTTATGCTGAAGAAACTGAGGACGTAAGCAGATGGGAGAACTGATAAAGGTTAAACAGTTAACTAGTGGCTGGGTCTGCCTGAATCCAAAGTCCACCTGATTTTAATTTTTTACTGAAATTGAGGTATAACTTACATATAGGAAGACATGGACATCTTAAGGTGAAAGGAACTGTTACCTATGTGTACACCTATAAAACCACCACCCAGGTCAAGCTATGGAACCTCCCTTGCCTTCCAGAAGCTTCTCTTATGCCCCTTTTCCAGTCACTATCACTCCCAAAGAAAGTGCTGCTCAGAGTAGTTTTGCCTGTCCTTGAACTTCACACTGTAGGCAGCCTACAGTGTGTGCTGTTTTGTATCTAGCCTCTTTCACTCAACTTGTTTTTGAGATTTACCCATGTGTATAGTGCTTGAATTAGTAGCTCATTCATTTTTCATTGCTGGGTAGTATTCCACTGTAGAAATATACTGCACTTGCAGTGAAACCCTGTCTCTACTAAAAATAAAAAAATTAGCCGGGCGTGGTGGTGGGCACCTGTAGTCCCAGCTACTCGGAGAGGCTGAGGCAGGAGAATGGCGTGAACCCGGGAGGCGGAGCTTGCAGTGAGCCGAGTTTGCGCCACTGTACTCCAGCCTGGATGACAGAGCGAGACTCCGTCTCAAAAAAAAAAAAAAAAAAAAGAAATATACTGCACTTGATTGAGTTGTTCTGCTGATAGAAATTCAGGTTGTTTCCAGTTTTTAAGGTCAAGTGCTTTTAACCACACATATTTCACTGTAGACTGATGAAGGCAGCTGGGTTACTTGTTGTTGTTGTTGTTGTTTGTTTGTTTGTTTGTTTTTTTGAGACAGAGTCTCAGTCTGTCACCCAGGCTGGAGTGCATTGGCGTGATCTTGGCTCACTGCAACCTCCGCCTCCTGGGTTCAAGCGATTCTCCTGCCTCAGCCTCCCGAGTAGCTGGGATTACAGGTGCACACCACCATGCCTGGCTCATGTTTGTATTTTTATTAGAGACGGGGTTTCACCATGTTAGTCTGGTCTCGAACTCCTGCCTGCCTCGGTCTCCCAAAGTGCTGGGATTACAGGCGTGAGCCACCACACCCGGCCAGCTGAGTTACTTGTAATACTCGGGAAGGGGAACTTACATGAAAAAAGAAGGAGGTTTCAGAGGTCACAACTATGAGCAGTAAAGCTAAGAAAAAATGAAAGCTGAAGGGGACCCTCTTACTCTCAGATTTCTGCATGGCTCCTGCCCTTGTGTCTTTCATTCCGGCCTCTGTTCAGATGTCACATTCTGCAGACAATGGCACGTCCTAACAGATGAAATGATGGCACAGGCATGCAATCTGCAAAATCCATACCGCAGGATATTCTAGGGGACAAATGACCTGGCCATTTCAATAAAAACCTGCAAGAAACAGAAACGAAGAAAGGAAATGGATAAGAACCTAAAGACTGAAAGAGATTTGTTTGAACCTGAATTTAAGTAAGGTTCATAGCATGCAAAAATATTTGTGACAATGAGGAGGTGTGAACACTGATGGGACATGATTGCATATTAAGGAGTCCTGGTTATTTTTCAAGTGTGATAATGGCATTGAGGTTATGTTTTGTAAAAGTCTCTATCTTTTAGAGTTAAAATAAATGACACCTCTCCACCTTCACACTCTATCTTGCTTACCTTTTGCAGGGGAGGAAAGATTTCTTTTCGCAAGAGAAAAGCATAGAAATTTATTTAATGTAGTTTTATATGACATGGGACCCTTTAGAAGTGAAAGACCGCAAAAAACAACAACGGGGAAACCTGTATATTTTTATGCTAAGTTTGATGAAGAGGTGGATAGCCCTGGAGCAGTGTGATTGGACAAAGGGGGCGTGATCTACTGATAATAACTTGGGGGCCTGTTTGTTCCGGTTCTTCGCTGAGTTCCTGCTTCATGTACTCTCCTTTCCTCTGCTTATGACGTAGGCACTGCCCACATGAGTAGTATTCCACTGTATTCCACATGAGGCTCTTATGACTGACTTCAGCAGAAGGTCAGAGGATTCTATGATGTTTGATGGTGTGCTTCAGGGGAGAAGGGTGGGGGTCAGAGAGACCTTCCCACTTCTGCGGGTTTTCACAGATGCCAAGATGCTCTATTTTGGGGTAACATGTCCTAAACCCTATCACCTGCCTAATGTTACTTACTAGCTCTCATTTCCCCCTGACACTTTCCCTTTTTGCTTTCTTGAGTAGAAGCTTCATAAAGGCAAGACCTTCATCTTATTCACAGCAGTTGATTCCATCACCTTGTATGGCCCCTGACACATAGAAGATGCTCAATAAATATTTGTTGAATGGATGCATGAAGTGTTTGAGAAAGGTCCCCTGTGAGTAGAATGTCAAAGAATTGAAAAACAGAAGGGAACAATGAAGCCTGGGGACATGGTTGCTGAAATCAGGTTTTTATTTTAGTATTATTATTTTTTACAGTGCAAAGAGCTGGCTGTGAAAGGCAGCTTTGTTAGAACTATTTATGAAACTCTCACTTGTGCCTGATGTGGGGAGATAAAAATCAACCTCCCCAAAGGCCCCCCAGCTTGAGTTGTGGCTGCTGCCCTGTGGGTTTGTTTATGTTTAGCAGCTGGGGTCCACAGGGAGCCTGTGACCAGGGCAGGGGCTGCAGCAGTTGAAGATGTACCTGTCCTTATTTAATTAAATCATCTTGGGCATGTCCCTTAACTTCTCCGAGCCTCAGTTTCATCTATGATAAAAGGAGGTTGATTATTCATCTACTCACTGGGGTTCTGAGAGAAGCAAAGGACAGGCTGGTCCCAAGGAACTGCATTTGACAAGCCCCCTCCTCCCCCCACCTCCCCCCACCCTACCGCTTCCCCAGGTGATTCTCAAGCTGGTGTCCCTGCGACCACCCTTAGAGAAACCACACCGATGGAAGTCACTTGAAACACAGGAGAAAAGATTCTAAAGTTGTGTCTAAACCAAAAATTGCTAACAATCAAACTGCCTTTGAAAATTCTCTGGGAAGGGACCTCCCTGGAGAGGACAGCTGTCTCTCCATGAGGTCAACACAGACGGCGTTTCCTCCTGTGCTGGAACAGACCACCGTGCTTTCCCTGGGCCCCAGATGAATGGGGTGATGTGAGGCTCACCCCCGTTAAGGGAAGACACTCTCACTGAGCGGGGCTCGGAGAAACTGGGACCCAGTGGTTGACACAGCCAGGTTCTGAACGTGGACCATCTGGCCCCAGAGGCAAGGTCCTAACCCCTGTGCAGTGAGGGTGTCCAAGGGGACCTCCACGGACCGGCAGTGCTTGGGTTAAAGCAGCCTTAGGGCCGTCGGTCTGGACGTGGCGCACACGCAGAAGTGAAGAGGGAAGGAGGGGAGGTGTGCAGTGCAGCGGAGTTAACCACAGAAACCACGGCGAGGGGAGGCGTGGGCCTTTGCCCGGCTTCGGTGGTCACCGGTCCCACGGGCGGGACTAGGCAGGTGAGCTGTGATTAAAAATTGGCTCAACCACCGGGGTCCTTGACCCAAGCTACTCACCAGTCAGAGAGGCTGGCTGCTTTGAGTTTCCTCTGTTTCTTTTCTTTTTCTTCTTGGTTATAGGCATTGCACAGTGTTGGGATAGCTCAGGAGACAAAAAGGCCTGCACGATCCCCAGCCTGACCATCAACAGGGACCTGCCAGGGGTCAGAAGGGACCTGCCCACACACGTCCGCATGTCCTCCGCCGCTGGGGAGGAGGAGGCAGGATTCCTGGCTTCCCTCCAGGCTCTGCAACCACTTCCCCTCCTCCCTCTCTCCTGCTATTAAATTTAGGTCTCTTTCCGGAATGTTCTAAGCCGTTTTAAAGGCAGCAACACACTGTTCCTGTGTTGGCTGTTACCTCTGAGAAACCGGGAATAAATTGCCAAGTAACTGCCGATGGCTTTGAGCCTGGACTCTGGGCTCGGGATCCTCCTAGGCCCACCCCTGGGATGAGTCATCGTTCGTCGGAAGGACCCCTCCCTCCTAAGACCCCTGAGCTGCTCCAGGCGCGGCTGTAAAAGCTGGCCTCGGCATGGCCCCTGTCTCTCCCCACACCTGACTGCGCTGCTCCTCACCCCACCGTCCTCTCCCTGATGTCAGCTCATTCATTCCAGCCGTCTCTGTCAGAGATCCCAACAGGCTCTGCCTGTGGCGGCTGCCCCTCCTGGGCAGGCTGATCCCACTCTAACGGTTTCCAACAACTGCTGGTTTTGCCTGAGGGTCCTCTCTGGCTGCCCCAGCCAGCCCAGCCCCGGTACAAGCCAGGCCAGAAGTTCCAGGGTGTTACCCCTTCAGTCCCCAGCTGCCCTCAGCCATGCCTGGTGGACACACACCCCAGCTCCTGTGCCCCTCCATGGGGAAAGTTAAGGTGTGTTCCACTCCCCATGCTGCGGACCCCAGCTCCCCAGAGACACACCCTGTAGGGCTTTTTCTCCCTTCCTTGTCTCACTTCCCCTCTCTTACTGGGTCACCTAACCACTTGCACAGACATCTGTGGCAGTGGGAACTCAACCTTGAGAGCGCCTTTCAGAGGCTTAACACATATTCATGGTGAGCCAGGTAACTAACCGCTTGGGCCTGTCTTAGGCAAAAGAGGTGTGACCGCAGACAGACAGATCTGACCCCAGACATTGCAGAGGTCAGCCTCACAGACACAAGGGCTACCGAAGCACTACTACTAAATTTGCAATTCGCTTTTAAAAGATTTGAGTTCCTACCATGGGCCAAGTAGTGTGCCAGGCTCTGGTGATACAGGGTTGGGCAAATTAGACAAGAACTTTCTTTATTGGGGTGTACCTGCTGTTGGAACTATCCAGTGACTAAGACAAAAAAAGTCAATTGTTTAAGTGTTTTGCAGAGTGTAATGTGTTACTTTAGGTGCTCAGGGAAAGTCATGTTTAGGCTGAGCTATGAATTATACAAAGGAGGCAAATGAATAAAGGTAAGACAGATGGGCTGGGCGCAGTAGCTCATGCCTGTAATCCCAGCACTTTGGGAGGCTGAGGTGGGTGAATTGCCTGAGCCCAGAAGTTCGAGAGCAGCCTGGACAATATGGTGAGACACCGTCTCTACAAAAAATGTAAAAATGAGCCAGGAATGATGATATGCACCTGTAGTCACTGATACCCAGGAGGCTGAGGTGGGAGGATCATAAGCCTGGGAGGTTGAGGCTACAGTGAGCCATGATTGCGCCACTGCACTCCAGCCTGGGCAACAGAACAAGATACTGTTTCAACAACAACAACAACAACAACAGCGACAAGACAGGAGATTACAGATAGAGGGAGCAAAAGCATGAAAATGGGAAGCTTTCTCAGAGTGCTATGAATGGAGTGGCTTCCTGGAAGCTGGACAGTGACTAAGGGCAGTGCCTGGTACAGAGTGTAGGTTCAACCTGGTCTTGGGATTAGGGCAGAATTCTCTGCAGAAGTAAGGAGCCATAAATCTGAAGAATCTGAAGGAGTAATTGAGGACTAGGAAGAGAAAGAGACTTCCAGGCAGAGAGAACAGCATATGCAAATGTCCTGAGGCTAGAGACCGCCCAGTACATTTTTTTTTTAATTAATTTTATTTTGCACACAAAACAAACATTTTCTAAAAATACATACAAACAAAAAGATGCATATCAAACATATTAGGAAGGTTGCACATGGGAAGTCGGGGAATAGAAATGGGGGGTGCGAATTAAAATAAATGAGAGAGGGACTTTATATGGATCAGTGATAATAGCTCAATCCTCCACTCGACAAAGAAGAAGGAGAAGGAAGAGGAAGAAAAAGAAAGTGGGACAAAGGATCAGAAAGGGAGGAAAATAGAAAAACTTAGAGTATGACTCCAGGGTAGACCCGTTCCGTTGTCACTGAGTTGGTTGGTTGGTCTGTCTGTCGCATTTTTCATATGTTTCGCCATGTTGGCCAGGCTGGTCCCGAACTCCCAGCCTGAAGTGATCAACCCGCCCCGACCCCCCAGAGTGCCGGGACCACAGGCGTGAGCCACCACGTCCAGCCCCCACATTGCCCCTGGCCTCCGTGGTAGACCTCCCAGACGGGGTGGTCGGGCAGAGGCGCTCCCCACATCCCAGATGAGGCGGTCGGGCAGAGGCGCTCCCCACCTCCTCCCGGACGGGGCTGCCGGGCAGAGGCGCTCCCCACCTCCTCCTGGACGGGGCGGCCAGGCAGAGGCGCTCCTCACTTCTTCCCGGACGGGGCGGACGGGCAGAGGCGCTCCTCACTTCTTCCCAGACGGGGCGGCCGGGCAGAGGCGCTCCTCACTTCCCAGACGACGGGTGGCCGGGCAGAGGCGCTCCTCACTTCCCAGAGGACGGGTGGCCGGGCAGAGGCGCTCCTCACTTCCCAGACGATGAGTGGCAGGGCAGAAGTGCTCCTCACTTCCCAGACGATGGGTGGCCGGGCAGAGGCGCTCCTCACTTCCCAGACTATGGGTGGCCGGGCAGAGGTGCTCCTCACTTCTTCCCAGACAGGGCGGCCGGGCAGAGGTGCTCCTCACTTCTTCCCAGATGGGGCGGCCGGGCAGAGGTGCTCCTCACTTCCCAGACGGGGTGGCCGGGCAGAGGCGCTCCTCACTTCTTCCCGGACGGGGCGGCCGGGCAGAGGCACTCCTCACTTCTTCCTGGACGGGGCGGCCGGGCAGAGGGGCTCCTCACTTCTTCCCGGACGGGGCGGCCGGGCAGAGGCGCTCCTCACTTCCCAGACGGGGCGGCCGGGTAGAGGCGCTCCTCACTTCTTCCCAGACAGGGCGGCCAGGCAGAGGCGCTCCTCACTTCCCAGACGGGGCGGCCGGGCAGAGGCGCTCCTCACTCCCCAGACGATGGGTGGCCGGGCAGAGGCGCTCCTCACTTCCCAGACGATGGGTGGCCAGGCAGAGGCGCTCCTCACTTCCCAGATGGGGAGGCTGGGCAGAGGCGCTTCTCACTTCCCAGACGATGGGTGGCGTACATTTTGACTGGCTAAATAGGAATTAAGGGGTAGAGGGCTCAAGATGAGGCTAGAGGGGTAGTGTGATTGATAATCTTACTGTTCAGCAAATGTTCACTCTTCTCCCTGCCCATTTAGGGAAGAGGATACTTCCCCTGCCCCACCAACTTGAGGCTTGTCCTTGTGACTTGCTTGAGTCAATGAATATGAGCAACTACAACATAAGCAGAGGCTTGAAGTGTGCAATTCAACTTGGTCTCTGGCATTCCCACTATTCACCATAAAAAGAGTATACTCTGGTTAGCAAGTGAAGCAGATTGAGGTCGATCCTCAGCCTGGAGCTAACTGAACCGTACAGTCAGTGGAGAGAATCAATAGTTATTTTAAGCCACCAAATGTTGAGGATGATTGTTACACAGCATTATTTTGGTAATAGCTGACTAATACAAGTGGGTAGGGAACAAATCCTGCAGGGAGGCCACTAAGAAGTTATGTAGGAAGTGCTTGCTACCTGCTCAGTTTGGTCAGCTGGGTTGGGAGGTTACTTCTATGCAGTTGTCCTGCAAAGATGATGTAATGCAGATAAATGAATGATTTATGGGAAGCTGAAAAGTTGCCTTTTGGGCGAGATCAAGGACCCAGGCTGCTGAGAATAAGCCTTCATGTGACACAATTCCTAAGCTTGGCTTTCCTCATCAGTCCGAGGTAAAAGGACTGTCTGTGTGCATGGTCTAGTATGTTTAGTGTGAAGTCAGGTCACACTGTCATTTCCAAGGTGAACTCTTTATGGGCAAAGATTTAACTGTGGACAGAAGTATAGGTAAATATGCTGACAGCAATGAAGAGAAGATGAGTCAAAATGGAGGCATACAAACTCAGGGAATAAAATGTTATACCTTTCAAAGTGACAGTGGAAGGCTGACCACCATTTCGGCTCCTCCCAAAGGGGCTGCCGTCTCTTGACATGCAAACTCTCAGCAGTATCGGTGGTTCTGGAATGGGAGCATCTGTTCTCCAAGGGGATTACAGGACAGAGCGGGAATCTTCAGTGTGGGGAGGAGACAGGGGAAAAGAGGTGGGGTAGCTCAGACATGAGCAGATGGGTCACTGTCTGGGACAAGTCATTTACAAAGACTACGTGAGCAAAGTCAACCTTGATCTGGGTTGGCAGCTGGGTGGTGGTGGGGGAGAGAGTGTTATGTACTCAAAAGCCAGGGCTCCTATGAGGACATTTCAGGAAAAGTTACAGTCTTCCCTTGTCAGCTCTTGGAGTAACTAGATTTCCTTCCTAATCTTAGAAAAATGCTTCTAGAGTCAACTGACAGCAATTGAAACAGTAGAAGTATCCAGTTTTTGTTAAAATCCTGCTTTCATTACAGCTGCAAGGGATGGATCTAGAACTGATTTATGGAGCTTAGGGATTCTGTGAAGTCATACTTGGCCTTCACAGCAGGAGAGAGAGAAAGACAGAGAGAGGGGGAAGTAGTCAGAGGATGTAACCTCTGTACTCACTTGGGATGAAAAAGCTCCTTCTCTCTCCAACATACACAGGCACAGACGTCCTCCCAGGGGAGGTATTGTGGCCTGACTCTCACTTTGGGAAGATTCTTCTCCTGCTGCCATTTAGGACCAGAGCATGCTTTATCTCCAAAGGCTGGGCCCCTGTTTTATGCCTCCGGGGCAACCCTCCCTGACTCACCTTGTTAACCTGAGTATCACACCATTCTCTGTCTTGATGGTAGAACTAGAGAGTCCTGAGGCACAGATGCTCAATTGCTCGGGTAAATCAAATGGTCTCATATACTCAGCTTGGCAGAGGCTCAGAGCATGAACCAATTACTCCTCCCTTTATTCATGCAACATATTTATCCATTATCTACTATGTGTCACTCATTGGAGCTACAGAGGTGAAGGCACAGTCTGACCAGTAAGAACAATGCTTCTCAACACTTTTGATGCCACAGCACATAGTGAAAAGGCTCATTTTATAGGACATAACTCTGAGATGCATGGTAGCATTTCAGAGTTTCTGTCTCTTTTCTCTACTTTACCTTCTTCTATTACCCTTGGTTGGCATGGACCACATCCCCAAAGGAGGGGCTGGGGGCTATTAATATGCCAAAATCCATATGTGTGGTAAACATGTTAACATTGAAAAATTCAAAATAATCGGAGTGCCCATCTTAACAGAAGCAGATCCTGAGACAAAGATTCAAGTGCAGTTGTTACTGGGTTGGGGGTGTAGACAGCCCCAGGAGGGAAAGGAAAAGTGATACGGAGAAGGACAGGCAGTCAATCAAGGCAGGTTATTAAGCCAAGTACTGCTGTGGGCAACTGGAGCTTGTAACCATGGAGAAAGCTCTGGGATATAGTGTACAGCACACACCTGAGTTGTCCCACCCAATGGGCAAGGGAGCTGGGGTATTTACACACCAATTCCCTCTTAGTCATTGGTCAAGAGCTATTCCTGGCAGGTATTAATTCTATGGCAATTTCCCCTGCTAAAGTGATAGGCAGCATGGGATCTGAAACAAGACTTTCCACTCAGAAATGCAGAGCTGGCAGTGGAGTTTGGCTGGAGCACACAGAAATGTTAGAGATATGGGCAGGGCATGGACAGATCCTGCTAGATGCATCAGTGGGGGCTTAGTAAAATATTTGATAACACATCCTTCAAACCCAGGATAATGTGGAACTATATTCATTGACATAGAAAAGTGCTCAACTACACATTATTGAGTGAATGAAAGCAGCATAGAGAATATCCAGTAGAGTTAGACCATTTGGATTGCTTATTTTTCTCTTTGTGTAAATGTGTCCCACACACTGGAAGGCAAGGCCAGGACCAGGGTGAAACAAGCAAGGCTCTTGCTTTGGGGTAAAGTCTAAGGAAATGTCAAAAAGCTTAGTGATCAAGATAAATATTTCAACCCAACATTTACAAAATATCAACATTAATGCAAAAATTCCATGATGAACAAGGTCAGGATCTGACCTCATATTTGCACAACTCAGCCTCATTCACTTCATCCTAATCCCAGCCCTGTTGGATTCTGTCTCCTTAAAGTTTTGACCATCTGAGGCAGAGAAAGAGAGAGAAGTTGGAGAGAAACTCTGGTTTCTCTCCTCTTCCAGCCCTCCAACCTCTTGCTAGTGCCCCCCTTGGTCAATTCCAACCATAGCTAACATTAGAGCCTTAAAATATCCACCTACAAGGGACGGCCTCCCCTCTCCTCCTTCTCCCCATTCTGTCTCCCCTCTCAACCTCCACGCCCGGCACAGAGCAGAGCAGCTAAAGGGCAAGGACTGGCACGGTTCCCTCAGGAACCTATAATAATTTGCAGGCAAAAAGAATCAGTTCCCGAGCAGGCCAACAAAAGCCTTAACAACTGAGACGTTGTCTTCCAGGCGCAGATCAGCAGTGGCCAGTTAACTGCACATGTTATTTCACAGTCCTCTGGGGTGACAGTCTTGGGTCAGGCTGACCTGGCCAGAGAGCACAGAGCCAAACGCCAAGTAATCAAAGCCAGTTTGTTGAAACTAAGCCATCTTGACTCCCCTCTGCCAGACAATCGGGCCACAGCCAAGA
This sequence comes from Hylobates moloch, assembly GCF_009828535.3. Classification (NCBI taxonomy): domain Eukaryota; kingdom Metazoa; phylum Chordata; class Mammalia; order Primates; family Hylobatidae; genus Hylobates; species Hylobates moloch. Next base: position 13,993,283 of record NW_026652279.1, on the reverse strand, counting down.
GCTTTCCTACCCCTGCCTCCTCTGGGAGTCTGCGTTCTGTGGGCTTGTGCAGCCATCCCCTTCCCAAGCCGGCTGATTCTCAATTAATCAGGGATCAGGACCTGGTTTATGCTTCCTCCCTCTGGTAGCTTCCACTTTCCTCCCTCTGGTAGCTATTACACCTGTGGAAAGATGGAGAAAAGTGAGTTCTGTCTGGTCTTTGCAAGGCAGCAATCAGAGAGACCAAAGTAGCTTGGTTAGGAGCAGCAGAAACTGAAAGGCCTGGCCTTCGAAGATTCCACTGATTCCAAGTAGCATTTTTTTTTTTTTTTTTTTTTGAGATGTTGGCTCACACCAGTGCGAACAAAATCATGTTTCTGTCTCGACTGAATCATTTGGCCAAAGCATTAATTTCACAGCCAGCATTCACACTGACACACACGACCTTTAGTTTTCTTCCATGAAGAATTAACACACAATGACTTGTTTTCAGGTCCCCGGCCACTGGCAATGCTGGGCTTTCTTTGTCTTGTTTGTCACAGTGGCTTTCATTCTCTTCCACCTGATGTGCCTGTGATGAACACGTGAGGCTGCTGCAGAGGCAGAGAGGTCGAGAAAGGAGGGGGAATTTTGCAGTATTCCGCAATGAACATCACCACCTTGTTAAAAACAGAACCAATCAGAGAAATGCATCATTCCCTGGATCTGGTAGTCCAGTGGGGTAGAGGAAGAGGGAGGCTTTGATCTATACACCTTAATCACACTTTGGGCCTGGCACACTGGTGACCATGGGATTCCTGGCTGCACCACCTACCTGTCTGGACGTCTTTAGACAGATGACTTAATCTCTCTGAGACTCAGTTTTTTCAACCACAAAATGAAACGTAGTAGGACCTGCCACATAGCATTGTTGTGGCGACTGAGTAAGATCATGCCCTTGGTCACAGTATCTGACAAAAAGTAAGAGCCCCATAAATGCTGTCTTTTATGATTATTCATGGAAAAGGCCAGTCCAGAAACTTCGTTTCAAAGGTCTGCTCCATTTTCTCCAGGGCTTCTTCAGCAAACCCATAATTCTGGGTCTTGGTAAAACACTTACAGTAAATGTTTATAAGGTTGACATACACATTGCATGTCAAAACCCAAGAAGGATGGAAGGCCAGCTGAAGATGAACAATCCTTCATCTGAAATCCCAGCCCACACCTGTAATCCCAGCACTTTGAGAGGCCGAGGCAGGCGAATCACTTGAGGTCAGGAGTTTGAGACCAGCCTGGCCAACATGGTGAAACCCCGTCTCTACTAAAAATACAAAAATTAGCTGGGCATGGTGATGCACGCCCATAGTCCCAGCTACTGAGGATGCTGAGGCATGAGAATCGCTTGAACCCGGGAGGTGGAGGTTGCAGTGAGCCGGAAGATCATGCCACTGCACTCTAGCCTGGGCAACAGAGTGAGACTCTGTCTCAAAAAAAAAAAAAAGAAAAGAAAAGAAATCCCAGCCCGCTTCGTCACTCTTAGCTTGGCTCATTCTTCTTTTTCTGCACTGACCCTGAGCCACCCCCTTTATGACCTTTCCACAGAGGAAAGCACATAGTAGGTGTTGAATAATTGGCATCTATTGTCTTTGGATGCAGACTCTGAAACCAAGCTGTGAGGGCCCGTACTTTATTTGGGAAGTGAACCAGGAGGTACTAGTAGGGGAGTGGGGAGGTGAGGAAGGGAAGGGAAGGCAGTCCATCAGGGTGTGTCATGAGCAGGTCACTCTTGTGGACAACTGGACTCATCCCACTACTAGTAACCTCTGGGAGACATTGTAGAGCACACCCTTGAGTTGTCTTACCCAAGTTGTGAGGAAGCTGGGGATTTAGCCACCAACTCCCATCAATCATGGGCTGCCAGCTACTCCTAGGGACATGTATCCTGTGCAGAGTTGACGGTGGCCAGAGTGGAAGGCAGCAGTGGCAGAAAGGAAGCCAGCAGGTGTGAGCTGGTCCCCAGGAGACATGGGCAGGGCACTGGCGGCTTTGGCTACACCGTCCTCAGGTTGCTCAAGTTTAGCTAATCAATTGCATTTGACTCAGGAAATGTATTGCTTCATTGGTGCCAAGTCTGATGGGATTGTGTCACTGTAGTGCTCCAGGACCGTGGGTCTCGGTCTCGGAGGCAATGTGATTTCCAGCCATCTGGGCACAGCTCCTGCTAACAAATCTGCCTCCAGTGGATTGTCTTTTCTAGAAGGCAGACACAGAGACAGAGTTCCAGTGCTCATTCCTTCTTCGAGAGAGCTGTAGAATGAGCCATCATCTGGTGCCTTGGGTTTCTATGTGATAAGCATTCAGCTGAGACCAGCAATTTCTCCTCTTAACAGGTCACCAGACCACACCTTTTGGTCAGGGTGACCTGACAGGGCTGGGCTGACAACTAAAGAATAAAGCAGTGAGGTAAAGTCTGCTGACCTGGGGGCACCATGACAGCAGTCTCCAAGACCATATTCCAGGCCTTTCTATATGTCTCTTGGTTCTAACATAATAATAGCCAGCATTCATGGAGCTGCTTCTAGACATGAGGCATTAGGACCATATGTATTATGTCAAGAGATGAATGGTGTTAGCCCTGCTTTATAGATGAAGAAAATATAGGCACAGAGAAATCAAGTGTCTTGCCAAAGTCATAGAATCAATAAATGACAATACAGTTGAACCCAGGTCTCTCTGGCTACAGAACCCATAGTTTTAGCCAATATGCTATATTTTATTTATCATACAGGTTTTCCTTGTTAAACCTGAAGGGTTATGTCCAGTCGTGTGGAGTAAACTGGCTCCCTGAAGGTAGAGGAGGGATGGGAATAGCTGTGATTTGGAGCATCTGCCAATTTCTGTGGCGTAAATACTCCTACCATGGCCAATTTCAAGCTCCTTAGCGTTTAACAAGTGGCTTATGAAATTCCAGAATGTGAAACAATTGGCTCCCACAAGCCAGAAGGAACCAGCTCCAGCCTTCCACTGGTGATACCGCTCTCCCAGAGGTCTTCATTATCAAGGTTTCTGGAGAATATTGTTGGAGCAGTTTCTTTCTTAGCCATTCTACTCCTTAAATCTTGCCCGAGAGTGCTAGGATTATAAATGAGATCCTGGTATCATTCATTCAACAAACATGAAGTGTCTATAAGGCATGAGGGGTGATGCCTCGTAGGGAGACACAGTTCCAAACTGTCTTAAGTCTAGTTTCCCAGAAGCAGACCCAGAGGCAAAGATATGCGTGCTGTATGAGGAAGTGTTGCAGGGAAAAACACAGAGTGGTGAAGAAGTCAGATGGGAAGGGGAAGGGAGCAAGCAGGGGTATAGTGGCAAGCCAAGTCCCATGAAGCAACAGTCCCCAACCTTTTTCGCACCAAGGACCAGTTTCATGGAAGGCAATTTTTTCCACGGACCAGGAGGGTGGGGAGATGGTTTTGGGACAATTCAAGCACATCACATTTATTGTGCACTTTATTTCTATTATTATTACACTGTAATATATAAAGAAATAATTATACAACTCACCATAATATAGAATCAGTGGGAGTCCTGAGCTTGTTTTCTTGCAATTAGACAGTCCCATCTTGGGATGATGAGAGATAGTGACAGATCATCAGGCATTAGATTGTCATAAGGAGCCAGCAACCTGGATTCCTTGCATGTGTAGTTCACAATAGGGTTTGTGCTCCTATGAGGATCTAATGCTGCTGCTGATCTGACGGGAGGCGGAGCTCAGGTGGTAATGCAAGTGTTGGGGAGTGGCCGTAAATACAGGTGAAAATTAACTCTTTCACCTGCCTCACCTCCCGCTGTGCGGCCTGGTTCCTAACAAGCCATGGACAGGTACTGGTCCATGGCCGGGGGTTGGAGACCCCTGCCATGAAGAGTACTTTAGACTCAATCTTGCAGGGGAGCTTCGGAAACATGGGGTGCATCTGGGGTGTCCTGATGAGGGGTGATATGATGAAGTATTTCTACTTGCAATTCTCACCACCTGTCATTGGTTAAGGGCTGTCCCCAGAGGGGCATACATTTTCAAGCACCGCCAGCACTTGACTGGTGCAGCAAGGCTCTAGCTGCCTGAGGGCAGCCCCTAATGAAGAAGCACAGGGACAGACTGGTAGGAAACAGAGTCCCTCAGGAGCTGGTGTGCACAGAAACAGTGAAGGGGTTAGGTACAGAGCTCTGAGAGTGTCTACTTCACAGTCATTCACTCAACCAGCATTTATGAGAGCTACAGTGTACTGGGCACTGTCCTAGGTTCAGAGGACACAAGGATGAATGCAAACAGCCAGGTTCTCTGTTCTCAAGGAGCAACTAGACCCGACGTGATCTAGTTGGGGAGCAGGGGTCTGAGCAATCCAGATGACAAACAGATCATTATCAATTGGGATACATGGCTACAGGAAAACCATGGGGTCATGAAACAGCAGATAAGAAGACAGAAGGTGGATTGAAGTGGGCTAGAGAAGGCATTCTTCACAGTTTGGCAGGGAAACCCTTGGTATTCACTGAGAGTCTCAAAAGAGTGTGCACGTGAACAGCTAATCTTCTCTGGTCTTTGAGTTTTTTTGGGGGTGCTAGAAGGCCTGTGCAAAAACACAACAGTACACCAAGACCACAGATTACTTATGGTGAGAAACATTCATGGCTACATAAATCACCTACCCAAATTTATGTTGCAATGTTTCCTAAGCAAAGCCCTATATACCACTCTAGTCCTTAAAACCTACTCAAGGTGTATTTATTCACAAAGATCTTGGGACTTCCATACTTTTGGTTGCTACGAAACCTGCAGGCTCTAGAGTCAGAGTGTCTGAGTTCAAAACTGGCTGGATCACCTAAGTAGCTGTGTATCCTTGGGCAAGCAGTTTAACCTCTCTGTGCCTTCATCTGCAGATTGGGGTACATGTACCTCCCTCACACAGGTTCTTTTGTAAAGAGTAAATGGAAATGAGTTGATGCTTGCAAACTGCTTAGCACAATCTCTGGGCATACTCTAAGTACTAAAAAGGTAGCATTATTTATATTATTAGATGTTATATTTGAACAGATATCCTTGATATGGTTTTAAGTGAAAAAGTGAGATTTTTCCAAGAAATACTTTGAATGGATGTTCTCAAACTTTGGCCTCAGAACCCTATACCTTTAAAACTACAGGAGCCCAAAGAATGTTCTTAAAAATATGTATTTAAAATATTCCCTAACTCATTAGAATAACAATAATGAACCCCTTATATGTTAACATGTATATCATATTTTTATGAAAAATAACTATATTTTCTTAAAAATTAGTAAAATAAAGTTATATTGTTTTTACATTTTTGCCAATCTAATCTTTTCTCTTTTCTTTTCTTCCTTTTCTTTTCTCTTCTTTTCTTTTTTCTTCTTTTTGAGACAAGGTCTTGCTCTGTCACCCAGGCTGGAGTACAGTGGCATGATCACAGTTTACTGCAGCCTCGATCTCCTGGGCTCAAGCGATCATCCTCCTGCCTCAGCCTCCCAAGTATTTGGGACTACAGGTGCACACCACACTATTTTTTTTTTTTTTTTTTTTTTAGCAGAGACAAGGACTCACTATGTTGCCCAGGCTGTTCTTGAACTCCTGAGCTCAAGTAATCCTCCCACCTCAGCCTCCCAAGGTGGTGTTGGGATTACAGGCTTGAGCCACCATGCCTGGCCTCAGTTTCTGTCTTAATTGAAGACAGCCAGATTCCCATATATATTCTTCATTCAATCTATTGTGATGCATTGTTTTGGTTGAAGTATATTTAAAAATCAAGCTTCACACAGTTGGAAACGAAAGGATGATTTTAACACCCTCTTCAGATAACTGTGGCTATTCTTTTTTGATACTATACCAAAACTCAACAAGTGGCAGGTTTTGTAATGGTTAGGTGCAACATGAAATCTGAAACCCTATCAGTGAACTTTTCTATTTTATCATATTAAAATCAGTCTGTCTATGTTGTGTTTTAAATGGACCTTTTACCCATGTGTGATTCTATAACATTATATCAACTGTTTGGAAAATATTGGTTCATGGAGTTCTGCAGATCTACCAAATGTTGACACATTTTGTTATATAATATCAAAAGGTCACATGTGTTAATATCCACACTGATCTTATCAGAAGAGTGTTCAAACGTGGGGAAGCTGTCAAGCACATAGTGGAGGATATAAGTTTTCCAGAAATTCTATTTTTTGATGGCAAGCTAAAATTTTTTCATTGGCAGCAATGAGAAGGCATGAGATTACTACCTAGCCTTAGTCTCACATAAACTCAAAGCTTCCCTTCCCAACTTCTCTCTTCTTCAGTCTTTGCCATGCACCAGAGGTCCTGTCTTTCAGCAACGCTCTTCTGCAAGTGAGGTAATATTGTATTAGCTTTTGTGTGTCACTGATTTTTTTTTTCTTTTACCATTTTCTGTATAGTCTGGATAAGCCTATTGTTTCTGCATCTAACCCCACTAGCTTCAAATTACTTTCTCCTCATCCCTGTGGAATGGTGGATTGGTTCCCATGAGCAGTCAAAGACAAGACAGGGAACAGCATGAGGCCACCTACTGAATAGTTCTTGAATCAGTCACCTTCCCCCACTCCTAGCCACCACAACTTAGCCAGAAGCCACCATTTTCTTTGGCTGGGATTTTGGCAACAGGCTCATAACAGGTCTGCAGGCCTTGAGTCTGGAGGCCTCGCCTAGTCCATTCCCTTCTGGCCAGCCAGAGAGCAAATCTGCAACGGTCCTGCCCCGATACCTACTGCAACCTGGGAGAAAAGCACAAAGGAGGGTGCAAGGTCCATCCCCAGCCCCACGTGAGTGGACCCCACAGACTGCAAGTCCAAGAGCTGCCCACCCTTCCTGTACACACACAGTTGCCTCTCAGATTGGCCTGCTGGACAAAAGCCGTAGCAGCCTCCCTGGAGAAGGAAGAGGGACAAGAGAAAGAGGTGTGCACAGACCCTAAAAGTAGGCTCAGGATGTTTGGAGCAGGAGTTCCAGGTATGTAAAGCATGACGCATAAAGAAGTGGGTGTAGGTTCCAGGTGGCGAATCCTTTGGTATCACTGACTCCTCAACCAGGTTGTCAGGGAGGCAGTGGGGTCCAGGTTAGAGCCTTGTAAATCACACCCTAAGCAAGAACCTCAGGTGCCCGTGTCTAAAGGTGTAACAGTGTGCAAATCTAACCTACACGACCCTGCATCATTCACAGGATCAAGTGCCCATGCCTTGGTCTACCAGGCCTCTCCCAGTCTGGCTCCTGCCTACCTGTCTTTCTTGCCCTGACTGTGTCTGGCTTTGGTCCCTAGGTGCCCCATGCTCTCTCACTGCAGGGATTTTACAGCACGTGACCTCCTCTGCTCAGGGATCATTCTTCCCTGGCGCCCCAGTCCCCCAGCTCTAGACTTAAGTCTGGGTTGGCTTCTAGTCTTTGGCCTTCACAGCTTTTATATCCTCTCTTTCCTCTATCAACAACAAAGCATGACAGCTATCATTAGGCAGTGCTCACTATTTACAGCTAAGGGCACTGAGTGCTTCCAGTAACTCTGTGACATGCATGCTGTGTTTATGCCCATTTTACAGGTGAGGGAACTGAGATGAAGCATGATAACTAATTTGGCCACAGGGCCAGCTAATAAGAGAGTCAGGCTCTGAGTTTAGACACCAAGCTTTTAACTACTGTGCCAGTGATTTTCGGTCCTTAAACTTTTGAGTACAACAGAATCACTGGTGTGCACACGATTGATGTGCAGCAGAGGGGAGAGAGTAAGTTTATTAAAGTACAGACTCCTGGGCCCCACCAATCCAGAGATTCTGATTCTATAGGTCAAAGTTGGGGCCCAGAAATCTGCATTTTTATAAGCTCCCCAGGGGATTCAGATGCAGGCATTAGGGGGAACCACACTTGGAGAATCACACGCTTTCCTGCCTAACCGCAAGTCCTAAACTGCAACCCGCTAAATATAATTAGGTCTTCTGGGCTCAGCAGGGCCCCTGAGAAGGAGGAAGAAGACACTGCGTGCATCTAGCAAGTTCTCCACACCACCTGTGGTGGTGGTTGGAGTGGTGAGGGCCTTTCCCTGGGGGAAAGATACACACCCTGGTTGCATCATATGGATTCAACACCAGAGCCATAATCTGGGGTGTCCAGAAGCCAGCACACCCTCCGCATTCTGTGCTCAGTTCCGGCTTGGCCACAACTACCTGGAACCTGGTCTGTCTGCCCCCGCCCCACACCCCTGGCTGCTGCTAGTTAACTGGAAGCTGTGGCCAGAGGGAGTATGGGCTGAGAACATAATTAGAGAGCCCATTCCCAGCCAAACAGCAGGAGGACTTTTGTACCTTGTCCATCTCTTCCCTGAGACTTGTCAAGACACTCAGTGGTTGGTCAGCAGCCCTGACTTGGGCACCATAAAGCAGGGAGGATGGGGGGCAGCAAAGAGGACTGTGTGGTGACCTCATTGGGTGGTCTCCTTCAAGCCTTTCCAGCTCTGCCAGCAAGAACAAAGTGACAAGGCCTCTCCTTAGGAGGAGGAAAGAGATGTGTCCTCAACTCAGGGGACGCCTGGGGTGATCTGAGACACTGGGCCTTCCTTTCACCTCGTTGTTTCCTCTGCCATAATTTTCAATTTTCCCCTGCCTTTCTTTCTTTCTTTTCTTTTTCTTTTTTTTTTTTCTTTTTTTTTTTTTTTTGTTTGAGATGGAGTCTCGCTCTGTCGCCCAGGCTGGAGTGCAGTAGCGTGATCTTGGCTCACTGCAACCTCTGCCTCCCAGGTTCAAACTATTCTCCTGAGTCAGTCTCCCCACTAGCTGGGATTACAGGCATGCACCACCACACCCAGCTAATTTTTGTATTTTTAGTAGAGACGGGGTTTCACCATGCTGGCCAGGCTGGTCTCGAACTTCTGACCTCAAGTGATCTGCCCATCTCACCTCCCAAAGTGCTGGGATTACAGGTGTGAGCCACCGTGCGTGGACTCCCCTGGATTTCTATTCCTTTCTTACTCATCTTATCTGTCCCAGTCCACTTTACCTTTTGAGAGAGATTATTCCCAGAGTCCCCAGTGAGTCATCTGCAGCCAGGTTGTGACCCCCTGACCAAGCAGGGCCAATGGGATTTTCCTCCCAGTGACATGGCCTTAGGGCTCAGACTTACAAATCAAGTCGCTTCGTGGACTAAACCTTTAAGGTGCATAGACTTGGGCTGGAGCTGCCTGTGCTGGGGTGGTTGGGGTGGCCGTGCTGGGGAGGCATTCGGGAGTTACATGTTCTGGTGCGCAAACAGAGAGAGCTGGGGGCTGGTCTACAGCAAAAAGCAGGCAAATGAAGCAGAGAAAGAGAAAAGTGCTCCTTAAGAACCCAAAGAGAGAGGAGGAAGAGCCCATTTGCTTCCTGCCAGCTTTCCAATTCCCAGCACCAGCCTGTTGTGAGGAATTTCTAGTCTTAAACGATAGGATACCCAGATGAATTCTTGTCCTTGTGACCTGCAAGATAACCTAACTCCTCAGGATTGCTCTCCCTGTGTTGAAGTTAGCTCAAGTGAGTTTGTTTTGGTCAAGCAAATCATCCCTGATGAAGACAGCCCTGCCAGGAGAGGTGAGTCCTGGGCTGACACACCCAGTGAGTTACAAACACTGGCTGAGCTTGGGGCTGTGCCAGGCATAGGATTTGATGAGCAACGAAAGAGATGCTGTCCCTGCTCTCCGGGAACAGTGAGGGTGGGAGGAGTCAGCGGTGCAGAGAAGCAGGATGGGGCTTCATCCTCAGGGAATGGCGTTGATAGAAGCTCGAGCAATGATCGCTCCTATTACGTATGTTAAACAGAGGGACTGGGGGCAAGGTCAGAATGCCAGGATTCAAACTGGAGATCTGCCGGGGGCTAACCATGTGGCCCTGCGCACATTTCTTAAACTCTAGAGACTTCAATTTTCTCAGCTGTGACATAGAGATGGTGACCCTCGAAGTGCACTTATACTTAGAACAATGCCTCGCACTTAGGAAGTACTCGGTATTTGTCAGCTATTATTTTTTTCTCTGGGCGTTGGGGAGGGTGCTGGCTAGAGACAAACGTCTTGAATTATATTAGCAGGGCCGTATCATTGAAGGTTTTATAGATCTAGCAAAGGAGTTTTGATTTTATCCAGAAAAACTATGGGAAACTTGAAGACTTGTAAGCCAGCAAGGGGCCTGGTCAGATGAATGCAAGGGTTTTCAATCAGCCTCCAGTCTGAAGACATTGCTAGTTGTTACAACCTGGCCAGGGGCCAGGGAGGTGCAGCTGGCCTCTGGTGGGTAGAGATCAGGGTTGCCACTAGCCATCTTACAGGGTGTCGGACAATCTTGTAAAACAAAGAATTATTTGGCCCAAAATGTCAATAGTGCCAAGGTGGAGAAAGCCTGGATTAATGTATTATAAAGAAGAGAAATTCTCAAAGAACTTAACACAGAGCTACCATTCAACCCAGCGATCCCATTACTGGGTATATATCCAAAAGAAATTATTCTACTAAAAAGATACATGCACTTGAATGTTCATTGCAGCACTATTCACAATAGCAAAGACATGGAATCAACCTAAATGCCCATCAATGGTGGACTGGATAAAGAAAATGTGGTATGTACACATTGTGGAATACTATACAGCCATAAAAAAATGAACAAAATTATGTCCTTTGCAGCAACATGGATGCAGCTGAAGGCCATTCCTAAGCAAATTAATGCAGGAACAGAAAACCAAGTACCACATGTTCTCACTTATAAGTAGAAGCTAAACATCGGGCACTCATGGACATAAAGATGGCAGCAATAGACACTGGAGAGTACTAGAGCAGGGAGGGAGGAGGACAAGTTTTGAAATATTAACTGTGGATACTATGCTCAGTATGGGGGTGATGGGATTAATTGGACCTCAAACCTTAGCATCATGCAATATACCCAGGTAACAAACCTGCACGTGTACCCCCTCCATCTAAAGCTGAAATTATTAAAGAAAAAAAAAGAGAGAGAAGAGAAATTAATTAGAAATGAAACTTTCCCACCCCAGGGGCTCAGTTTCCCCATCTATCAAAAGACGCACATAGGAGGATTTAGAAGGCTGAGTGCTGTGTGGCTTCCATGCCTGACCTTCCACGGTCTGCTTATTCTCCTGTTGCGATGGACCCCCTGTCCTGGACCCTTCTGACACCAGCTATGTGGTCCTGACCCTGGGCTTCCTGAGCCTCTCATTACAGATAATCCTGATGGGGCCAGAGAGTATATGAAGAAGATAGGGCTCAGGATCTTGTCCGACTGTGGGATTAGATCCTGGCACCACCCCTTGTCAGTTATGAGACCCAGAACAATTTTCTTTGCCTCTCTGCACGTCAGTTTCTCCATCTGTAGAGTAGGACTGATAAGACCTTCCCAAAAGCACAGGTTTGAGGGTTTGCAAAGCTCTTATTCCACATCATCACAGATGATCATCACAGATGCTCCATCAACATCAGCTCCAAGAATGTGACATTGCCAAACACAAGGGGAAGGCGTGAGATATGCAGCCAAGTAGACGTCCATTATCCACGGAGAAGTCATTGCAGACAAGCTCTCTCCAGAAGCCTGTGACAACCCCCATCAGTCAGAAGGAGCTCAGGGAATGTGTGCTCCTTTGAATATTTGCTTGAACTAATCAGGGAAGGAGAGCAGGAGAACAAAAGGGACCTTCAGAGTAAGGCAGGACTTGCAAACTCAGTGCCACGAGGGCCAGGGAGGCGGCCGACTTAGTAATTACTTGAGTGAATGGTACCAGAGACATGGAGATCAGAAGTGCTTCCCTCAGAGGGGCAGGATGGCAGACCCGAGAGGCCGGGTGCTAGGTTCACATTCCAGCTTGGCCACCCACCAGCTGTGTAAATTTAGGAAAAGTGCTTTGCCTCTCTGTGCCTCAGTTTCTCTATCTGTAGAAACAGAGATATGCAGATAAAAATAATACCTACCTCAAAGGGTTGCTCTGAAAATACTCTTTCTATAATATATAAGAGCACAAACATCAGTGTCCGGCACAGGTCGGAACTAGGGATGTCATTGCAGCTGGCTTCTGTTTCCATCTTATGACAGCAGCACACAATCTGAATTAGCCCCAGTGTCAAGCAGTGTGGTCTGCAGACAAGAGCCATCAGCATCACTTGGGAGCTCATTAGAAATGCAAATACGCAAGCTTCACCTCAGACCTACCCAATCAGAAACTCTGCATTAATTGGCTAGGTAACCTCAGTTAGAAAAATTAACCTCTCTAAGCTGTGGATTTCTTATCTGTAAAATGGAGATTTCTAACATCAGCCACCCCCTCTTCTGTGCTAGGGGCTCTAGGATGGCTCCGGCCTTCTGTCAATTGCTGGGCTCTTTTCTGTCTCAGGGCCTTTGCACTTACGGTTCCATCTGCCTGGAATGCCCTTGGCTCTCCCCATGGCTGAGCTGCTTTTAGGCTTCAGCTTAAATGGCAGCTTCTCAGAGAGGCCTTCTTCACCAACCCTGCCCCATCTCCCGTTAATCCTTGTCACTACACTCACTTATTTCCTTCAGGTGCTAATGACAATCTACAACTCCCTTATGTTTGAGTCTACTTACTTGCTTCTTATCTGTCTTCAGCTCTTGTCATATAAACTCCAAGAGCGCAGGAACTGGGTCTCTCTGTGCACAATGCCTGGCACAGCATGTGCATTCCATAAACGAGTCTAGAAGGAATGGATAAGTCTATCATAGAAGAACAGAGAGTGCTCATCACAGCACCAGGCACAGGGTGAAGGCCCCATAAGAACAGTAGGACTGTAAAGTTATTATCATAAAATAGGCCACCACGTAGCCCTGGGCTTCAAAAACAGCTACGCGGAGCAGCGCAGAGGCTAGCGGTGGCCTTTCTATCCCTGGCACCCACGCTTAGTCTGCACTGTGTGACCCTCTCACCCAATCACATAACAGGGCTGCTCTGAAGAAGCTGCCTCATTAAAATATGGAAATAGTTGTCACGTTGCTATCACCCAGCCCAAGCCATCAAGCGCTCCAAATTGGTTTTTGCCATTTCATACGGCACAACATACATTTGTTAACTTTTCAAACAGTAAACACCACCTGCAAAGTGCCTTTAATATTTAATGTAACTATAAATTGTTTTGAAAATAAATCCAGCCATGTGGAAAAGCAGCAGAAGGAATGGGAAGCGAATCCAGGAACCTGCTCTGCATGGGGGCAGAGCGGGCTGCAGGGCTGAGCCTCCAATTACGGGTCAGGCACTTGGATGCCCCACTTCAGTGCTTTATGGAGCTGATGGGTAATGAATGCTTCCCCTCGATGCTCTGAGGATTGTGACCTCATGATAGTGCCTATTTCGTTCTCCAGAGGAGGTAGGGTAAATCTACAGAGGGGGTGCGGGGGTGTACCTCTACCAAAACCATCTTGGTGGGGAGTGCTGGTTAATGCCAACATTACCCATGGCCTTGGTGGGGAAAAGCGTGTCAGCCATGAGCTCTTCTGGCCAAACCAACTGGTGACACTGCCCAGTGTCATGGGATGCGTGCTTGGGGTTAGTGACTGGTCTGTGACAAATTAATTTGTCACTGCTCATCACATGGTGTATTTGCTCCTTCCTCTCTCTCTCTCTCCATCTCATCTCATGCACTATATAGAACTTCAGAAAAGCACCTGTCCTTGTCTTACTTCCCTCATAGGTCAAATTGGAATGCTAATGATACCTACCTCATTGCATTACTGTAGGTTTAAACGGGTGACTGCCTGTAAAGCAGTTAGGACAATCCCCGGCATATGGGGCCATTTTTAAATGTTTGCTGCACTGTCACCATTGCTGCTTCTGCTGCTGTGAACAGATGTCATGCCACCTGCTCCCTGTGGCCCTCTTCATTCCCACTGCAGCTGTGCTGGCCTCCTCTTCATGCCTGGTGTGCTCCGTGCTCCCTCTTGCCACCAGGCCTTTGCACGAGCTGTGTCCTCTGCCTGGGGCACTTTTCCTTTCTTTTTTTTGCCTGGTTAATCTCTTAGCTATTGGCTCAATCAGCTATTAGGTTGGTGTAAAAGTAATTGTGGTTTTTGCCTTTGAAGGTTATAGCAAAACCACAATAACTTTTGCACCGACCTACAGAAATGTTGAACTTCAGGGGGAAAGGGCGAGCTCTCTACTACTCCTGGCATGTCAGTCACTGACTAAATCTCTGGAGCTGGAATGGTGGCATTCTCTGATTAGCCCACACCAGTCATCTGCCCACTTGTGGCCGGGGCCAGAGGACCAGGATCAGCAGCCCCATCAAAAGCCACATGCCATGCAGAGAGGGGCTGATAGAAGAGAGCTGCCCTTCTTGGCAGACAAAACCATCACTGTCCATTACAATGAGATGTGTGTCCTGGCAGTCACCATGGAAACTGGGTGAGGACCAACTGCCATCAATCAGGTGACCAGTTAGGCAGCTATTACTTTAATCCAGGCTAGAAGAGTGAAGGCTGATGATTGGCAAGACATTTCGAAGGTGCAACCAAGAGAGAGAGAGAAAGAACATAATTCTGAGGCTTCTAACTCGATATGCAGAAGAGTGAATGACACCACTTGTGTCTTATTACTGGCCTCATATGATGCAACTGAAAAAACTGGGTGATTATGAAGGGATCTGAGATAAAGATATCCAGCTCAGATAGGGAAACAATTTTGGGGGTGAAAAGGGAACCTAAAGTCTCTCAATTCATACCCTTTAAGTAGACACATATATATAATGCTGGCACTAATTCAACTAATTAGTAAAGGGATGTTAATGCCACGCTAGCCACTGGTTGGCCCTTCTGGCCAAATTCAAAGCTAGTGCATATTATGTCCCCTGGCTCTCTTGATTCTTCTGAGCTTCACAAGGGCTCTTCTGTGGGTCCATCTTAGTGTCTGTCCCCTTGATCCCTGACTCTCCCGGGGATCATGTTCTCCTGTGTGAGAAGGCTGGCTCCCTTGTGGAGTAACTTCTGAATAGCCACTGAGTCCTCTGAATGGCATGAGAACCCAGATGGACCCATGTACAGAGAGATGCTCTGTGCTCTGCCTGTCCCCATGCTATCAGGTATCTCCAAATAGCATGCCCAAAAGACTTCTCAGTTCTCCTTCCCAAACATGATCTTCTCATGCCAGTAAATGACACCATCATTCACCAAGATCCTCAAGCCAAAAGCCTAAAATTTGAATTCCATCATTCCCTTTCCCCCACACCCAAACTACCAATATATCTGGTTGGCCCAGTCTCTCCCCAACCAACATATATCCCCATCAACCGTGTTCCCTTCTAGTCCAGAGGCTGGCAAATATTTCTCATAAACAGCCAGATACTACCATGCACTATCCACATGGCAGCTAGAGTGATCTTTAAAAAGTAAGCAGCGGTTGTCTCTCTCTGGCTTACATTTGTCTGGTAGCTCCCCATTGCCCTTAAATGAAAATTCAGTCTTTCCATACTGTCTGCACCCCTCCATGAACCGGTCCCTGCCTCCTCTCTGACCCCACGTTCTGCCCACTCTTTGTCCACACTTCTCCACACCCCCCCCCCCCCCAGTTTCCTTTCTACTCCCCAAACACTCCGACCTCTTTCCCTTTACTCTTCCCTGGGAACATTCTTCCCCCCAACCTCCTCCACCAGTTCTCTCCACATCTGGGTTCTTTTTCATCAATTAACTCTTGCTGACCGGGCACAGTGGCTCATGCCTATAATCCCAGCACTTTGAGAGGCTTAGGCAGTTGGATCACTTGAGGCCAGGAGTTCAAGACCAGCCTGGCCAACATGGCAAAACCCCGTCTCTACTAAAAGTACAAAAATTAGCTGGGTGTGGCGGCACACACCTGTAATCCCAGCTACTCAAGAGGCTGAGACAGGAGAATCGCTTGAACCCAGAAGGCGGAGGTCACAGTGAGCCCAGACTGTGCCATTGCACTCCAGCCTGGGCAACAGAGCAGAATCTGTCTCAGAAACAAACAAAACAACAACAACAACAAAACCTCTTGCTTCCCTGAGGAGAACCATCTGACTCTTATCTAATGTGGCCCCGTCTCTTCCCCATTGCCCCATCTGAAATTATCTTATTTGTTCAACCGTTTGTTGTTCATCCTTCTGGAACATAAGCTCTGTGAGAGCACGGACCTCATATGTCCTCTCAGCACACACATCAGCACGCTGTAAATCCTCAAATAGTTGCTCACTGAACAAACGCAGGCTCCTGATCTATATTTCCGGGCAATGCCAGATGTCTGTGCACCTTGGATTTCTCCAGCTTTCCCAAGCCCTTCCTGTGCTGGCTCAGAAGAGGGCTGCCAAAGAGTTCATTCCCTGTGTGTGACAAAGCCTGAAAAAACACACTGCTTGTCTGAGTCGCTGTGCTTGTCCAGGGACCTCTGTGCAAACTGATTTGTGATGGCAAGGCCAAGCTGATAGAAGGGCTACTCTTCCAACAGCTGGACTCTACACTGGGGCCTCTTTAACAACAGATGTGATGTGGTGGAGAGGCGGTGGGGAGGCCGGGTCCCACAGAAACTCCCATGCAGAAATCCTGCCGTCTGTTCCTGGTACTCCCTGACATGTGGTAGAGCTTACCAGAGCTTAATTTCCTTGTTTCCAAAGTGCCCTCTCCTAGGAGCTCTCATAGCTCTCACTTGCTCACTCTCATCTCCCAAACCCCTGCACCCCATCTCCCTTTTTCATCAAGGCATTGAAACCAGAGACTGCTGGTTGCCACCTAAATGCTTTTTGTCCCTTCTTCCTTGGTCTTAGAAGCCTGATTTTATTAAAGATGGTGATGAACCCAGCAAAGAGACAACATTCACCCACCCCTTTTTCAGGTAGTGGTGGCCAGGCGATGTCTGGCTAATGATGTATAAACAGAAGTGCCGCTGGAACTTCTGGGAAGAACGATGAAAGGAGGCTGACTTCAGCCACTAAGACTTCAGCCACTGTCTTAGTCTGCTAGGGCTGCCATAAAAGAATGCCACAGACTGGGAAGCTTACACAACAGAAATTTAGTTTCTCATGGTTCTGGAGGCTGGAAGTGTAAGATCAGGGTACCAGCATGGTCAGGTTCTGGTCAGGGCTTGCTTCTTGCTTCCTGGTTTGCTTTTCTCCATGTCTTCACACAGGGGAAGGGAACAGAGAGAGGGAGAAAGTGGGGGCGTGGAGAGAAGCGGGAGAGGGAGAGAGGGAGAGAGGGAGAGAGGGAGAGAGAGAGAGAGAGGAGGAGAAAGATCCTTTTCCTCTTTTTCTGAGGCCACCAATCCTATCAGATTAGGATCCCACCATTAATGACCTCATTTAGCCTTAATTACCTCTTAAAATCCCTATCTCCAATATAGTGTCCTTGGGGGTTAGGTCTTCAATATATGAATTTAGTGGGGACACAATTCAGGCCATCACAGCTAGGCATTACATCATTTAGTTCTTCTCTTCCTTCTGCCTTCCTCCCACCTGGAATCCAGATGTGATGGCTGGAGCTTCAGCAGCTATATTGGACCATGTGGTAACCTTGAGAATGAATGCCAGGTGCTGAGGGTGAGGGTGGAAGTGCAGAAAGATGGAAAGAACCTGGGTTTACTTTGTGGCACCATTATATTATCATGGAATCGTTAGGAGTTGCTTTATGTCAGAGCTCTGGTTCTCAGCCACGCTGTATATTGGAATAACCTGGGGATCTTTGAAAAAACCTGGATGTCATTCCCAGAGATCCAGATATAACTGGTCTTTTGGGGCACAGCCTAGGCATCGTGATTTCTTTTAAATTTCTCCTGGTGATTCTAATGTGTTAAGCTCGAGAACACTGCTAAAGAAAAAATCCTGGTGTAAGAGAATTGACTGTTTTAAACAATGGTATTTTAGTTTTGTTATGTAGACTAACTGAACTTCAATAAGAAATCTAATTCTAGAAGATGAATCACTTCTGTCTTCTAAGATTTTCAGAACAAGCACCGCCCAAAGCCATCAGGAGACCTGGTCGCATCCTACCACTTTCAAGAGTAGATATGGGTAGATATCAATTCAAGCTGAATGGTGACAGATCTGTGCAGTATTAAGTACAATTTTCTGTCCTTTCACTCACATGAATAAAACAGTGTGTGTAATTTAAACTTCAGGATTAAAATAAGCACTCAAATTCAAAATAGTCAGATGTGGCACTTTTGTCAACAAACCTCTTTTCCAAAAGTGAAATCCATTGGTAAGGATCATTAGAGGCCAATGAACTCTTCTTTCCTGTGACCCAAATGTCCCTCCTTGTCCCCAGCCCAAGTGGGAAGAGCTCAAGGGGAGGAGCTCGGCCAGCTGGTGAGAGAGTTGGCTTAAAATAAACAGGTACCAGGGTTCAACTCTCAGCTTCACCACTTACAGCTGAGTGCTCTTGGCTAAGTCATTTAACCCCTCTGTGCTTCAGCTGCTCCCTGTGCAAAATGCAGTTCATGATTTTGTCCAGGACTTGGGACTGTGGCAAGGACTAAAAAGCAATGTCCGAAAAAGCACTTAGCATTGTGCCTGGCCCATAGTAACTGCTCAGTAAATGTCAGCCATCATTCTTAGGCTATGGCCAGCCACTCTTCCCAAATGATGTGTCCTTCCCTTTCATTTCTGGAAAACAGTGCCAAAACAGGGCTGCTTTTATGAATAGGGTACTAAATGAGCAAACACATGTCTGCAAATAAAGGTAATTCATCCCTGGGGAGATAGCATCTCTCCCAGGTTCAGGGATTAATGGGCTTGGAGGATTCATAACAAACGGTGCCCGAGACAAATTGGCTGATGGAACTGAGCAGCTATTGTTTCTCAGACAGCTCTTCAGCTGTGGCCCATTTATTAGCATGGCTGCTGGAGAAACAAATTAAAAGGCAAGACCCTCAAAGATAACAGAAATTGCGAGGGGCAAAACGCCCTGAAAGTTTGAGCCGGCGACAGAGAGGCCATGCTTCTTCATCGGCTGCCAACCTCCAAACACTGAACTCTGGAGGAGGCTGGACGGGAGCCAGCCTCTGACGGCGTGTGCTCTCCTCGGTAAATATGGGAACTGCCAAGAGCCAAGCCCGTGGAAAAGCACTTACAGATTAGAAGCAAACACATGGCAAGCAGGACCCTCTGCAATCGTAAAAGGAAGACGAAAGGAAACAAACCATTCTCTTTGGGACTGTCCATCTGGAAGCGTGGAGCCAGGAGCATTATTACAAATAAATGTATCCAGCCCAGCAATGTCTGGGAGTCACTGGATGTTTTCATCCTCCTGGAACCTTCGGAAGAGCTCTGTCCACAAATACAGGCTTCTGAAGCTGCAACAGAACCCTGGTGCTGGGACACGGGTTCTGCCCTTCACCCCATGTGGATTGGTTTAGCCCATTTTCTAGGGAAGGCTGGGGAGTGGTGAGGGCTTAATACTCCAGAAGCCTTGTGAGTGGGGGTGTGAGCCTGGGAGGGAAGCCTGGAGACCTCGCAGGCTGTGGGATACGTGGCCAGATGGAGCATTGGCCTCTGTGGGCAAATGGCTTCTACTGGACTTTTCTAGGTGTGACCCTGGAAACATTTTTATCCAGGGGTGCTGACTAATAGAACAGATTCCTGGGTCCTACTTCAGACCTCCACGATCAGCCTCTCTGCAGGGAAGTGCAGGAATCTTACATTTAATATCGCTTCTTTGGTGATTCCTATGCACACTAAGGGAGTGCTTCTCAAACTGGAGCATGCATGCACCAGCATAACCCTGAGAGCTTACTAAACACAGATTGCTGGGCCCCACACCGACAAGCACCCCTGATTCAACAGGTCCAAAGTGGCACCCGAAGATCTGCATTTCTAACAAGTTTCCCTGATGCTGGTGCTGCTGGTCCAGGGACCACACTTTGAGTAGCACTGCAAGTCTGCAAGCCCGCTGAACTACAGGGTTTGCTCTCAGGCTGAGCAAAGTTCTGTTTGTCAACAAACATGTACACAGCCCCAGTTGAGTGCAAGAGCCCTCTATTCCTGGGCATCGTGGCGTCTGGGAGCCGAAGCTTCACTCTTAGGCCCCCAAAGGAACCTGAAGATGTTTGAGTTAATAATGACTCCAGGACGAGTTTGTGCTAGGACTTTCCTTGTAGAAGAGAAGGGCCTAAACAGTGGCTCTCAACTTTGAGCGAGATTTTAGAAACACTCCAGTGCTGGGGAAAAAATGTTAAACTAACTAAGGTAGTCTCTTTGGGTGTGGGAACTGGGCATCATCTGGATTTTTAAAGCTGCTCTGGGGAGTCCAATGGGCAGCCAGGCTAGAAAACGTAGCACAAACGTTAACTCTGACTACCATCAGTAGCACCCAGGGAGTGGCTACAAAGCATTACATTGGGCCCCACTCCTCCCTTGCAATTCTGACTTCCATGATTCAGGGTGGAGCTTGGGCACTGGCATTAAAACAAAAGCTCTCCAAATGTTCCACAGTGCACCTAGCGGCAGGGATCCAGACCTGCCGGCCTAGTGGAAAGGGACTCAGGAGCAGTAAATCCTGGGAAGGCTTAAGGGGTGGAATGAAACCAGACTGGGGCTGATTCATTTGGATCACCTCAGTAAATGATAATGGTAAAGCAAGTCACAATTGTGTAAAGCAGTTTTATGATGTGCAATCAGAACAGATTTCTTGTTCTTACCCCATAAACAACTCAAACTATTTTCCTTGCTGGCCTGAGCAGGAATTCGCTGGAAGGGAAGATAGAAGCTTCCTCTGCAGACTTCAGACATGCCTCCTCTGGGATGCACACAGCAAGGGGTGCCCTTGCCAGCCATAAAGCCCTGTGCAACCGGGTTTCTACAGCTCTGCAGCGGCCTAGGAGGAAGGTTTGCTAGAATTACTGCCCCATGTGACTTTCTTTTAAAAATTAACTTGCAGATCCCTGGGTGTTACATCAGCTTTCTCAACCTGGAAGTTAGACCCTGGAGCCTGCATTTTGAACAGATGTTCTGGGCAATTCCAATGTGCATTGTAAGCAGGGAACCATTTACATGAAGGTTCCACCTACCTGAGCAAAGGTGGAAGTTGGGAGAGATAGGGCCAGAGAAGAGAGTGGATGATTCTTTGCCATCTTTGGTTTCCCCGAGGTCCCTGCTGGGCAAAGGGTCTCTCAGAAAACCCTTCCTTAAAGATAAGAGCCTATTTACCAAAATTTACATCTAGGTCCAGTAAATGGAGCTGACTTTACCCATGCAGGGCTGGGTGTCACACTCAGCTGTCCCTGTCATGATGCACTTTTAAGGCCTTTCTAACAGGATGAGCTAGATTACTGGCAAAGAAATGAATTTCTCCTATCTCCAGAGAATTCTAAATCTCCTCACTAGAGAATTGGACTATCTGTCCCATTTCCAACAATGACACATGTTGAATGGCCCAACTTTGGCCAATGGTCCTGGCCTGCCATGTCTTCTCACAACAAATGTTCCCTGGTAATTTGCTCACTCTGGGGTTAGTAAGAATTTCAAATTGGGAAAGAAAGACAGAGAACTGTTTTAAGTGGGCTGACCTTGGCCTTCCCAAATTACCTCTGAAGTTCCAGGATTTGTGAATGACCCAGAGGTCCATAATCCACAGTCATGCGCCGTTTGAATGAAGCATGAATGTGGATGGTGTGCGTCTGGAACCATGGAGGGGAACTGGGTCTCGTAGCTGGGGGGCACCAACACCTTAGCTTTGTGGAACTTACGACATGGTGGAAGTTCTGTTTCTCGGCAAAAAATGGTCATGTGGTTGAAGAGAAAGTTTCAGAGGATATAGAAATAACCATCAACTTGTGGTAGGAGAATGGCACTGGGTGCTCACGGAGCTTTACAAGGCATGTGAAGTGGGAGGAAACCAGGAATCTGTGTCAGCATTTCCTGTGCTCCAAATTCAGGATCCCTGGAGGTTTCGGAATCAGTCCTCCCAAATATTTATGGAAAGAATAACAAAGGCTTGTATTTATTGAGTGATAATTACACGCCAGGCAAGGTGCCAAGAGCTTAGCACACATCATCTCCTGTGACCCTCACAGCAATACTCCAAGTGCGGACTTTTATGATCACCATTTTCTAGAGAAGGGAACTGAGCACAGAGTGGTTGTCCGGTTTCAACAAGAAGCCACAGCCAGACAGTGGCAGAGCTGGGATTCGAACTGACAAACACTCTCTCCTCGCCCAAACTTTAGTTCGGCTCCTCTGAGCCCTCTATTCGACTAGGCCTCAAATATGGCCCCAGTCCTGCCCAGCAAAAATCATGCCAAGTCAGTTTAGCAAAAATGTCTTCACCTTTGATCTCTGATCACCCTTGAAATCTGATCAATTTCCTCATCCCCCACCTTTAATGTATAAGTCCTTGACTTGCCTTTAGCAAGAATCATATTAGGTCAGTTTAGCAAGAATTCCCCAACCCTGGGTGTCTCCTCTTTGCAATTTTTCATCCACTGACTCTCCTTACTCTGCTCACTGACTATAATCCCCCACCTGTCCTTTCTGTATTCAGAATTGATCCCCATCTCCCTCCCCTATTGCAGTACCCCTACTGTGATAGTCTTAAATAAACCCTTCCTTACCTTTTAAATAAGTCTCAGAATCACTCTTTCATGAACAGAACACAGGCAGTTGGACTCTGGTAGCTGCATTCTTAATCCGTACAGTATCCTGGCAGACCAGCGCTGTCCCATACAACTATAATGGAAGTGACATGTGTAATTTTTAATTACCTAATAGCCATATTAAAAAGGGAAAAAGAAACAGGTGAAATATTTTTAAAAATTTTTTTACCTAGTATATTTGAAATGCCATTTCAACATGTCATTGATAGTACAAAATTATTAACGAGTATTTTACATTCTCTTTTCCTTACTAAATATTTGAAATCTGGAGTGTATTTTACACTTTAAGCACATCCTAATTCAGATGAGCCACTAGTGGTAAATGGCTGCAGTCATGGGCAGCATGGGGCTGGATTTCCCCTGGCAGGCAGGATGCTTGATGTAGTTTGGATGTGTGTCCCCGACCAAATCTCATGTTGAAATGTAATCCCCAATGTTGGAGGTGGGGCCTGCTGGGAAGTGATTAAATCATGGGGGTGGATTTCTTATGAGTGGTTTGGAACCATCCCTTAGGTACTGTCCTCGCGATCATGAGTTCTCACGAGATCTGGTTATTTAAAAGTGTGTGGCACATCCCCCCCTCCCTTTCTCTTGCTTCTGCTCTGGCCATGTGACATGCCTGCTCCCCCTTCGCCTTCTGGCCACAACTTTAAGTTTCCTGTGGCTTCCCCAGAAGCCAGGCAGGTGCCAACATCATGCTTCCTGCACAGCCTGCAGAACCGTGAGCCACTTAAACCTCTTTTTTTCATAAATTGCCCAGTCTCAGACATTTCTTTATAGCAATGCAAGAAGGGACTAATACAATGCTTGAGTTGGAAAATTTTTTCATGGGGGTGCCTAGGGTAGAGGAAGCACAGAGAAAGGAGGAGAGGAGAATGAAGAGACAAGGAACCTGGCTGGGACACCTGGGGGCATGGCTGCCTGTGCAGCTGGAATGGAGAGATCATTTCAGGAGCAGGGTGTGGGGTGATTAGAACTGAGCAGAGGCTCTGAGGACATCTGTGTGGGTGGAATCCAGGGGACTACATGTGAGAATTACGCTGAATAAAGGTAGGGCTTTGGGCCTCCAGTCGTGAAGTGTGCCTGGGATGGAGGAGACTTAGAGTGGATGGAGAGAAGAGTGGGGTAATGAGCAATCCCAGATAAACTGGCTCCAAGTGTGGGCCAGGCAATGTGCTGTCTGATTGGGAAGGTCATGCAGGTGATGAAAGAGGACAGTGTGTCTCCAGCTGTCATGTGCACAGATATCACCTGGGGATCTTGTTCAAATGCAGGTTCTGATGCAGTTGATTTGGGATGAGGCCTAAGATTCTGCATTTCTAAAAAACTCACAGGTCTGGTGAGGCTGCTGGTACATGGACCGCCATGCTCTGAGTAGCAAGGACTAGGACACAGATTAATGCTTTGAAAGGTTAAGTGGCATAGAAGGGGAAGAAGTAGAAACTTAGCTAAGCTCTGGAGAGCCTCCGGCTTGTGCGCTTTCCAAGCTGTGGCAATAATAACTGTGGCTTGCTTCCACCGAGTACCTACTATGTGCCAGGTACTGCGTGTTGGGCTTTATACCAGAGATTAGCAAACTAGGGCTCATTGGCCGAATCTGGCTGCTTCCTGTTTTCGTGAGTAAAGTTTTATTAGAACCCAGCTACACCCATTCATTTATTTACATATAGTCATGGCTGCCTTCATGGTACAGTGGCAGAGTTGAGTAGTTGCGACAGAGATCATTCACAAAGTTTAAAATAGTTACCATCTGGCCCTTTATGGAAATATTCTGCTGATCCCACATTTGCACATTATCTTATTTAATTCTCATCACAGCCCTGTGAGGTAAGTACTGTTATTGTTCCCTGTTACAGATGAACAAACAGAGGTATAGAGGCATCAAGGCACTTGCCCAGGGTCTCACAGCTAATACAAAAGACAGACAAGGTCCTCATAATCAAGGCTGATGGAGGCCAATGCCGTATTTGATTTTCTGTTCCTGCATTAATTCACTTAGGATAATGGCCTCCAGCTGCATCCATCTTGTTGCAAAAGACATGATTTCCTTCTTTTTTATGGCCGTGTAGTATTCCATGGTGTGTATGGACTACATTTTCTTTATCCAGTCTACTTTTGATGGGCATTCAGGTTGATTCCATGTCTTTGCGATTGTAAATCATGCTATGATGAACATATGTGTGCATGTGTCTTTGTGTTAGAATGATTTATATTCCTTTGGGTATATACCCAATCATAGGATTTCTGGGTCAAATGGTAATCGACCATTCAATTACCTGTTTTCTGTTTTAAGTTCTTTGAGAAATTGCCAAATTGCCTTCTACAGAGGCTGAATTAATTTACATATCGCATGTTCTCGCTTATAAGTGGGAGCTAAACATTGAATACACATGGACACAAAGAAGGGAACAACAGACACCAGGGCCTACTTGAGGGTGGAGGAGGGGAGGAGGGTGAGGATAGAAAATCTACCCGTTGAGTACCATGCACATTACCTGGGTGATGAAATAATCTGTACTCCAAACCCCTGTGACACACAATTTACCTGTATAACAAACCTGCACATGGACCTTGAACCTAAAGTTTAAAAAGATCAATAAGTTAAATTAATACACTAGTCTCATGGAAACA
The DNA here is from genome assembly GCF_009828535.3 of Hylobates moloch. Classification (NCBI taxonomy): domain Eukaryota; kingdom Metazoa; phylum Chordata; class Mammalia; order Primates; family Hylobatidae; genus Hylobates; species Hylobates moloch. Next base: position 13,968,052 of record NW_026652279.1, on the reverse strand, counting down.
GGAGTGGCCTCTAGAAAGCAAGCACGTATGTGTGTGAGCAGCAGGAGGCTGAGGGAGACCAAGATGCTGTTTTATGGAAAGGACCCGGTGTTTCCTTCTATAATGGCTTCTCTCGCACCCCACACCATCTTCCCTTGCCCACCTCCGAACTTCCTTGCGACAGTGCCTGTCTCTTACCCCAAGCACTGGCCTCTCTTCCTACTATGGGATGGCAGTTGTTAAATCCTCCAATGTCCCCACCCCTCGTGGGACAATCCAGAGGCACATTCTACACAATTCGCCTGGGGTCCACAGTGAGCTTGAGCTCCAGGTGCCCGCAGTGGTCACCTGGTCACTATTGGCTTCCCCTATCTGTGGCCCCCACATCACTTTCCCATTCTCCCACTTTTGGGAATCACCTCCCAAGTAAACTATCTGCACCCAAACCCCATTTGCACTTCTGTTTTCAGGGAAACACAAACCAAGACACATACTCAGCTGTGTAGGTACCATGGCAGTCATGTAAAATGCCTGTAGGGTTCACCTTTTACAGATAAAGAACTGGGACCCAGAGAGGAGAGCTGCTTGTCTCCGTTACACAAGTTCCTAGCCAGGTCCATCTGACTCATTCATTGATGAGTCCTACAGCTCATTCTTTGAATAATAACCATTGTGGCATCATCATCATCACATGCTTACTGCGAACAGATGAGGGGTCCACGGCTCAGAGGAGTTAAGAACTTGGCCAAGTTCTGCCCATGTGTTAGAATGCGGATTTGCACCCCCAGAAGCCTGGAGTAAGAGGTGAAAACCTCCACAAGCAAGGCTGCGGTGGGCGGGGAGCTGTCTCCTTGGGGCTGGGTGCCCTGGTGTGGCCTGCCCATCCCTCAGCCCTGCCCACTGGGTGGGATAAACATCTTCCTCAATGACTGCTCCCACGGCCGGTTGCCATGGTTACCTCTGGGTACCATCTGAATATTGAAGGTCAGTGATGGTAACCGCAGCCACTGTCACTGCCTCTGTTTGACATTCTACCCACCCCCCACACCAATTCCTAGTACAACTGGGGCTGGAGAGTGGGAAGGGAGTAGGCCTGGTTGCCGTGAGAACAAAAGAGAGCAGCTCCTCGTGACCTCATCTCTAGAAATCCTGGGAGCTTGGCAGCTGTGGCTGGAAGTTATTACTGCTCTACTGTCTTCCCTCCCCTTCCAAGTTTCCCCAGCCCCAGCATAAGCAGGAGGCTGCCTGCCAGTCTGCATGTGCTGTTCATGCCTGCACCTCTCGTGTACAATGTATTCTAGACCCCCGTCTTGCCTATCTCTCTCCCTTTCTCCTTCTCTTCCTTCCGCCCCCACAGAAATGCGCTGTCTTATAAAGGATGCAGCCCTTTGCTGGTGTGTTATTATGCTTCAGAGAGAGGCCTGTAGAGTTCTCACCGGCCCCTCCTGAGGCTCTGAGAGTTTCAGTGATGATCCCCATCTTCTCATCTGTAAAATGGGGACAAGGGCTGTTGGAAAGATTAAGCAAGGGCAATAGCAGAAACATTAAGAGCTTGATCCCTGAAATGGACAGACTTGCATTTAAATCCTGATGTCTCACTACGCCACCGGAGGCAAGTTAATTTTCTGATCCTCCATTTCTTCTTCAATGAGGATAATAGGTGTATCCACCTCGCCAGGATTTAATTTACTAATGATTAAAGCATGGAGCCTTTCTTTGTCCCAGTGCCTTTGCCTGCTTCATGACCCTCTAAGCCTTTGAGTCCGCAAAGGGCAATGACCTTTGTTCTCCCTTGTTCCCAACCAAGGGCCGTGACATGAGACTCTGCCCTTCACTGAGAAAGAACAGCTCGCCTTCCAGCCAGATACGAGCAAGGCAGATAAGACACCTCCGTTTCCTCTCTTGAATCCTGTGGCTGTCACCAGCCTCTGATAAGATAGCACCAGCTGGGTGGCCCCACAGCTCCAGTGGGAGATTAAGAGCTTGGGCTTGACAGGGATAGGATGCTTTCTAAGCTTGTAGTAGTGGCACCCTTGATCGGTTTGCGGCACAGGGCAAAGGTGGCGGAGCTTGAGGAGGATTAAAAGGGAAGGATCTGCAAAATTCCTTTTCCCCCAAAATATTGATCCTTCCATCATCCTTCCCACAAGCCCTCAAGACACTCTCACAGCGCAGGAGGGAATCAGGGAGACAGGGGGTCCTCCAAATCCATCATGAGCTTTGGGCTATTTTTAAAGTCTCCAAGAATTTGAGTAAAAATGTGCAAGTATGTGCATTTCACTACGGTGAGAGAGAACAGAGTGTTCATTCAATTCTCAAGGGCAGGGTTCTTCAAGCAGCAGCCCTGTTATGATGTGCTGGCATCTGCCTGTACCAACTTTCAAGAGCCAATTGTTAAGTATTTAGGAATTGTGTGAGCCAGTTGTGAAACACAACATTAAATACTAAATTACAGAAAATTACAATTAAATAAATTATACTAAAAATACTTATCATTTCCTAATTATTCTATTTCTCATTCCTTTTACCTATACTTTTGTATCTGTAACATACATAATGGTGTGTTACGGAACATCTCTTCCCAGCTCGACTTTCAGTGACTTCACATGGATAGCTTGAAATTGGCCATGGTGGGAGTATTTATACCCCCGGAAACTGGCAAATGCTACAAACCAGCCAGCCCTCTCCCAGGCCCCAAGTCCTTGTTAAACATTTACCAGTAATCCTAGTCCCTGCACCACCCACAACAGAGGTATCTAGGTGGTCTATTACAAATACAGACCCAGAGCCGCTCTCTAGACACACTGAATCCAATGTCTGGGTTTGGGGCCCAAGAATCTACATTTAGAGAGCCCCCCCTGAGATTCATAAGCACACTGAGAACTCTGGGAGATTGGAAGGGAATAAGGGAGGGAAGAAGGTGGAAGGGAATGAGAGAGGGTAGGAGGAATGTGGAAGAAAACAGGAGGCAAAAGAAAAGGTTCCCAAAATAGCTTTTCTCAGGACTAGCCATAGGACAATTTTAAAGTGGGTGAAGGCTGAATTGTACTATCTACTCATTATTATTGTATTGTATTGTATTATTGTATTGAGAGAGACGTCTATTAAGCACTTACTACGGTTCAGGCACAATGCTAAGTGCCTTAAGTGTATGTCTCATTCATATATCACCTTGATGTAAAAGTTATTTATTGTTCCCATTTTACAGGTGAGGAAACTGAAGCTCAGGCTAAAGTGCATTGACCAAGGTCCACACTCAGCAAGAGTTAGAGGCAAAATTCAAACCACAGGAGTGGTGGGCTGAGTCAGCTCTAGTGACTGGACTCCAGAAGTGGTGATCTGAGTCAGCGCTAGTGGCCGGCACATGGAAGGGCCTTGGTAAACATTGGTGGGTGGACTTATCCCAAGGGCGCCACCCTGTCAGAGCCGTGTTTTCTCTGGAATGAGTTTTAAACTCGTGATGATTTCTTGAGTGCCATTAACTGTCTCACATAAGCAAGGATAAATGCAGCTCATCTCAAGATGTGTACAATTCAGACAGAACATGCAGGGGCTGGGCATCTGAGAGATGGCCCATGCTGTGGTTCACAGAGCAAAGGGCTCTTCTCACACTGTTCCTCACTGGCTCATCCCTCAGTTCCTTGGCTGGGCCAAATGCCTGCACTCAACCCATGTTGGTGAGAAAGAAAATGTAGATGGCAGTGATCAGGAGCTCCCAACCTGGTCTGGCAGATTAAGACAAAAATCAACCTGAAACATTAGAAGCACTACAGGAGTCAACCAAGAAAACCAAGCCACCATCTCTTATAAGAAATTTAGCTCACGAACATATTAGTTAGGTTCAAGTTGAATGATGAAGAATCATAAAAAAAAGAAAAACAAAAATATTTTTAAAAACATATTTAGTTTGGGAGAGAGTAGGCAACTCTGGTGGGGGTGCAGGAGGCTCAGAATGGAGTTGTGAGAGATGAAAATGGGGAGTTAAGTTGGATCACGTTGGAAAGGTTGGCCAGGATGGCTGACTCTAGAAGTCAGAGAAGGATATTGAGGCCTATAACAGTGAAAATAAGTTCAAAAGGGCCATGCTTGGGAAGCTCTTGGGGGGCCCTGGAAGAGCCCAGCTCTGTTGGTGTGAGGCTGTGTGTCAGTTCTGTTGGTAGCCTACACTGAGCACCTGGGGGCGGGGTCAAGAGGTGGTGGTGAGCTGGGAATGCCCCTGTAATGCCTGGAGCCCAGTCTGGCTGGGTTCCTTTTGGCTTCCAAAGGACCCCAGGGCGGTGTTCAGCTGAGGCTACGAGAAAGCTTTTTCTGCTCTCCATTCTCCATCATATGGGCCCCTAAGAGCAGGGGTTCTCAAACTGAGATCTGTAGGCATTCTGGAAAAAAGACAGCCTCGTAGTTGAGCTGGGGAGTTGCTACATGTGCTGTCCTTTCCATAGAGATTGCAATGATCACATTAACAGCTCTGAAAAGTTCTGCAACAAAAAAAACACTTTCAAATTTGTAATTCATTTAGAATTGCTGGAGGTAGCAGACAATGGCAGGGCTCCACTCAGACACAGATCTCTAGTTTCTGTTTCTGCCCCACCCCTGGTTTCTGCATGCTTTCATAAAAGTGCTCTAAAATTTACTTCCCCTAGGGACAACCCTCCACTAGTGAACAATATGTCATCCTAGGTGGGGCAGCTCTGAGACATCATTCGGAGTTGATAGTTCCCCTGTGGGACCAGCCTAACGCTATCCTCTATGGGACATTGCCCAGGGTCAGTTCTTCCTTTGCACACAAGTCCTCAGCTCAGGGTCAGCCACTGGGAATCAGACCTAAAACACCTGCTTTCTCTAACATTCAGGCTGTTTGTGTCTGAAACATCTTTCAGTATCATTTAGATCTAGTATTCTTTGGCACATCCTTTGAAAAACTCCTCCTTAGAGAAAAATTCATCCCCTGAAATGATTTTCTGGAGAGGAAGAGCCTAAGGGGAAAAAACAAAACAAAAGCCTCCTTTGGAGCCGATCGCTAGCTCAGCCTTCTTTCTCTGGAGCCCTTCTGTGCTGTCCTTAAACACTGTCAGGGTTTCTGCAAGAGACCTGCTATGGTCTGAGTATGGCTTGTCCCCAACAAAACTCACATTGAGGCTTTGTCCCCAACATGACAGTGTTGAGAGGTGGTGGGATCTTTAAGAGGTGTTGGGTCATGAGAAGTACATTCGCATGAAGGGATTAATGCAGTCTCTCTCTAGAGGGATTGAATTAGTTACTGCCAGAGTGGCAGTAAGGCAAGTCAGCAGCAAGGCTGACTCTTGTATTTGCTCTCTTTTGCACACCATTTCCCCTTCAGCTTCCCTGCTGTGTTACAACATAGCACAAGGCCCTCACCAAAAGCCAACCAGATGCTGGCACCATGCTTCTTGGACTTCCCAGCCTCCAGAACCATGAGCTAAATAAAACTCTTTTCTTTATAAATCATCCAGTCTCAGGTATTCCATTATAGCAACACAACACAGATTATGACAGGGCTGAAAAGAGATGTCCTTTGTCAGTGTCCAGCTTGCATTTCAGGAGCATGCCTTGGGGAATTCAGTCTATTTGATGACTGGGTTTTTCAGGAAAGCATAATTCATCTTTACCACAGTGCACATTTGTTTTTGGAGAATGTAGTCAGATCCCCCTTTCCTACTGTCTTGAATCCATTTCTGTGCATTATGAGATTTGCCTGGATCAGAAAGTCACACATTCAAATGTCTGCATTGGCCAGACAAGTAGTGCAAATGAGTGAATCAGACCTGATATAAGGCAATTGGGAGCAATGGGGACTGGGACAAAACGGGGAGCACATGCCCCATCTAAGGAGGCAGCCGCCAGCAGCCCCAAGCCAATTGTCACTGGGCAGGGATTAGACCCAGGTGCTAGGATTTTTTTTTATAAGAGAAGCCAGAGATACAGATTTTATTTGAGATATCTTGACTTTCTAATATTGGCAAATAGTTTAAAAGTTTTTAAACTATGTGACCAAGCAGTACAGATTCACCAGCTTGATGAGAGATGCCAGGTTATGATCTTGATCTTGGTAATCTACAAAAGGTCAAAAGTAGAGTGAGGAGAGACTTAGCCATGGAATACGAGGTCACAAGCTCACCCTCCATCACAGTGCTGTGCTCTCCCTTTGCACATGCTGGCCCATCAGCCTGCAACACACATGCCTCCACTGTTTGCCTGGTTGCCTCCTTTTCATCCTTTAGACTGGGGTCCACAAACTCTGACCTGTTAGGTCTGTCGTCTGTTAGGAACTGGGCTGCACAGCAGGAGATGAACTGCGGGCAAGTGAGCGAAGCTTCATCTGTATTTACAGCCACTCCCCATCACTCACATTACCACCTGAGCTCTGCCTCCTGTCTGATCAGTGGCAGCACTAGATTCTCATAGGAGTGTGAACCCTATGGTGAACTATGCTTACAAGTGATCTAGGTTGCATATTCCTTATAAGAATCTAATGCCTGATGATCTGTCACTGTCTCCCATCACCCTATCACCCTCAGATGGGACCATCTAGTTGCAGGAAACAAACTCCAGGCTCCTACTGATTCTACATTATGGTGAGCTGTATAATTATTTCATTATATATTGCAGTGTAATAATAATATAAATAAAGTACACAATAAATGCAATCTGCTTGAATCATCCCAAACCATCCCTCCCACCTTGGTCTGTGGAAAAAGTGTCTTCCACAAACTGGTCCCTGGTGCCAAAAGTGTTGGGGACTACACTTTAGACCACAGCTATCTCCTGACTCCTCAGATGGGCTTAGCTTCCCCACAAGAGTTCCCATAGCCCCTGAGCCTCCCCTTTTGTAAGATTTATTCCATTTGTAATTACTTGTTCAAAGTCTCTCTTCGCCACAATTCTGCAGGTTCCATAAAGACCAGAACTGTGTCTGTCTTGTTCTCCATTATATTCCCAGCACTGGGCCCAATGCTTGACACAGAGTACCTGCTCAAAATGACTCTTTTCATGAATGAAAGAGTAGAATGCCCAAAAGATTTCCCAAAGGTGAAAGAAATACTCTAAACTCATCCCAGAGGATTCTACTGCCTCCTTGAAAACACTCCTCCAGGATGGTGTCAGGCACTCATCTGGATTGTTCCTGTTTTCCCAGAATCGAGGCCCAAAGAGCACATAGTGCTAAGCAGAGCCACAGCTTAAGACTGTGTGCATTGTGCTTTGTGAATGGAATCCCCTAGAATGAAGGATGGCACACTATAATCCTGGGGCCAAATCTCCTCATTGTCTGTTTTAGTGAATAAAGTTTTATTGAAACACAATTATACTCATCCATTTATGTATTATGTATAGCTGCTTTCTTGCTAAAACAACACAGTTGTATAATTGAGGCAGATCTTACATGGTGTGAGAAGCCCAAAATATTTACTGTCTGACCCAGTATGGTAAAAAGTTGCGGACCCCTGCCCTGGGAGTTGGGCAGTGCCCAAACTGCACAAGACATGTCGCAGCCATACTGTTACGTATTCCTCAATCCAAATTCTGAGAACCACCAAGTGCCTGGACCAACCACTTCCCTGCAGGGTTTGTGGGTGGTGACATTTTGGCTGAATCCCCGATACCATCAGCCCCCTCTATTCCCACCCATAGATGGAAGAGAAGCTGGGTAGAGAAAGAAGGGCAGTAACCTCATGGGCCCACTGCAGCGTGTGGGGCAGCAACCTCCTCTCCCCTTTGCATATCCCACCTCTTAAAAGATGGTGCACGTGGAGCATGTGAGGGAATGGTGATAGTCTCTTTGGCCCAAAGTTGTCAAACTCCAGTCCAGGAGCTCCTGGGTTTGGAGAGAGGGGCAGGAAGGAGATGAAGGAGATGAGACTGTGACTCTAGGAGGGGTGGGGTTGCCTAAAGGCCCACCTAGGGGCCTAGCAAGGGTACACCAGTCTTCCGTGGGTCAGCGGATACCAGTGAAGATAGCTGGGCTGTTCCCACCAGAAGCGCCACCCTCTGGGCACAGGGATCTTGCTACTAAGGTCTGCCATGAAGCTGATGGCTCAGAGCAGAACCCGGGGGTGGGGGAAGAGGAACTTGAACCTGAACCAGATCACCTGTGTCTAGGCTCTGTGCAGTAGGGAGATCCCCAGTGGGTTTTCCAAAGAACCAACCATTTTTGTTGTGGTTATTTAATGCTGGGTACCAAACCATCCCAATACTTGGTAGCTTAACAAAACAACTCATCATTCTGCTCATGAATATGCAGATTGGGCTGTTCTCAGCAAGACGACTCCTCCCTGATCACTCATTATCAGCTTGAGTGGCTCCAGGGCCAAGAGCTGGGGCCTCTCACTCACGCGTCTGGTGGTGAATGCTGTCCCTTGGGGAGACCTTGGCTGGAGCTGTTGCCTAAAATACCTACACATGGCCTTTCCGTGCTTGGCTTCTGCACAGCATGGTGGCTGGTCCCAAAGGCAAATACTCCAAGAGACAGAGCCAGGTGGAATTTGGATCACATTTTCTAACCTAAGTCAGAAGCCACACTGCATAACTTCTGCCACATTCTGTTTGTTAGAAATGAATCACTAAGCCTGGCTTATGTTCAAGGAGAGGGAAACTAAAGAGTCTATGGGCCTAATTTAAAAGCTCCACAAATATGCTTCACCAAGAATAAGCCTTTGGGAATTGCCCTACAGAGAGCCTGGAAATGATGATACAGAAAAAGGAGACATCCACGCCAGCCCTGGGCTGCAGAAGAGAAGAGGAAGTCAGTTTTCTGTCTCTCTCCCCATCAGCCGAGGGCTGGGGCTTTGTGGGGAGAACCACCTCTTGGGGCCACCTCCCTGGCAAAAAGTAGGCAAGCTTTCAATCAAATATGAGATTGGAGCTTTAAAATGAATACAGCTGAGCGTTAAGGTCCAAAGTGAGACCATGTTAATGATCACAAGATGTGGAAAGTTACAGAATAGGATTAAAAGTCAGTTAAGGAATCCTTTACCATTTGGAGATGCAGGGACGGGATGAGGGTGGATGTCCACGCTGTACTGATCATAGCAGCAATTGCAAATGTAGAAATGGCTCAGATTTTTATGCCCCAGTATGGATAGGTTGAGACACCTCTCCAAATGGCTTCATTTAGAAGGCCTTCATCAGTAGTCTAATCCTTCTGCAGTTTGCTTTTCAAGCCCTAAATTTGGGGAAAATTGGAAGAATTGGATAAATGATCTCTAGGGGCCCCTCCAGGACTCACAGTCCCTGATTATCTTGGTAACAAGGACTGGGTGCTGACAGCTTATGAAGGAAATGGTCTTTAAGAATGTGTTTATTTAATTAAAGAATCTTTCAGTACAGAAATCATAGTAGTATCTGGAGAAATTAGCTCTGTTCTCTGATTTCACTGAAGTAGAAGTAATCACATATGGTCTTTCCCAGCCTCTCTTCTTTCCCTCTCCCTCCCCCTCTGTCTTCCTTCTTCCCTCAGATCCTCTCTCAGCCTTTCTCAATCTCTGTCCCACACATACCCAGAGTGGTGATTTGAGGAGAGACTTTAACAAGCTTCCAGTGGGGCATCAAACCTCTGCTCCGATGTCTTTACTATTCAAGTCCGTTTTACTGTCCCTGTCTTTAAAGCTTTGCTACTCAAAGTGTGGTCTGTGAACCATGAACATCACCTGGGAACTTATGGGAAATGCTGAATCTCAGGCCCAATCCTGGGCCTACTGAATCAGAATCAACAGCTTAACAAGAGTCCCAGGGGATTCAAATAAACATGAAAGTTTGAGAAGTGCTGTTTAAGGATCGCTGTTTAAGGATCCCAATTCCTCACCTCTATTATTCTTTCTTGTCTTTTTCAAGACATCTTGAAGTAGATGATCCCCTGTGGTTAACTCCCTGTGTTTCAGACCCCTCTGGGTCCCTGGCAACCCGTTTAGAGCTGGCTCTCCATCCATAGCCTTAGAGAAACTAGGCATAGCTCACCTTCAGCCAGTACCTAACAGGAGTCAAGCCACACTTCCAGCCCTTGGATCTCAAATACTCTTGATCCATATCTGGAGAAATATTGGGCAGAAATCCTTGTGGGAAATGGCTTATATTCAGATGGCATGTTGCGGAACACCATTGTCATTTCTTTTGAATCCAGACCCCATTGTCATTTACATCCCCCTGTGTGCTTCAGGCTTTAATGTCAAAAGACTTGTCTCATTGCAAAGCTCAGAAACATTTCTGTGACAAGGTCGCTTTCCTAAAGCTATTTGTTTACAAGCTAAGTGAGCATTGGAAAGGTACCCTAACCACCCTTTAGTGCCCTGGAAAAATCACACCATTGTATTTGGCTATTGTACAGATTTTTTTGTTCCTTTATCTCTTTGCTTTGAGGACATAGAAACCAATGGTGGGGATAATGGTTATAATTTTAGGCACCCACAATTTTATACAGTTGGGAGGGTGAAATGCTTTCATCCAGCTTGAAGAAATACCCCAAACCCTTCCAGGCATTTTCCATTTTGAACAAATTTCAGCTTAGCCAAGTGACATCCATCTACAGGTGGACTCGATCCACTTTCTTTTTTTTTTGAGACAGAGTCTCGCTCTGTCCCCCAGGCTGGAGTACAGTGGCGCGATCTCGGCTCACTGCAAGCTCTGCCTCCCGGGTTCACGCCATTCTTCTGCCTCAGCCTCTCCGAGTAGCTGGGACTACAGGCGCCCGCCACCATGCCCGGCTAATTTTTTGTGTTTTTAGTAGAGACGGGGGATCCACTTTCTTAGGGTGGTTACTAAAGTGTATTGACAGCCCATGGGTCCCTGAGATGGCCCACCTTAAAAGCAGGGTTTCCCAGCACCTGTGAACTCTAAACCCCAGACAAATAACCACAATGGGCATTTTTGAAATGGCTGCTTGACATTTGCTAAACCTGGTTATGACTTTTAATTATCCTAAGTTTGGGGTCCCCTAAAGCCTGAGCCTACAACAAGGGCTTGGATACAGGGGATTAACTTGAGGGGTGACTCTAGGAAGCAGGAGTGCGGAGTGGGTGACTGTCAGGCTCATATAAGGGGGCTTCTCAAAATTGCTGCTCCAGACCCCAAAGCCAGCTGCAGTGGAGTCTTGGCGAAGCATAGAGAATGCCTCTAAGAAATGTTCCTGAACGTCACAGAGGTCTGAGCACTCATTCACTGCTTCTAAGCCTAATTGGTAGAAGGTTACACGCGGCGGCATTAACTCCTCTGCTGTCCTGGCCTGTGCTTTCTGCACTGGCCAAGCAAGCTGCCTCAGCACAGAAAGCCCTAAAGCAAAATACAGAAAGATGCTTCCAGGCAAAGCGGGTGAGTCTGAGTTCAGCCAGAACTGCTCACCTCAGGAACATCCAGGGGCTACTGCCACGCCTCTCAACACCTTGATAAGGCAAGTGTTTTTCTTATTATCCCCATCTTCAAGCTAAGGAAACTGAGGCTCAGACAGGTGAATCTTCTGCCCAGAGAGGAGGCAGGGACTGGGGTCCTAGCACAGACTGTCGGCTCCACAGCCTCTCCTTGGAGACTGCCACCCTGTGGGGCAAAGGACTGGAGGGAGACCAGTCATCTGGTGTGCCCAGGACTATCCAAGTTTTAGCACTGAAAGTTCCAGATCCCACGAGTCCCTTAGTCCCAGGCAGAACAAGATGGTTGGCAACCCTCGTGGGTCTCTCTGCCTCTTCAGCTCCTGGCTCTCCCAGCAGGCTCCCTTGTGAGCAGCAACAGACATGTGGCTTCAGGACGGTCTCTCCTCTCTTCTCTCGCTCCACTTCTTCATTCTGGTAAGGCTGTTTCTAAGTAAGACTCAGATAAAACTGGCTTTCAAATGGTGATTTCCCCTGAGTAAACCTTTTATGTAGAAGGTGAGAGACAAGAAAGTTTTTCATTCTTACTTCCTTTAATGAAGCCCTCTTATTCTAGTTGTGGAGAGGAGGGGTGGGTGGTGATGACTATAAATGAAATCTGGTTGATTTCTTTGCTAAGCATTCATGATCATTTTATTTTTTAGGGACTTTTTTTTAAAAAAAATGAAATAATATGTGTGTGTGCATGTGCACCTGTGTATGTGTGTGTGTGCACGTGCAATGCACATAGGCAAATACATAGTAAATCTGTGTATATTAGTTTGCTAGAGCTTCCCTAACAAGGTACCACAAACTGGGTGGCTTAAACAACTGGAAGTTCTTCTCTCACAGTTCTGGAGGTTGGGAGTCTAAGATCAAAGTGTCCACAAGGTTGGGACACAGTTCTGAGGACCGTGAGGGAAGGATCTACTCCAGGCCTCTCTCCTTGGCTTGTAAATGGACGTCTTCACCTTTTCTTCCTTTATGCATGTCTCTGTGTCCAAATTTCCCCTTTTTAGAAGAACAGCAGTCATACTGGATTAGGGCACACCTTAAGGACCTATGTTGACTTGATTACCTCTGTAAAGATTCTATTTTCAAATACAGTCACATTCTGAGATACTGGAGGCTAGGATTTTGACATATGAATTTGGGGGTACACCATTCAACCCATAACACTATGTCATCCCTGTGTGGGAGTTATGAAAATGCCCAGCCCACAGTGTTGCCGTGAGGAATAAGACTCAGCCTAATTTCATGCCCCTCAGTCTAGCACACAGTAGGCATTTGGTCAATATTTGTCAAATGAATGAAATGTATGAATTCAAGTTACAGAATTGAAGTGATGATAACTAGTAGCTGATGGTTGAAACAGATAAAGGAAAATACAAAGTGGTAAGTGTGACCCCCGCTGTGGAGGACAAAGACACTGTGATTTGGTCTGTTTAGCATGGCTCTTTGGGGATCCCCTCTCCAACACCGTGGGTCCCACTGGAGCTGACCCGAAGTGCCCTGTCTTCTCCATGCAAGGTTGGAACTATGACCCAGAGTGGCCAATGACAGAGAATTTTATCCTCTCTGGACAAAGTGATGTGTTTAGTGATGGGCAGAGGAACAACAGGGCAAATGATTCCTCCTTAGGACTGGCATTTGTGTAAGGGAGAGAGGGCCTTGTTTTCCACTGGGTTTGTAAAACTGGAATTAGGTGCAGATGGCAGTCACTGTCTCAAGCTGCATAGGTGGGCATATGGAAAAGGACAGAGCTAAGATGTAGGGAGATGTAGAGAGAAGGAGAGAGGAAACTCAGGAAGCTGACATAATTGGCTGGGACCCTGGATCCAGCTATACCTGAAGGATCCACTCCTGAACGTCAGCTACATAAGTCAGTAAGTTCCTGTTGGGCTTGGGCACTTGCAGCTGCAGGATTTCTGTCTAAAAATGGGTATGAGCAAAGTGACTGGGAGCCCAGAGGGCAGTCCTATTAACTCTGACCAGGGGAATCAGCTTAGGTTTTCTGAAGGACGTGATATGTGGGCCATCTTCAAAGATAAGTCAATTCTCAGCCAGCAAAGGAGTCCAGGGCACTTAGCGGGAGGTGAGTGTGCATATGCACCGACAAGTGAAAGGGCAAGGTCTGTTCAGGGCTGGTGAGGAGCTGGCTGTGGTTGGAGCTGGGCCATGTTATTGGGAATGGGGGCTGTAGCTGGTAAAGTCAGAGACAACAAAGGGCTGAATGCCACCACTGAAAGCTGCCGTTCACCCCTCAGACTCCTCTCAGCTTTCTTCTCCCGCTCAGGGCTTATGACTTTGGGAAAAAGGCATGAGGATGGGAGGAGCTGTTTGAAAATAGAAGCAACCCAGTCTCCAGCCTGTAGAATGGGGGGTGCCCATTTCCCCCACATTCCTCGTGTCCAACCTAAAGAAGATAAATGAATGGCAGAGACCAGTTCACTGGGAGGCAGGGGACCCCACTCTGCCCAGGGCGCATGTTTCCCAGGCCAGAACACTATCTGACAGATACAGGTGGGCAAAGGCCCCAAAAGGATACTCACCACTGCGTGGAGACCTCAAATGCTCTATCCCAATTTCCTCATTAAAGGGAAAGATGGGAACATGCAAGATAAGTTGGGTAAGTGCGGTAGACAGAATGACATTCCCCCAAAGATGTTCACATCCTATCCCCGGGACTTGTGAATATATTTCCTTCCATGGCAAAAGGGACTTTGCAGATGTGACTAAGTTAAGGATGTTGGGATGGGGAGAGGAGCCTGGATTATTCCAGCGGACTCAATGCAGTCACAGCTATCCTCATCCAATGGAGGCAGTAGGGCCAGAGTCAGAGGGGGAGATGTGATGAGGCCAGAGTGACATAATTGTTGGAAGGAATGTGGGCACGCCCTCGAAGCTGAAAAAATACAAGGAATGGATTCCCTCCCGGAGCCTCCAGAAGGGATGCACCTGGTTGATACCTTAATTTTAGCCCATAACAATCATGTTTGGACTTCTGAACTACAGCACTGTAAGATAACAAATTGGCATTAAGTCACTAAGTTTGTAATAATGTGTTACAGCAGAAAAAGGAAACTGATATGATAGAGAAGCAACAGAGATCATAACTATGAGACAGTAGAATGAAAGTTCAGTGCATGCATTTCAGGGCCAAATTAACCTGGATTTATAAACCGGCTCTGATACTTTCTAGCTTGAAAAGTTACTCAAGATCTCTGGGCCTCAGTTTTTCCCACTGTAACCTGCATATAGTAATACCCACCTCTTACCATAGCTGGAAAAAAAATCAAATAAGATGATGTACATAATAATAATTACAGTGTCCCATATATGATAGGTGTTTAAGAAATGTTAGCCATTTTCCTTTTTATTATTGTTATCATGATATACATGAACAAACTTAATATGGTGGCTAGCACTCAATGTAAAAAACAAAACAGAACATTTTTTTCTACTTTTAGATGTTTATCTTCCAAATCCTTTTCCCAAGGGTGTTTTGGGATGTTATTTGTTACATAAAACAAGAGAACTATGAAGGAGGTTTTATGTACACTTTTAATAACAAATTTTACATTTATATGGTGGTTCATGGGCTATGTCTAAAGACACAAACATACTGAAAACCAAACCAAAGACAAGCAGAGTTATGTTAAACACAGTGAAACCACAACTTATTTTTATAACAGCTGTCTATCAAACATTCCACTTGACTGGATAAAGGTAATCGGTTGTTTCAAAGTACGCTGCTTATATTTTGATGCAGAAATAAGGACTATCTTTCATTTGCAAAGAATTATATGAAGGCCCATCCATGTACTTTTCCACACACATTCCCATTTTACAGCTCAGGGAACTGAGTTTTTGAGTGATCCATGTCCTATGTCCCAGAGTTGTACGTATTAGAATACATCAAGGTTTTTGTCTTTAGCCTCTCTTCTTTCCTTTCCTCCCCTCCTCTTCTTGCACTGATATTCTCCATAGGGGATCTCACCCAGTTCTGTGGCTTTCAATATCATCCATGTGCTCAGGAATCCAAAAATATACATATACCTCCAGCCCTGGCCCTGCCCTTGCACACCAGACTCCTCTACCAACTGTCTACCTGATGTCGTCACTTACATACCTGCTAGGCACTGCTAACTCCTCCAAAAAAGAACTTCTGATTTTTTCCCTTCCTCGGTATGCTCCTCTCCCAGCCAGTTCATCCTCAATGAATGGTATGGCATCCCTGTCTAAAATCCAGGGACCTTCCTGACCACGCTTCATTTGATCATACCCACATTCCAAATTATCAACAAGTTCTGTTGGCTCTATAACCACAGTATGGCTCAAGCTCAACCACTTCTCAGCACTGCTATTGCTACCACTTTTATCACCTCTCCCTTGGAGCACTATACTGGCCTCCTGGATGGTCTTCCTGCCTTATGTGTGCCTGACTACACCTGGTGCTCCAGAGTAGCCAAGGTGAACTTTTAAAGACGCACATTGGGTCACATCATTTGCATGCTTAAAACTCCACAGTGGCTTCCCATCGTCCGATAAACTAAACTATTTACCATGGCCTGTGGGACCTCTATGAGCGTGTCCTCATAGGGCATATAAAGAACATGTTCTGACTGAGGGGATATGGAAGAGGTGAAGCAGAAACTACTTGCAGCACCCTAATATCTGCTCTATCCTTTTCTTTAGTAATAGCAGCCCTGATTTTTACTGGGCTCATGACTGGAATAAAGACTAAATTTCTTAACCTCCCTTGCCACCAGGCGTGGTCGTGCAACTAAGTTATAGCCGATGCAATGTAAAGGTTTTTGTGTATGATTCTGGGAAGTGTCCTTCTAAAAAGGAGGCGTGATTTTCTTCAACGCTTTTCCTCATTCCTGCTAGCTGCAACGCAAACGTAATGGCTGGAGCTCTAGCAGCCATTTTGATACATGAGGTGACCTTGGCACAGAAGCCACGCGGTAGAATACAAGAATGAAGAAGGCTGGGTCCCTGGTGATGTGAAAGAATGCCATGCCAGCCCTGGATTTCTAACCTCCACACTTCTTACACTTTTATTTTGAGTGTGTCAGTTATTCAGAGCAGAAACTAATGATAACTTCTGCGAAGGGGGGCTGTGGCAAGAATAGAAGCAGGAATAAGAATGTGGGTGTGTCTGCAGCTCTCCAGCAAGAGGCCTGAGTGGGGTGGTGGAGACAGAGAGATGTGGAAAAAATGGAGAAAGATATGGCCTATAAAAAGCTCGATAATAAATTAGAAATGGAGTATGAGTGTGTGAATGAGAAATGCCAAGGTGCCTCCCGGTTTTTTGGACCGAGCGACCACGTGGTTGCAAGTCCAGCGATTGAGGCAGGGAATCAGAGAGCACACACAATTAACTTTCTTTCTGCAAAAGAGCTGTCTAACGCTGTTGAAGTCTGGCATTTTGTCATCTGAATCAGTGTATTTATGTCTCAAATTTGCAGTGAAATGACCCACTCTTTAAATCAATGCATAGGATACTGCTATTGTATAAATTTCAATGCTTTTCAAAATATCCCTGTAATTTCCATTTCTCATGAAGAGAAATGCTCTTGTTAGAGTCTATTTTTAGGGGCTGATTTCTCAGGTAACAATGTTATTCTCCCTTTGAGCTCTGGGTCAGTACAATCTAAGACTCACGCACATCAAGCCCTGGTGAATACAAAGAATGCCATGAAAGATAATCTTCCAGGCCCTTCTCCACAGGCCCTACTAACATTGGATTTATGATTTGGAGGGGGCAGGGTAGTTCTAAAATGTGCTTGGCACTTTAACTCATTTGGCCTTCCCTCTTATTTGGGTTGGCAGAGTCACTCATCTTCTTTATAAAAGCTTGGCACATTGAGGATGGTATTTTATATTTT
Organism: Hylobates moloch; assembly: GCF_009828535.3. Taxonomy (NCBI): domain Eukaryota; kingdom Metazoa; phylum Chordata; class Mammalia; order Primates; family Hylobatidae; genus Hylobates; species Hylobates moloch. Next base: position 13,950,831 of record NW_026652279.1, on the reverse strand, counting down.
TTATGTTAAGCTGGAATTTCCGGATTGGGTTCTGCAGCATATGGCTCTGTTTTTATTAGGTTCTGGTGGGCTTACAAAGGAATTTTCTCTCTTTTGTTTACTTCACGCTAGAGTTTAGGATCTGTTCACTGTGGAGGAGGAGGTAGAAAATTGGCAGGGGAGGGACTGTCTGTCCAGACACAAGTCTATCCAGCACAAGTCACATTTTGGTTCCAACTCTGGCAACTTGGTTATTCTCAGACTCAAGGCCAGAATCACAAGCACAAGTTAAATACACTGCACTGATGTCCTTACTTTCACAACAGAGAACATGTTGGCTGCATAGTAAACTGTTACCCTAAGCATCTAGTTGTGGACCTAGTAGATGTGGGATGGGGGTCCCTGACTTGACTCCACAGTAGAATTGTTCATCAGTCAGTTTCATAGACATCAAAGATAGTTGACTGATGTAGAAGAAGATGAGTACTATGCCAGCCTCTAAATGGTCCCCAGTACTCCCCACCTCCTGATATTTACACTTGTATGGAGTCCTCTTCTACTTGGAATAGGGCTGCCTTGTATAAACAATTGGATTCTGCAGAAGTGAATAATGTGACTTCAGAAGCTAGATCTCAAAAGACAGCTTCCATCCTCCTGCTCTTTCTGGATCACTCACTCGGGGCCACCATCTGCCGTGTCAGGAGGGCACTCAAGCATTCCTTTAGGGAGGCCCATGTGGTGAGAAACTGAGGCCTCCTGCCAACAGCCATGTGAGAACACCAGCTGAGAAGCAGATCTTCCAGCCTTCAGGTGACCTCAGCCCCAGCTGACGTCTTCTCTCTAATCTCACAAGAGCCCCCATGCTAGACCCTCCCGACAAAGCTGTCCCCAAATGCCTGACCCACAAAAACTGTGAGATAATAAATGTTTATGGTTTTAAATCACCATGCTTTGGAACAATATTTTATGCAGTGACAGATAACTAATATACGTGTACTTCGAAAAGACATGATGATACAACTGGAGGACCTTATTCTATTTATCTTAAAACAAGGTAGCAAAATAAAAGCTTTAAGTAGGTTTTCACCCTTTTAAAAATCTTTTTAAAATTTTTTGTTGCTATCATTTTAATGGATGTGTGATTATTTGACGTTTGTGGTTGTTCATCATCAATTCCCTTTACCTCATAACAGCCCAGTTGCTTATTAGGGACTTGACTCTACCCTTTTGCATAAAGCCTGGTTAAGACATTTTAGTACGGGATCCCCTAAAGCAGATCTTGGGACAGAGATTTAGGTGCAAATGGTTTATTTGGGAGGAGATCTCAGGAAGCACTAAGAAGTGCAATGTGGAATGGAGGAAGCCAATGTCCCTTATTGACATTAATGCACAGATTACTGCTGTGGGCAACTTGGCTCATGAGAGACTGTGTGGAACACACTTCAGGACTTCTTCCTGAGGGTCAAGGACACTGGGCTATTGATCTTCCAAATCCTGGCCCTCGTGGGTTGAGGGTAGCCCGCTGGCCACAGAGACGACCAATGTGTGTAGAGGCAAACCTAGAGGCAACTTCCCGGGGAGGCCAAGAGGATACACGTGGATATTGACAGCATCTTCTGCAGAGGGCAATTCTTGGTTACCACTTTCAACTGGGAAAGCCAGATCCGCTGCTCTCCACTCTAGTTGGTGAAAGGAGTTGGGAAGAGGTGGGAGAGAGCGAATAAAGCCTCAGCTGAGTCACCCAGGCACTTTCTCAGTGCACTTTTTGAGTCATGCCCAGTACAAAAGGAGGGACTGGCTAGAAGCCTTTCATCATGGAGTCAGAGGCATTTGGATCAGACTCTTTCAGGTTCCAGAAAGGAGCCCTCTTCTCTGTTTCCTTAATACTGTGAAGCTTCCTTAGTTCCTATCCATGTCAAACCTAGTCCCTAAAAATTGTGCAAGTCTCCCCAGAATTTGACAAGCCCTTAATGTATTTTCAATAGGTTTCTCTTTGCTTAGGTTAGCCAGAGTTGGATTCTGTTGCCTGCAACAGGGAAGCCTCATGGAGACAATGAGTTGCACTGAAATTAATGGGAAAGTTCACACTATTCCAACCCGGATCCCAGTGGGATGGGGGTAGATTTAAGAACTTGCTAAATGGAGTCTAAAGGTCATCTGTATGTGCAAGATATTCAAGAAGGTTTTGAAAAGGAAATGTGAGGCCACAAAGATCTATGACTGCACTAAGTGGGGACTATGGTTTATAGAACCACCAGTTTAAAGATAAAGGGTCTCTGGCTGGTCTAATTTGGCAGACAAAAATTTCATTCCCTAGTGCACATAGCCTCTCACTCTGCTAGACTGAGCTGAGATCCTGTCTATAAAAGCTGGCTCTCGATTTCAAAGGTCAGCACTCACAATGTGTACATCTGCCACCCTCTTATTGAAGACCAAAGCGTGGCTGGGAGTGATTTGATATTTAAGCATGACCTGCCTGTCTAGACCTTTTTCATTCTCTCTCTCTCTCTTGCTCCCACCCTCCCACTCACACTCCACCACTTATAGATCTCACAGATTCAAAACTTTTTTTTAGCCTCTCAGAAAAAGATGAAGAAAGGCTGCTTGGAGTGAGTGCATCTGAAAATTGTCAGCAATAACACTGATCATTTTTATCCGGTGTAGACCAGATACTAATCTGTTGGTATCATTATTTGGTGCTGGGGGGAAAAAACAGTTTCTAAAAATATTTCAGTGATCTGCTGAGTTTTGCGGAAATGGAGGTTTGATGATCCATCACAGTGGCATGGCATAGTGGTTAAGATCAGAGTTTGCACTTAGACAGCTGGAGTAGGGATTCAGTAGGGATTCAGTTCCTGGTTTGTTATTTTCTAACTCTGTGATTGTAATTTCTTTAAGCTTGAGATTCATCTTCCATAAGGTGGACTAGTAACACTCCGCGGAATTCTCGCGGGGATTAAATGACACTGCGTTTGCAGGACTTACAGCAAATGTTTAATAAAGTTCATTGTTACTGACATTAGTGGGGTTGCAGCAGGAAGCAAATGACAGACTTAAATTGGGGAACTTGGGGAGATTTTAATAAAGAGACTATTTACTAAGTGTGAGAAGGGTATAGGGATACCAAGAGGGACAACTCCACCCAAATACTGGAAGACTGGGCATTTCCTATGACTTTAGCAAACTATTTTGAAATACCCACCACGTTTCCCCAATTTTTGAAGTTTAGACTGAAGTGTTTGCTGATAACTGGAAATTCTGACTTTTGGTTCTCGGCATTTTGGAAATGGCAGGCCCTATATACTCAACTCTGATCAGCCATAGATATGCTCCCCCTCAGGGTGTTCTGCAGCTGAGAACGCCTACTGGGCTGATACCAAAGGCAGACTCCATATCAGAAGCGCCTCCTGCAGTTTGCGCACCCCTTTCTTGAAGGGAGATCTGAAAGGAACATCACCATCCTCTCCTCAACGACTTTATAAGGGAAGATAGGATTTTATACCCACTGCATAGATGGGGAGACTGAGATTTAAGGAGCTGAATGATCTTGCTCAAGATCGTGCCACAACAAATCCACGAGCCAGTATCCGACCCAAAGCTTTCAGCTCACAAGTTTTCATCTTCATAAATCTTAGCTTTTAGAAAGGAAATTTAGTGCATATACTATATATGTCACTATACCTCTGCGTTAGTTTCTATTATTACTGTTAAAATTACCACAAACTTAATGACTTAAAACAATACAGATTTATTCTCTTACAGTTCTGAAGGTCAGAAGGTCTAAACTCAAGGACAGCAGGGCTGTGTTCCTCCTGAAGGCCCTAGGGGAGGATCTGTTTCCTCGCCTTCTCCAGCTTCTAGAGGCTGCGTGTGTTCCCTGGCTCACACCCCTCCCTCCATCTTCAAAGCCAGGAGCGTAGCATCTTCAAACTTCCATTTCTCTAACCTCTGCCACTGTCATAGCATCTCCTGTGCATCTGAACTTTGTGTGTTTCTGACTCTGCCTCCCCTCCTAGAAGGACATATGTGATTACACTGGGGAAGGTGTGATCACCCAGAGAAAGTAGGATCACCTCTGCATCTTCGAGGTCCTCCATTTAATCACATCTGCAAAGTTCCCGTTGCCATGTAAGGTAACACATCCACAGGTTTTAGGGATTAGGACCCAAACATCTTTGGGGACCATTAGTCTGTCTACCATAACCCCAGAGGTATCTGGGACAGCACCCAATAATCAGAATCATTAATATTTCTATAGCAAAATGTCTGAATTGTTTGTGCTAAATAGTATACTTCAGAAGTCAGCAAACTACACCCTGTGGGCCAAATCCCACCTGTTTATGTAGATCAGGTTTTATGGTAACATAGCCATGCCCACTTCTTATGGCTGCTTCCCTGCTACGAGGGTAGAGCTGAGTGCCAAAAATACTATCTGGCCCTTTATGGGAAAAAAGAAAATTGCCAACCTCTGGTATAAATGATCTTTCTAAAAATCCAGGTCAGTTTTGCCACCAAATGACTGTAAACCTACAGAAAATCTTTTGGTTTTCAAAGTTGTTGAATTTTGGAAGCACAAACAGTGGAACATGGGCCCCTAATTAGTGACAGAGCAGAAGACTCAACCCCACATTACTGCAGAGCCCATGCTCTTCATCCAAACAAGCTACAGCCCCATGTCCTTTGTATTTAAGAGTGAAATGGACCCATTTTGGGATCACAGACACCCAAAAGCTTAGGGTCCTATGTGGCCCTGGGCATCATTTGGTGCCCATGGATGAATAAGATAACAGTCTGCAGGCCAAGTCAGAACAGAGGCACATTCATCAGGCAGCACTTTAGCAATAATGCACCTGAAAGATTTTAGCCAAGAGTGGACACTGTTTTTTACTTTTTTATTTTTTATTGGAGACAGGGTCTTGCTCTGTCACCCTGGAAATGCAGTGGCACAATCATAGCTCACTGCAGCCTCAAACTCCTGGGCTCAAGCGATCCCCCAGACTTCAGCCTCCCGAGTAGCTGGGACTCCAGGCACACGCAACCACATCCTGCTAATTTTTTTTTTTTTTTTTTTTTTACTTTTTTAAAGACAAGGTCTTGCTATGCTGTCCAGGCTGGTCTCGAACTGCTGGCCTCAAGCAAGCCTCCCACCTCAGTCTCCCAAGTAACTGGGACTACAAGTGTGACCTATCATACCCAGCAATGGATACTCTTTTGGTTAGCCGCAATCACCCATATTCCCTGCCTCTTTATTGTCTCACCCAATCTCCTTCACGATAGACATTTCCAGCCTGGTCCCTGAAGGCTTTTGAGATTTGACTGTTGGGACCTAATCTTCCTCTTCTGTGCTATAGAGGGAGACAAAAGAAAGTTCAACAGCAAAGCCTCTCATATAAGGTCACAGAAAATAAGTGGCCAAGTTGGGACCAGAACACAGGTCTCCTGTCCCCTCCACCAATCTCTTCTACTTCACTCTCAGGTACTTATCTTGGCTCGGGGCCACTAATGATTCATACCATCAGCTTTCACTGGCTGCTTCTGCCTGCCACGTCAGTCCCCTTCTCTGCTTGACTTTGTTTTCCCTGCAGGTCACCAATAAATCACTTGCCTAAACAATCATCAAATGTTCAGTGCGGGTCCCAGATGTCGTAATCTCTCTTGGCTTCCTTTGATGCTCTGGAAAGAAGTTTCCTTGGAGATCTTCCAAATCCAGGACTGGAAACTTGTTATCACATGAATTTAAGGCTACGTCAGATCTCGGCTTTCAAAATCATCACAGCTTACCTTTCTTCTAACACAACTGAACTGTGGCCTGCAGGCGAAGGCGCCCAAGTCTTGGCTGATCCCTTCTAGACGGAGTTCTGGGGTCTTGTTTTTGGAAGGAACAACTCTTGGCCTGGAGATGATGATCTACTGACATCATTCTCCCCGAGGTCATTCCTGTAGGAATTCCAGAAGAGAAGCAAAGCATCTACCTTAATTAGAATAGGTACAAAATATCTTCCAGCTGTTGGCCTTTTGTGAGGGTGATAAAGTTTCTTTTACTGAGTACCTTTCCTCTGGTTTAGGCTGAGTTAAACGTCATTCATAAGGTATCCGCCATAGGGATACAAATCACTTTTGAATTAGAATCCCTCACCATAGGTTCAGGGATAAGGGCTGAGAATACTCAATTATGCTCCATGGCATTTTCTTTTTGAGAGACACTGCAAAGAGTTAGATGTTTCTAGAAGTGAATGTCTGTTTTCTTTGCATTTGAATGTGGCTATTATCTTCATGATTGCTTAGTCTCTTCAACTAGTATATGGTCATTGATGTAGACTGAGAGTTGTACCTGGAAGAGGTCTTGTACAAGGAAGAAAAGGTTAATTCTCCATAATTTCCATCAATGAATCTCCTCTAGCCATTACAATGAACATACAACCTCAGCGGAAATGATGAACTTCTCTGCAGGAGCGCTTCACTTCCACGCTATGACCACGCCATCCCCTTTCTTCTGCCATATTGGCCCCAAGCACCTCTGGTTAGAAGTTTTGGAGGACCCTGACTGGAATTCAGACAATCTTATTGGAACTTTGAGAATTATGTACTTGGATAATTAGCATACAATCTCCACCATTCAACCTGATGTTTTGTTTTGTTGTTTTCCCTTGGATACATACATAGATATCTTTTCACAGGCTAAAGTTTTTTCTTTAAACAGGGTCTCACTTTGTCACCCAGGCTGGAGTGCAGTGGTGCAACCACAGCTCACTGCAGCCTCAACCTCCTGCGCTCAAGCAGTCCTCTCTCCTCAGCCTCCTGAGTAGCTGGGACTGCGGGTGTACCACTGCACCCTGCTCATTTTATTTATTTATTTATTTTTGTAGAGAAGAGCTTTTGCCATGTTGCCCAGGCTGGTCTCAAACTCCTAAGCTCAAACAATCCACCCACCTCCACCTCCCGAAATGCTGGGGTTACAGGCATGAGCCACCGCTCCCAGCCTGTGATAGGCTAAAGTTGAAAGAGCCGAATCATGTCCTATTGTCCCTCAACTAATTGTTACAGGATAGCCACATTGATGGGAATTCCATTATATCAGGCTGCCATCTGGGTTAGCCCAGTTTCTGTGAGGACCCTGTAAATGATATGTAATTTGTTTATTCATGTAGTAAATGTGTCTGTATACCTACTATGTATGCTAGGTTCTGTGAGGAATATTCTATCATCTCTACTGCAACTAGTAGACGAAGCTGGCATTGGATGGCTAGCTACCCACCAGGCACTGTTTTAAGCACCTTATATGTATTAGGCTCATTTAATCATCACAAGAATCCTATCAAGTAGGCACTACAATGTTGTTATCCCCATTTTACAGAAGAGAAACCCGGATCAAGGAAAGGATAAGTACCTGCCAAGGCCCACAAGCTAGTGAGCATCAGCACTAAATAGGACCCTAAATAGTTTGGGCCCAATATCTGTGCTTTTAATCATCACACCAAACCAAGGTTAGTAAGGAATGCTTTCTGCCCTCAACGTTGTTACAGCAGGGCTGCAAACTCCACTGCGGACAGGGATCCGGCAGGAGTGAAACAGGCCACGCGGGAATTGTGGAGAAACGAAGAGCTGGCTTCCCTTCTGGGAGCTGGGGGTGGGGCAGCCGCTTCGCAGACCCAGCCTACTGTAACTACCAGAGCAGACAGGCCCAGTGGGGCCAGGCTTGCCAATGCTTCAAGAGAAGCCAGAAAGCCAGAGTTTTGAAATCCGAAGTCTGAAATTTATCATTAAAAAATACATACTTTCAGGTTTCGCCAGTCACTGCAAGCTGAGTTGAGCCTGTGGGTTGTCAGTTTGTAGATCTAAGTTGTCATCCTAGGAGCGAATGCAACATGTATGCTAATAGCTCTAATGTAATGTGAAAGTTCTGTGTCCTAAGAGAGGTACATTAGGGACACGCTATGGGAATTCACAATAACAGAGAAAGGTGACTTCTCTATGGTGTCGTGTGAGAAAAGTGGCAATTAAGATGGTCTATGAAGAAAGGGCCAGGCTTATAAACACAGAAAGGAGTGTAAAGGGCATGGAGTATCCAATTCTTCTGTTTGTCCACAGGGAGGTCTGATATTCATCAGGTGTTGAAACGTGCTCTTATAGTTGGTAGAGAGCGTTGTTCCCCCAGGAATCCTCCATCAGACCTTCTCCTGAACCAGGAACTGAAAGGGTACTGCCTGGCACCGCTAACTTCCTATCTGTTGGTCAGTGCCTATGGCTGGTTCTCAGATACAATCAAGCACTACATAGGGACATTTAGGTCAACGACAGATCACATATACCCCTGTGGTCCCATAAGATTATAATGGAGCTGAAAATTCCTGTTATCTAGTGAGATCACAGCTGTCATAGTATCAGGGCAATTACTTTATTTTTTTATAAACTTAGTGTCACCCAGGTGTACAGTGTTTATAAAGTCTACTGTAGTGTACAGTAATGTTCTAGACTTCCACATTCACTCACGGACCCACAGCAACTTCCAGTACTGCAAGCTCTATTGATGGTCAGTGCCCTATACAGGTGGACTATTTGTCATCTTCTACACCATACTTTTATTGTACCTTTTCCATGTTTAGATACACAAATACATACCATTGTGTTACAACTGACTGCAGTGTCAAAGCTGCCTAACAACACATTTCTCAGAACATATCCCTACAGCAACGCATGACTGTATTTAAACACCACCCTTGACCATAGTATGGGTAATGGAGTTAAGGCCAGCCAGGGAAGCTGGGGCCACAATGCAGGAACCCTGGGTACCAGGTTGAGGTGTTTGGACTTTTGCCCTGGGGAGCCATGGACGATTTCTGCACAGGAAGTGACTTGGCCAGAATTGGATCTGACAGGTCTGGGTCAGGTTGATCGGAAAAAGGAGGAAACTAGAGTTTACTAGTTAGAAAATGGAGAATGACAGTTCGTACAAGAAAATGGCAGGAATTTGAGGCACAGAAAGAGAAGAGAGGCAGGGCTTGGGAAGGGGCTGGACCTGGTGAATGAGTGGGGGCATGCTCAAGGGCCACTTCCCCAGTCCAAGCCCAGGTGAGTGGTGATATCACTGGGCACCTAGAGGTGGAGTGGAGAGAGCAGGGGAAAGAGTAGGAATTCTCCTTGGGACGTTTTGGGCGTGAAGAACTGGTGAACTTTCAGGGCAATGTACATTATTAAATGTCTTCCCTGGGAGAATAATATGTCTTTAGAAATAATGACTATACATTCATCTCCCTCCCCACATCCCCTGGGATAGCTTGTGAAAAACAGATTGAAGCTTTGGGAGAAAAAACATAGAATTGTTAAGTTTTGCTTCAGAAGCTAAAACACTAAATGTGAGAATGTTATGATAAAAAGCAAGTCCTGGTGGACATTACCTGGGACAGCTCGGATTGAAGGTGATAACATTTATTGAGCTCCCGCTATGTCCCAGGCCCACAGCAAGACTCTATGTAGATGATCTCATTTAATCCTCAAAACAACCCTATGAGCAAGGTACTCTAATTATTCTCATTTAACAGATGAGAAAACTGAGACCTAGGAATATTAAGTAATTTGTGAGACCTTCCAAAGGGAGAGATAAGGACCTTTGAGGCAAAGTTTATTCATTTCATGATTTTTTTTTTTTAGAGATGGCCCTAGTTACAGGTGATGTAGTCTTTATTAATCACATTTCCAATTCCTTTGTGAGTGATCTACAGTGCTGACTTTATTAGATCACAGCAATGATGGGCTTATCTTCGAGCCTGGTTTATACAGCAAGCAGACAGCTTTTCTTAGAGTTAAAAGTGCTATCATTCAAATTTTATATAATATTAAGAAAATGTCCATATTAAAGAATATTTTTATTTGACTGGTATATTAGTCTGGGTTCTCTAGAGAAACAGAACTAATAGGTGAGATAGAGAGACAGATTTATTATAAGGTATTGACTCATGCAATTATGGAGGCTGGGAAGTCCCACCATCTGCCTTCTGCAAGCTGGAGACCTAGGAGAGCTGGTGGTGAAGTTGGAAGGCCCGAGAACCAGAGAGTGAATGGTGTTAAGTCCCCATCTGTGTCCCGAAGGCCTAAAAGTCTCAAAGACCCCCAAACCAGGAGCACTGATGGATGAGTGCAGAAGAAGATGGATGTCCCAGCTCAAGTAGAGAGAACAAATTCACCCTTCTCCTGCCTCGACTGACTGGAAGGTATTGCCGACATTGGTGAAGGTGATCTCCTTTACTCAGTTCGACCAATTCAAATGCTCATCTCATCCAGAAACACCCTTGCAGACACACGCAGAAATATTTAAACAGCTATCTGGGCATCCCATGCCTCAGTTAAGTTGGCACAAAATTAACCATCACAACTGGGGTAAGAAATCATGCTGGGGCCACTCCTTGTTGACACAGTGACTTCTACAAACAGACTAAGTTGAAAACCCTGAGCTTTGGAGTCAAAGAGAAATGGGTTCAAATTCCAGCTCCGTTATCTGCTGACTGTATGACCTTGAGCCAGCCATTTAGCTCTCTTTGCTTCAATTTCCTCATATTTCATGTCAGCCTTATTACATTGCTGTGAGGGTTAAGAAATGTTTTAACTGTATAGTCTTTTTTTTTCTTCTATCCTGTCCTATATTCTCTTTCTTTCCCTCCGATTTATTGCCTTTTGTAAATTATCTAGACCAGGGTTCAGTAAACTTTTTCGTAAAGGAGTAGGTAGTAAACATTTTAGACTTTGTAGATCACGTGGTCTGTATTGCAGCTACTCAACTCTGCTGTAGTACAAGCCATACACATAAGTATAAACATACATAAACATACACATAAAGCTATGGACAATGTATAAGCAAATGAGTGTAGCTGCATTCCAATAAAACTTTATTTATAAACCGAGGCAGCCGGCCGGATTTGGCCCACAGGCCATCGTTTTCCAACCCCTGATCTAGACTATCTGAGCAGTTATGAGGACGTCTCTAGCAGGCTTGGGAATGAGAAGTGCTTTGCAGGCAGGAAGCACAACTTCCTGATAGGGGAGGGAATTCCAAATGTACTCCAATTACCCTTAGCAAACAATGGCAGCTCTGTCTCTAAAGAAATGCACAAAAAGATATTGGAGATTTTTGAAACAGCTTCTAGAAGATGAGAGTTTAAGCACTTTTAATGGTTCTGAGATTAATCTGATCAGATTTACTTTCAAATGTACACAGCCCTGGTAAAAAAAAAAAAAAATTGCATGGGAAATTTTTGCCACACTTAGAATGTGTTGCTTTTTATGGCTTGCAGAAGGCAGGAGAGACACTGAATCCAAACAGGGCTTTGCTCACTGCCTTTTTGCCCACAGACCAGAATTCTCTATTACAGGAACATTAATGCCACAAGCTTCTGTGGTCCCTGGGGCCTGAATCCCACTGGCTCTCATTCATGTGTGCGTGTGTGTGTGTGTGTGTGTGTGTGTGTGTGTGTGTATATATATATTATACACACACACACATATATGTATTTTAAGACAGGATTTTGCTCTGTCACCCAGGCTGGAGTGCAGTGATGCCATCATAGCTCACTGCAGCCTCAAACTCCTGGGCTCAACTGATCCTCCTCCCTCATCCCCCTGAGTAGCTGGGACTATAGGCACACGCCACCATACCCTGCTAATTTTTTTTATTTTTGTAGAGCGAGGGTCTTGCTATGTTGCGAGGCTGATCTTGAACCCTGGCCTTGAGTGATCTTCCTGCCTTGGCCTCTCACGGCTCTAGGATCACAAGAGTGAGCCACCATGCTCAGCCACGTATTCTATTTTTTTAAATACTGGCTTTCACAGATATGGACTTATTTGAGCCCCACAACAAGCTTTCTGAGGCTCAGAAAGGTGAGGCAAACACCTTAGTCTGAGAACGTGTGGGAATTCTTATAATATGTGTGGCCCCCACGAGAATGTACCCTGCAGACTACAGGGAGCCTAACTGGCCAGGTGCCCCGGCTGCTGTGCTCTTGGATCCATCCCTGCATTTGCACCAAAGCCACACTCCCCACAGGCTGCTCCCAGCCAATGACCAAGTGGGAAAACTGAGGCAGGCCCGTTTCTGGGAGATGTGAGCTCCTTTGATGGCTGAATTTAGTGAGTCATCTTGTTGCACTTTGGACTACACACATTCTAGAACACATCTACTCGACCTTCCTTCCCTCTCTCCTTTACACAGAGTTAGACCTGCATGTGGTCTGACAGCTATCCCAACCTCTTACAGCCCCTTCTCAATTTTCTCTCATGAGTGTTTTTTTTTTTTTTTTTTTTTTTTGAGACGGAGTCTTGCTCTGTCACCCAGGCTGGAGTGCAGTGGCGCAATCTCGGCTCACTGCAAGCTCCGCCTCCCAGGTTCATGCCATTCTCCCGCCTCAGCCTCTCCGAGTAGCTGGGACTACAGGCGCCCGCCACCACGCCCGGCTAATTTTTTGTATTTTTGGTAGAGACGGGGTTTCACCGTGGTCTCGATCTCCTGACCTCATGATCCGCCCGCCTCGGCCTCCCAAAGTGCTGGGATTACAAGCGTGAGCCACCGCGCCCGGCCTCATGAGTGTTTTTTATAATAAAATCTGTATACATTTAATCCCATCTTGGCATATGCTTCTCAGATATATACTTTTAAAAATAATGTGGACCCCAGCCCTAAGGTAAGAAGTGCTCTCTATGATGGCAGGGCCCACCTGCAGACACTTTGGTGGACATAAGCTTCTTGAGGCCCCAGCATCCCTGACTTAGTTGGGATTCCTTCAGAAGATATAGATGACAAGGATTTGACTACAAGTAGTTTATTTGGAAGACAATTGCAAGATGCACAGCAGAGGAATGGGAGAGTGAAACAGGGAAGAGACAGAAGCCAATTAGAGGGTGTGTTGGGGAGGAGGTTGCCACCGTGGGCAACCAGAGCTCAGTTGTGCTGCGGACCTCTGGAAGGCAGGGTAGAGCATATATTTGAGTTGTTTCACCTGGGAGGTGGTTTTGAGGAAGCTGGGGTCTTTTTCCATCAATTCCTACATGTCACTGGTTGACAACTGTTCCCTGACCCTCTGCCCTACCCTGTGCATGAGTGCCACTTGCTCCTCTGTCCAGAGGAAGCCCCCGGGTCAAGTCATAGGTACTTCCACTAGGAAGCCAGGCATGCAGGAATAGTGAGAGTCAGGGCTAATGGGTGGGGCCTAACAGCATCTTCCGCAAGCCTCATTTCAGGTTGTAAGGGTTACGTAGAAAAGACCTGGGAGTTTACACCTGACCCAAGCACTGTCACCTCAAACACAGTGATCACTTCAGGGCTCCAATGCAACCTGGATCAACCACAGTTTTCCCTGGAATGTTTGTTAGCACTGTCTAGGAGGATGCAGTGGCTCCTGAGATCATGAAAACTAAGCACCGCCAAGCTGGACACCTGGCAGTCCTCCTGCCCTGAGAATGAAACCAGTGAAGATGAAATTAAAGCTGAGGGATGGAAAGAAGCAGAGAGGCACTAGTACCCACTGATAGCTCTGCTGAAATGTCTGGATTCAGGTGTACCCAAAGCCAAAGTACCTCTGGATTTTCTGTGACACGCCGATTCATTATATTTCCTGCTGACGCAAATGTGAATGGAGGCTCTGTCATTTGAAAACAAAAGAATTCTGACCGATGTGGGCAGACACCCAAGTTAATGTAAGATCGCGGGGCATGGGTTTCAAAAAAAGAAAAGAGCCGCTTCTCTTGGTGCGGAATCTTGTGTTTCATTGACAAGACTCATCCGCAGGATACGATGGCCAACTCGGGAGACAGAAATAGTCCCTGCCCTCAGTTTTGAGAACATAGCAGCAGTCTTCAAAAGACATCACTAGCTATAGATTTTGGAAAATCTCCACCCAAACCCCATTCTTCTCAAATAAAAACTTCATGAAATCCCATAATAAAAGCTCTTAAATTCATAATTTGAAGCTTTTTAATAATTAGAAAGCAACTGAGCAACACTGCAGGGTTAGATTCTCAGGTGGTCCTGCTACTACTGCATGCTGAAAAGCCATCAGAATTTATGCCAGTGACATTTCATTTTAGTTGTTTCTGAAGAATTCTCTGAGCCTGACTTTTTGCTGTCAATACCTCTTACCTAAAAGGTCTTGATTTGCTTCTGTGCCTGAGGCCTATGGTTAAATGCGCTTTAGCCTGAGCTCTTGACTTTGCACGAAGGAAGTGTAGAGTAATATGCCCTTTCTCCAGGGTTCAAATAGCCATTATGCAGACTTCCCAGTGAGGCTTCTATGGACTTAAATGTATCCTCCATCATTCGTATGTTGAAGCTCCAACCCCCAATATGATGGCATTTGGAGGTGGGGCCTCTGGGAGGTAACTAGGGTTAGATAAGGTCATGAGGACAGGAGCTTCATTTAAGGATTAGTGTCCTTAAAAGAAGAGACACCAGAGAGTAACACACCTCTATCCCTCTCTTCCTGTCCTACTCTGCATGCACAAAGAGGTTTTGTGAGCACACAGAGAAATAATGGCCACCTACAAGCCAGGAAGAGAGCCAGAGGGCCCTTACCAGGAACCAACCTTGAACTTGAACTTCCCTGCCTCCAAAACTGTGAGAAAATCAATGTTCCTTGTGTAATCCACCCAGCCTGCGGTACTTTGTTGTTGCAGCCCTGGTGGACTGATACGGAGGCTAAGAGGTTGATCTCACGCTATGTGGAAAGTGAGTCCAGGAGTGGTAAAAAGGTAGCTCTGTGTCTCCATCCCTATCATCAGAATGGGTCTGCTGCTGATCAACACAGTCACAAGGCCAGGCAGCGACTGTGGGGAGAGTTTGGAATCTGAAAAAGTCTCAATGGGGTTGCTAAGTTTATTTGGGGTTGGACTGTCATGGAAATTATGGGATATTCTTCAACCTTGGCCCCTGCCCGCTAAATGCCAATGGAAACTCCCAGTCACTGGGACAACCAGAACCACCTTCATACATTTCCAATCACCCCAGCGGGAAAGGGGGTACTGTCCCTAGTTGCAACCAACCGGAACCCCCAGGATCTAAGCTTTTAACCACCTCACTTCATTACCGTTCCAATGGCTGGCATTTTAAAGCTTGCCCAATGGCCAGAGCTGTCCAGTGAGTTGTAGGGAGAACATTCCATTCCTTTAGTATTTGGCAAGAAGGTGTCCTTGCACTGTAAGATTTCCAGGGCCGGTCAAACATAGCAAGGAGCACGTCTTAACTCCAGGCCCTGCAGAAGCAGAATGGCATGTGTCCAATGGGTTTTCAGTCAGTACTGTATATTGAGAAATTGTTGAATTGAAATCTTGCCTCCAGACAACATACATTAAACTTATGGAGGATGTCACCATTTTCCATGGCTGACCCTCTCTCTCCCATTTATCTTGGTCCCTGCTCTCAAAAATACCTTCCTTAATTAGTCTTGCTGCAATTTACATCAGCTTCTACTTGCCTTGCACCCACATTTATTACCCTAAGAGACAATATGACATATCGTGGTTTAGAGATTGAGCACCAGAGTTGGATAATAGGTTCAAATCCTACCTCTGCCTCTTATTAGTTTTGTAACTATTGGTTGTGTAACTAAAAGCAATATATTATTTTTTGGTCTGTAAAACAGGAGCATCAATAGTAGTTCCTATCTCATTGGGTTGATGGGAGGATAAAGTGAAATTCCTAGGACTCAGGGGAAAAAAGCAAGAGTTGCCTGTCTAAAAGTCTTCTCTCACAATACATTCCTTGGCTTTACCAAAATGCAAGAAATTCTCAAGTTTCTCCTTCATTTTTGTGTTAAATTATTTAAGGCTCCAGTTTAAAATGAAAATATTGGGAAGCTCCTAGAAAATAAATATTACACATGGTTTATCTTTGTATCCCTGGCAATTAACCCATAGAAGATAGGCACTTAATGGTTGTTGAACGAACAGTGTCCAATGGCTACATGAAGTCACTGTGATAGTAATAACAGCAGCTAATCCTAAACAACTGTTTACTAAGTACCAGACTATGTTCTAAGTGTTTCACATATATATTGAGTTATTTAATTCTTATGACAACCTACAAGGTAGGTAGTTTCATCATTGTCATTCTATAATAAGGAAACTGAGGCTACAGAGAGATTAATTTCCCCAAGTTCACACAGTTTGTAGATGTGACCTTGGAAAAAAACAAAGTAACTCTAGAGGGAAAGGAAGCTCTGTCCCAAGAACTCTTGTCTGATATCACCTCCCTAAACCTGGTTGGGTAGGAGGTGGAGGTAGGCGGTGGCTTTTCTCCAAAGGGCAATTGCACGGCATGTCATCTGTTCTCAATTTCCACTCTGGTTGTCCTCCATGGCAGTCCTCCAGCCCAACACATGTGCTCAGGCTGTTGGCCAGGAGCTAAGTTTATTTAAGAGCCCAGGGTTCAAACAGGTACATAAATTACACATAGACAGCCTCATTCCTCAGTTCAGCCTGATACAGTGGCATACCCCTCAGAGTTTTACAGGCAACTTACTCCCACTCGTAAGCTATCTGGTTTTGTGGTGCTATCAGCTGCTACCCCCACCCCACGCAGCAGGCACCTTATAAGAGATGACCCTGGCGGATTCTCTCCCTGTCTGTAGCCTTAGTTTTGAACTCTGCCCGACTTAGTCCTTGCATCCCACTCTGTCACTGTGTCACATCTCTGACCTTGTGGCTTCCCACCCTTTAGTGCTGTCCATTGACCTTAGGATAAAGTGTAACCCCCTCACAGTGACTCACGGAGCCCACCTCTCCAAGCTACCTCCCAACCGGCCTCGCACCTTCCTGACCTTCCTTACTGTCTTACAAATAGCAGGATGTTTTGTTGCCTCTATCATCCACACTGCCATAAAAACCAGACAATAATTTTTTTCTTAAATATTAAAGATCAGTCCTTTGATGATGGAAAATGTTGTGTCCACCAAGATAATTCTCATTCTGCTAGGACTGGATAAATACCAGCCAACTGCTCACAATTCAAATCACTTTAAGTCTCCTCAGCCATGGAATTGATTTCTGCTTTTATGTTTACTCTAGTGGTATTGTATGGAGGCCTTTCAGAGGAAATTTCAGGAAGGTCCACATAACAGAAGCTTCATAGACTCCTTAAACAGCTTTTAGAAAAGACAGTTCCTCCTCCAACTATGATATATGGGCAGGGTTAGGGGGTGGGCAGGGAGTTAAAAGTCCAGAAGACTGAAATCCTCTCGAAATAGGACCTTATTTGGGGGGGTCTTCTGTAGAACTTGGCATTTGCTGAACTGAACAAAAAGAAAAGGAGTGTGGGTAGGGGGTTTTAAGGAATGAGAAAAGAAGGAAGAAGTGAAGCTAATGTTTATTGCAGATCTACAGCGAACCCTCAGTTTGCCAAGTATTTTACATTCTGTCATTCCCTTCAATCCTTACTACAATTCTATGAAGAAAGAGTATCCCCATTTTACAAGGAAGGAAACAGGCCCAGAGAGGTTAAGCAAGTTGCCTAGGGTCACACAGCTAGTGATGAGCAGCAGCAGTATCTGAACTCGGGTCTCATTTTCCTTCTAGAATACGGACTTCCCTATTAAATTCAACTAAACCATTGCTCACCTTCAGCCCCAATAGGTCGATATGTTTTTCCCGGTTCCCGCAAGACCCTTTTTTTAAACCTCTGCTGAGCGCCTCTTGATGTCTCAAGAACTTACTACTCAATCAAATTTCAAGTGTTGTCAGAATTCAGAAGTTTTAGAAAGCTGGCAGATATACAGGTTTTAAAAATAGAATGGCAGCATTAGTCAGTGTTTGGGATCCACTCTCTGGACACTCAGGAGAGTGTCAGAAATCTAATTGGATAATTACTGAAGTTTCACTCAAATGTGCCTGCATTATGAAAATACAGTCTTCTTTAAATTTTAATTATGGAAAATATTTGAGTTGTTAAACTATTTCTAACAAGGAACATTTATCTATTTTTTAAAGGAACTTAAATTTTTGTTAAATACTGAAATATATTTGGGGGATGTAATTACTGTAAATATATGGAAATAGGACCACTTGGGTTATATGTTACCAGTTGCCAATTTCTCATGCACTTAAACAATCTGTCTCCTTTCAAAGTATGACAGTTGGCAGAAATTCTTGGGCATATGAGAGATTGTGATTGTTTTCAGACATTAAAAATCAGCCTTCAGACCATCAATGCTGCACAGATCTAACTTCATCCTCCGTCTGCCTCTATCCTACAGGCATCACCTCGCACGGAGTAGACTCACTTGGTGTGTGCGTGGGGGGAACTGGATTTGATACTTTCTACCTTCGCTCTGGGTGGCTAAGGGCTGTTCTCCCCTCATGTAGAGAATCCATCAGCTGCTGGGAGAAGCCAATGAAGCATGCGAGACCCAGGAACTAACTCTATTTCCTAGCAACCAAGGAAAACCATTTCTCCTCTGTCAGCAGGAATGCTCAGATTTATGTAAGCTACAAATGCCCGTTATCACCATAATAAACCATATATTTGCAGGCGGTATTTACAGCCAGCTAATCGTGGCACTCTATCCTGGCAGCCCCCAAGCTGGCAAGTTTCCCATTTGGAGCCCCCCAAAAATATGATTAGGTGGATGCTGAGTACTAATTTAGTTAACAGCAGTGCCTGAGAAAGCTACTAACCGTCTAATTATGAAGGAAGATTACTGATACCGTTAATTGAGTGGTTGTAAAACTCTGGTAAAGTCAGATGGTAGTAAAGTCCATTTTCAGTTTACTAGGCTATTAAAAGTATTTCTGGCTGTAAAATAAACAGACACAAAGCATACTAAACAGGCTAATATGGAAACATAAAAAGAAAAGGGAGAAGCTTGTCATGGCAATTAGTGGTCATGATTAGCTGTGCCACAGACCCAGCGGTGGAAATTAAAGATCAATTTATGACAGTGCTCTGGCAAAGGAGGTTTTCTGGCGACTGCTCTGCCTACAGGTGGGCGAGGCGCTTGTCCTTTCAATTGCCAAAAACCACCTCCAGCTTAGGTGGGGCTTTGGGCTTCCTTGGGACTGTTGTTTCTATTACCTGTAACTGAAGATGCTTTACTGATACATGTCCTCATTCAGAGCCTCTGTTTCCCTGCACGAATAGGTTGGTTCAGGGGCCTTGCAGTTCTAAAAGACCCTAGAATTATCCATTCCCGTGTCCCGTCCTACCGACCTGGGTCCCTGCTGTCCCCTAAATAGAGTTCACCTGTTCATGTGCCCGTCCCTTCACCTGGGTGCTCTGCCCTCCACCTACTCAATGCATGGGCTGTCTTGATTTCCACAATATGGAGAGTTCTCGTAAGTAACCCGTCTCTGCACCCCTCACTTGCCATCCATCCTTGCCACCTCTTCTCTGTTTACACTTTTCATTCACCCAGCTTATAAAAGTTTCTGGAGTGGAGGCTGGGCCCAGTGTCTCATGCCTGTAATCTGCATTTTGGGAGGCTGAGGCAGGTGGATCACCTGAGGCCAGGAGTTTGAGACCAACCTGATCAACATGGCAAAACTCCGTCTCTATAAAAATACAAAAATTAGCCAGGCGTGGTGGCACACACCTGTAATCCCAGCTACTCAGGAGGCTGAGGCATGAGAATAGCTTGAATTCAAGAGGCAGAGGTTGCAATGAACCGAGATCATGCCACTGCACTCCAGCCTGGGTGACAGAGCCAGAATTCATCTCAACAAACAAACAAAAAAAGTTTTGGAGTGCTTATAGAGGTGTGTGGATTGACTGAGAGTAAGCATTCCAGGCGCGTGACGCATGTCACCTGGAAGTGAAGGAAAATTGGGAAGGGGGAAGAAGGAACCTGCCAACATCCAGAAATAACAAGAACAATATTTGGTGTGGAGTCTTGTTATCCAAAGGACCTTCACAGTGAGACGTCCAGAAGCAGCTGTGAAGTAGACCAGTAGACATCCTGCCAATCTCACTAGTACACAGATGGAGGCTCAGAGAGGAGGAGTGGCCTTGTCTGGAGTTTCACCATCAGCCAGTGTGAGGACCGGGAACAGAAACCACGGCTCTGGTCCATGTTCTGATGGGCCGAGCAAAAGAACTCCTCTAGGGCTAGGCGCAGTGCCTCACACCTGTAATCCCAGCACTTTGGGAATCCACCCGAGGCTGGTGGCTCACTTGAGCCCAGGTGCTCAAGAACAGCCTTGGCAACATGGTGAAAAACCCACATCTACCAAAAAGACAAAAATGAGCCAGTCTTATAACCCAGTCTCAGAATATAAATAAATAGATTTTAAAATTGGAAAAAAAAAAAAAAAAGAACTCTTCTGGGGGATGAGTGTCGGCCGCGTGCCAAGGTCCTTATCCATAGCATGACTGGAACTTCTCAGACTTCACTTTGAGAATGAGCCCTACCATCCGGCTTCCTCAAGGTGAAATGAACACTTCACACACAAACAGGAGCTGGGGCACATGGCCTTTTTAACCAGCTTCTTTTCACACAGGACAACCAGCGATTGCTTCACCAAAATTTTAGTCACCCTATCACCTTCTTGTTTCTCAAACTGTGGTCCCTGCACCAGTGGCATCAGCATTTCTGGGAGCAGGTGCGAAATCTAAATTCTTAGCCCCACCCCAGGCTTCCTGAACCAGATTCTGCTGCCTAACAAGATCCCAGGTGTTTCCTGTGTGTGTGGAAGATTGAGAAGTACAGGTGCCAGTTGCTAGCTCTGTTCTCTGTCAAACTCCTGGGCTCAAGCGATCCTCCTGCCTTGGCCTCCGAAAGTGCTGGGATTACAGGTGTGAGCCACCACACCTAGCCTGACTTCACTTTTTTCCCTCTTCCCCAGTGTAATTTACAGTCCTTTAGTCTCTTTTTCTATCCCACTGGGGACCTTAGTTTCCTTGCCGGTCTTTTGCCCCTCTTCTCCCTCTCAAAACTACAAAAGGGGGAAAAATGATGTGTCTTGCAAATGAGCGTTTAGGACTTGTGGTAGGCCAGATGGTGGCAGGCATCAGTTTTTCCTAAATTGTGGCAGGACAAGGATCATCTGAGGTGCTTGTTGAACCTACAGCCTCCTTGTCCCATCTCTGGAAATTCCCCAAAGCACTGGTTCTAGGACAGGGTGGGGTGTTTGTGTGGGTAAGTAATGCCCACAGGGGATGCTTCCTGAGGGAAGTTCAAGGATTCTCTGCTCGCACCCTGTGGTTCGCAGTCCCCGCTGTGCATTAGAACCACCTGGTGAGCTTTTAAACCGACTGAAGCCAAGAATGTACTCACAGCAATTCCATTTGATTGGGTGAAGGTAGATCCCAGATATTTTGCCTTTTTTTAGGTTCTCCAGGTAATTCTAATGTATAAGAAGTGTTCACAACAACAGTCTCAATCCATGGTTCTCAAAATGTGGCCCATGGACCAGCAGTGCCAGCACAAACTGGGAACTTGTCAGAGATGCACATCTGAGGCGCCCACCTTCCAGAACTACCACATCAGAAATCTGGAGGTGGGCCAGTTATCTATGCTGTAATAAGTTCTCCAGACAACACTGGTTACATAATTTTCAGGGGCTACTACAAAATGAAAACACACAATGCCTTGTTCAGAAATTCAGACTTTCAAGACAGTGACTGCATGGCACTGAGCCAAGCAGAGCCCTCTGAGCATGGAGCCCTGTGTGACTACACTGAACACGCACCCATGAAGGCGACTCTGTATCCAAGTGACTCCGATGCATGCTAAAATCTGAGAACTGGCAGGGCGCAGTGGCTCACGCCTGTAATCCCAACACTTTGGGAGGCCGAGGCGGGCGGATCACTAGGTCAGGAGATCGAGACCATCCTGGCTAACATGGTGAAACCTCATCTCTACTAAAAATACAAAAAATTAGCCGGGCGTGGTGGTCGGCGCCTGTAGTCCCAGTTACTCAGGAGGCTGAGGCAGGAGAATGGCGTGAACCTGGGAGGCGGAGCTTGCAGTGAGCCGAGATCCCGCCACTGCACTCTAGCCTGGGCGACAGAGCAAGACTCCGTATCAAAAAAAAAAAAAAAAAAATCTGAGAACCTAGAGTCGAGATTCTCCGGCTGGCATATAGCTCATGTTTCTGCTTCTTGGCATGATCCAAGGGTGACACTCAGGACTTGTAAGGCACTAGCTCTCAGATGATGATAATAATAGAACCATTCATTGATCATGTGTGATGTACCAGGCACTGGTCTTGGCACTTCCCAGGCATTATCTCACTCAAGTCTCATCACACCCTCAGGAGGCAGGTCTGTTAGCTTCGTTTGCATTGTACAGATGGGGAAACTGAGCCAAGGCCAATGGTGATTAGTTGGTTGAATATTTCGAATATCACCTTCCTGCCAGCTCCTTCACCCTTCCCCCTGCTGCAGTCACGATCAACCCTGAGACCATCCTTACTCCTAACTCCGTGGGTGAGGACTTATTGGAACAGAATTGCCTGAAAGGTCTCTAACCGGGAGCCTAGCCTTTTCTCCAGCGGGATAGAAGGGTTCATAATCACAGGTTTTCTGCTTATCGTGCCAATGAAGAATCGGAGGTTCAGACAGGGGACAGAGCTAGCAAGCACTGGAGTCAAGATTTGAATCCAGAACATGTTGAACTCAAGGGCTACCACAAGTCCTAAACACTCGTTTGCAAGACACAGCATTTCCCCCTCTTTTGTAGTTGTGACAGGGAGCAGAGGGGTGAAAGACCAGCAAGGAAACTAAAGTCTTTAGTGGGCTAGAAAAAAAGACTAAGGACTGTACATTACAGCGGAGAAGAGGAGGAACTCTAAAGTGAAGTCAGGCTGGGTGGGCGTGGTGGCTCATGCCTATAATCCCAGCACTTTGGGAGGCCAAGGCAGGAGGATCGCTTGAGCACAGAAGTTAAGACCAGCCTGGACAGCACAGTGAGACCTCGTCTCTATAAAAAGATATTTAAAAATTAGCTAAGCATAGTGGTGTGCTCCTGTAGTCCCAGCTACTTGGGAGACTGAAGTGGGAGGATTGATTGAACCTGGAGGTCGAGGCTGCATTGAGCTATAAATAATAAGATAATATTAAATTGAGCTATAAATAATAAAAAAATTGAGCTATAAATAATAAAATAATAAATTTTATTATTTATTATAATTATCGCTTATTATTGATAGCCCCTGAGATTTCCTTGGCCAAGTTCAAGTCCATTTTGAGAGTTCTAAGCTCTCAAACTTCAGACTTCCTCCAGGTGAATCTCCCTGGTTGTTTCAGGGAATCTAATTCATTTATTCACTTAACGTATCTTCAGCAAATATTGACTTAACACCTATTATGTTGAAGACACAGTGCGACGGGTGATATAAAAAATAAGATGAGGTCACGGTCTCCAGGGAGATAAGATGTATCCACATATAGCTACCGTCTAAGGCAAATTGTGATAAGTGCTCTTGTGTGTGTGCCAATAGAGCATAAAGTGAGTTCAGAGGAGGATGAAGAACACTGTGTGTGGTATGAAGGAGTAGTGTTGGAGTTGGGTTCGGAAAGGGGTAGAAGTGCAGCAGAGGAGATGGAGGGGAGAGGATACAATACATGGAGAGGGGGAAAGTGATAAACTCTAGGAGTTTGGCACCCCAGAGACAGCTCAACTATGTCTTAATGTGAGATCCCATAGATTGATGAGCCTCTATCTCTCAGAGATAATGGGACAGCGGATGCTCCCCCAAATTATTATTACCATTTCTGACCCATAGTACTTACCCTGGCCTAGGAACTACAGGGGATGTGCTACGTATATTAACTGATTTAATCTTCACCTTCAGGGTCAGCACAACTATGATCTCCACTTGACAGATAAGAAAATTGAGGCTGGAGGGGTTAAATGTCTTGCTCCAGCTCCCGCGGAAGCTAAGTGCCTTTCACCTAATCCTGTGTGGTCCGGCTCCAGGGTTCACACTCTACACTGCCTCTCAAGTGTGGCACCTTTTCAGGATTTTAAGGGAATATGTTGCTGTGATGTTGACAGGGCTTGAGGAGAGACTGAAAGAAAGCGCTTCAGCCCCATAGAGGAAGTCTCCAAAGGCTGGATGGTTCTGGAAGTTGCGGGTTACCAGGACAACGCATCCCCTCAGCCTGGCCACGCCCCCCGAGCTCCAGCTCACTGGTTGCAAAACTCAGCTTTACCCCGGCACAGAGCTTCCCTTCCCGGGGTCCGCTGGGGAAGCATCCGCGGCTTGTGGTGGCTGTGGTTTTGTGCCCAGGACCCACACGTAAAAAGAGCTCATTCGGAGGCAGGGGCACGCGCTTGTCCCCAGAACTCAAACCGCAGAGTCCCTCCGGTAGGTGGTACAGAGGCGAGTTTGACCCTAAACAAAACAGGGCAGGGTCTTCCTGTTTGTTTTCTTCCTCCAGCGGGGAGCAACGGCTGCTAATTGGATAGTGAAGTAACCGATTTATTATTCTCTTACCCGTGCTGAGCAGAGCTGTAGGAAATCTCCGGTGCCGGGAGCAGCACAGGGGGGTATCTCGGGGTCTCTCTGAGAAGGAGTTGACAGTGGGGACAAAAGCTGCCGGCTGCCATGTTTTATTTGGCCTGCCCAGTGTTTAAAAAAAAATGTTTTTAAATAGATGCTGACATTTTTAAAAGGGGAAGATTATACATACACTTCTACATCTCCGACTTGTGTCAAAAAATGGGAAGTTCTGGGCCCAGATCCCCATAAGTCAGCGATGAAGGGGGCCGAGCAGGGGCTGCCCGTTAGACGGCCGCAGAGTCCCAGCCCCCAGCCCTGCTCACTTTTCTTACCTCTCTGGCCCCGTCGGCATTTGAGCCTGGGACCCCAGACGAAAGGATACGCTTCCTTTTAGAACCCCTGCCAATCTGAGGACGGGGCCACCCCACAGACGCCGTGGCTCAGCAAGCAGACCAATGGCCGAGGAGTCTGGCAAGGGGCGCTTGGTGAGTGGGTTTAATGACAGATTAAGTTGCCCATTAGAAAGCCATTAGAACACAGCATGATGCATCACGGGTAAACGAGAGAGGCTGAAGTCAGAGACAGGTTCTTGGAGCGCTGGATCCAATTTAATTCTTCTATTTTTTTTAAAACCCTAGGCAGATGAGAGTGGAGGCTGTAAATCACCCTCTATGCAATGGCTCATCATAAAGGATATGGAGCAAAATTACAGGAGGCACGAGAAGGAAAGCCGGTGATGAACAAGGTAGGGGCTGCTGCAGGGTGATTGAAGACAGGCTGGGAACGCGGGAGAAGCCGCTGGAAACTGGCTTGGGCTGGAGGTCTGATTAAGGCATTCCAAGCCAGGAAAGCCCAGAGCCCAGCCTTCTGCTCTGCCTTGGGGAGTAGGATGGGGGAATATGTGTGCAGAAAACTTCCTGAGACAGTGCCTCATAGTGCCATCTACATGGAACGTGAAGTCCATCAGAATGTCTCTAAATCCTGTCTCTGTTGGGTTTTGGCTGTGTGACTTTGGGTAAGTAACAACCTCTCTGAGTCACATTTTCCACCTGTGTTAAAGGAGTTAATCATCGCAAATGCAAAGCGCGGTGCTGGATATCAGGGTGGGCACCCGCTAAGTGATGCTTTCTTCTGTTTAATGTTGTAAAAGATATAAATGAGACGGTCTCCAAATGAGGGTAGATTTTACTCCCGTCTAGCTCAGGTGGCACTTGTCGGGGAGATCAAGCAGTTTCTGTTCCTCCCTAGTAAAAACAGGAAGGCTTTCCTTGGCGGGGTCCTCTGAGGGCTGAAAGAGGGAGAGGGTGTCCACTCAGCGAGGAGGCAGGAGGGCAGTCTTGCACACACTGGGCACCTCTGGGCCTCCAGCACTGGATGTCAGCTGTGCTTGTTGAATGGATGTGCTGCCCTCAACCCCCAAATCTGTTCTCTGCCCTTCTCTATCCTCTCTGTGTCCTGGGATGCTGACCCCAGCAGTAACTCACCCAGTGTCTTTATCTGGGCTCTCCCAAAAGCAGAGCCCCAGATAAGGATGTGAGGGCAGCCTGTTTCTTGGGGAGCTTATGGTGAATGTGGAGCTCCCCATGCAGGCCGCCCATCCAGGAGGGACTCATTGCCCCCCTGTTGGCTCCGTCAGGATTTGCCTCAACTACAGAGAGAGCCATGGAACACGCCCTCCTGGGCTGCTCACATCCTCATCTGCATGGGGGCACAGAAGCCTGGCCATTCATCCCACAGGAGACTCAGGACATGCTCCCAGTAACCTGCTGGGCTGCCCAAGGCTTGGCTGATCCTGTATCCCTGCATCACACCTCAGCTTCTCCCTCTGCCCAAATCTACTTCCTCCCCATTCCTTTCACAGGCATTGATTCCCTGATAAACACCTTGCACCCCATATTCCATCTCAGAGTCTTCTTGCAGAGAACCCAACCTGTGGCAAAGCTGGTCTCAGGACTCGGAGTGAGGGAGCAGGGAAAGAGGACAGGAAAGCAGGGAGAGTCAATTTAAGGGTATGTTGTCTGAGACAAAGATTCTGCTAGGACCTCTGAGATGGGTACAAGATTCCTGGAGCCTTTCACTGGGCAGTATCTGTCCATCAGCTCCCAGGCCCCACAGAACCAGAGCTGCCTGTGAGGGCTTTCACTGCCCTGCATTTCTGGGCTTCACATATGCACTAGCTGAGAGGGCTCCCTGTCTTCAAGGACAATCCTGAGCAGAAAGTGGGTGCACTTGAGGTGGCATGCTGTTGCGAGAGTGTGAGCTTTATGAGAAGCAGACCCAGGGGGCATGGTGTGGGGCATCCCAAAGGACCTGCTATACATTAGGTGCCTTGGTCGTGGGGAGGAGCCCTCGGGAGTTCTGAGGGTGGGAGAAGAGGTAGGTGGGGTTAATCCTTTCCCATTCCCTCCCTGCCTCAGCACCACGGCTCAGGCAGTAGCGCTGCCAGCTCTTCCCGGGATCAGAATCATGGCCCCACTCCCCTTGTCCCTTCAGGCTGAGGAACATAAGGGCTTCCCATGGTTGCTGGTATCTGAGTGCCTCAACCTCCCTTGCTGGTTCCTTTCCCTGCCCACACCTTTGTCAATAGTTCCCCCCACTGAAGTCTCTTTGGTTGAGCAGTTGGTGGGGATGCTGACTGATAAAGTGGTCTAGGCCACTGCTCACTGCTTAAAGCCTTGCTTCAGAGTGACCTTCCAGGGCCCTGCAGCTCCCCCTTCTCCAACCCCTCCAACCCCTCCAACCTTTCTCCCTCCCAGCTGGTCTGGGTTCCCTACGGCATCTACTTGCTTTTGAATCTATTTCTTATAGATACATGTGTGTGCTCCTCTTTCACAGCCTTACCTTTTCACATGGAGGAAGAAAAAACCCATTTCTATAAAGCTATTAAATGTTTTCCTTTCACAAACACCAGTTTTGTACATCAGAAGCACTGCCTTTCATGACTATTGAATTCTCAGAAATGGGCTTCGAGTGCCTATTTCAGGAGTTGAAATCTGAACATCAGCTCTTTCTTCCTTTCTGCATTCCTGCCACACAGTCCTAATCCTCTCCAGTGTGATGGATCCCTCTGGCTGGGTAGAAGGGAGATCATTTCAAGGAAATGTGAAGAAGAAAAGAATAGTATTCCATTTCAAGAGATTTTTCTCCTGACACAGTTATTTTCCACAGGTGACAGGTATTGATACTGATGAAAGATTCTTGAGTGAATACAAACCACTCCCCACCCCCGTCCCCAACACACATTCTCCAGAAATTCCAGAATGCCCAGTGAGTGGATTCATTCCACATATATTTAGTGCCTAACTACATGCCAAGGAGCTGGTTGCTAAGAAGAAAAAAGTACGATTCCTGCCCTCTGCCACAGAGTTTGTGATCTGTGTTGATGCATTAAAGATTAACCCAATGATTACACAAAATGTGATGTTGCGATTTTGCCTTTGCACTTGCTGTTCCCTCTGCCTGGAGTGCTTGTCCCTGCAATGTGTCTGCCCGGCTTTCTCCGTACTTCCTCTAGGCCTTTCCACAGTCATCCCTCCTCACTCCTGGCCTTCTTGGCCACTCACTCTGTCAACATTCCTGTTCTTTTTTTCTCTCTAGCATACTTCTCTGTTTATGGACCATCTCTCCCAGAATGTAAGCTTCATAAGAATACGGATTTTTCTTTTCATAAAATCTTTTATTGTTCTCTGCAGAGAACAAAATTCCCAGAGTAGAAAACAATGCATGGGATATAGTAGATGCTCAAACAATGTGTATCGAATGAATAAACATTGACCACACTAAGTGCTAATAAGCGTGGGCTGAGAAGGATTAGAGACAAGAGAGTTTCCAAGGAGAGCGATAGTTGGGCTGATCTAAGGAAAGTTGGGAGGCATCAAGTAAGCCTAAAGGAGAGGGAAATAAATCCATGCAGGAAACACCAGCATATGCCAGGGTGCTGGGTGAGCAGGAGCATGGTGGGCTTAAGAAACTAGAAGGAGGCCAGGTGCGGTGGCTCACGCCTCTAATCCCAGCACTTTGGGAGGCTGAGGCGGGCAGATCACGAGGTCAGGAGATCAAGACCATCCTGGCTAATACAGTGAAACCCTGTCTCTACTAAAAATACAAAAAAATTAGCCAGGAGTGATGGCGGGCGCCTGTAGTTCCAGCTACTCGGGAGGCTGAGGCAGGAGAATAGCCTGAACCCAGGAGGTGGAGCTTGCAGTGAGCTGAGATTGTGCCACTGCACTCCAGCCTGGGCAACAGAGCGAGACTCTGTCTCAAAGAAAAAAAAAAAAAAAGAAACTAGAAGTTCAGTGGGATTTGAGCACAGAGGATGGAAAAGATATGTGGGGAGGGATTAATGACAAAGCTGACACTTAGAAATGTCACACAGTGCTGGGAACTAGGCCAACCTTCACACAAGTCTGGGAGAAAGGTACTATATGTCTTCCCATTTTACAGGTGAGAGAATCAAGGCCCAGATAGTGTAGGTAACTTGCACAAATTACAAACCTAATGAACAGCAGAATTAGAGTTCAAATGCAGGAACTTTGATCCAGAAGCCTAAGGTCTGAAATCCATGTGGCTTTTAGTCTCCGGTAGAAGGACTGGGAGGGGTTGGCACAGGTAAGGCTTTGTAGTGACATAGAATCCCAGGTTGGGGCTAGGATAGAGCTGGCAGATATAGGCTGGATATCTCCTGGGATGATTCTTACAGACCTCCCAACTCCCAACTCCCCACCCCACCCCATCTCCAGAGCTGCACATGCTCTGAATGGATTGACCTTAAAAAGCTTGCTTCCATTCTAGTCAGGATGGGCAAAATCAGCCTAAACTCCCTGAAGATTTGGCCATGAACCAATAAGATCCCTTCAGAGATTAGTATAAAGCTAGTGCTCTGTTCTCTGCGATGACAGGTTATTTTAAAAAGCATTAACTAGGTCATTTGCAATGCAGTGTGAGTGGCAAAGGCTGCTGACTAGAATCCTCTTGGGACTTTTAAAAAATCCAGATGCCCAGGCTGCACCCTCACCAATTACATGAGAGTCACTCAGGCGGTACCCAGGCTCTTTAAATTCAATGTACTCTATTTTAAAAATGTCCTGCTTTCCCACCCTATACTTTAGGTTTGATGTACCTTCATGTCCATGAACCTATGAGTGAGAACATGCGGTGTTTGGTTTTTTGTCCTTGCGATAGTTTACTGGGAATGATGTTTTCCAGTTTCATCCATGTCCCTACAAAGGACACGAACTCATCATTTTTTATGGCTGCATAGTATTCCATGGTGTATATGTGCCACATTTTCTTAATCCAGTCTATCGTTGTTGGACATTTGGGTTGGTTCCAACTCTTTGCTATTGTGAATAGTGCCGCAATAAACATACGTGTGCATGTGTCTTTATAGCAGCATGATTTATAGTCCTTTGGGTATATACCCAGTAATGGGATGGCTGGGTCAAATGGTATTTCTAGTTCGAGATCCCTGAGGAATCGCCACACTGACTTCCACAATGGTTGAACTAGTTTACAGTCCCACCAACAGTGTAAAAGTGTTCCTATTTCTCCACATCCTCTCCAGCACCTGTTGTTTCCTGATTTTTTAATGATGGCCATTCTAACTGGTGTGAGATGGTATCTCACTGTGGTTTTGATTTGCATTTCTCTGATGGCCAGTGATGATGAGCATTTCTTCATGTGTTTTCTGGCTGCATAAATGTCTTCTTTTGAGAAGTGTCTGTTCATGTCCTCTGCCCACTTTTTGATGGGGTTGTTTGTTTTTTTCTTGTAAATTTGTTTGAGTTCATTGTAGATTCTGGATATTAGCCCTTTGTCAGATGAGTAGGTTGCAAAAATTTTCTCCCATTCTGTAGGTTGCCTGTTCATTCTGATGATAGTTTCTTTTGCTGTGCAGAAGCTCTTTAGTTTAATGAGATCCCATTTGTCAATTTTTGGCTTTTGTTGCCATTGCTTTTGGTGTTTTAGACATGAAGTCCTTGCCCACGCCTATGTCCTGAATGGTATTGCCTAGGTTTTCTTGTAGGATTTTAATGGTTTTAGGTCTAACATATAAGTCTTTAATCCATCTTGAATTAATTTTTGTATAAGGTGTAAGGAAGGGATCCAGTTGCAGCTTTCTACATATGGCTAGCCAGTTTTCCCAGCACCATTTATTAAATAGGGAATCCTTTCCCCATTTCTTGTTTTTGTCAGGTTTGTCAAAGATCAGATAGTTGTAGCTATGCGGCATCATTTCTGAGGGCTCTGTTCTGTTCCATTGATCTATGTCTCTGTTGTGGTACCAGTACCATCCTGTTTTGATTACGGCATCAGTATTTTTTAAAGCTCCCCGGGGAAGCCCAATGTGCAATCAAGTTTGAGAACCAACAGTCCAGTCCTCAGCTACTCAAAGGCTGGAGCAGGGATCGGTAGCATCAACATCCTTGAGAAGATTGTTAAAAATGCAGAATCTCAGGCCCTTTCCCAGACCTACTGTTTCAGAGTCTGCATTTTATTTTTTTAATTTAATTTTGTTTTTTATTTTATTTCTTCTAAAAAAAGGGGGGATACATGTGCAGAACATGCAGTTTTGTTATATAGGTATATGTGTGTGCCATGGTGGTTTGCTGCACCTGTTGACCTGTCCTCTAAGTTCCCTCCCCTCACCCTCCACCCCTCAACAGGCCCTGGTGTGTGCTGTTTCCCTGTCTGTGTCCATGTGTTCTCAATGTTCAACTCCTCCTTATGAGTGACAATATGCGGTGTTTGGTTTTTCTCTTCCTGTGTTAGTCTGCTGAGGATGATGGCATCTAGCTTCATCCATGTCCCTGCAAAGGACACGATCTCATTCCTTTTTATATAACCTCATGTGGTTAGTGGCTATGGTTTTGGATCGTGCAGTTCTGGAGCAGGGCTTTTCAAACTTGTGTGGATTCCGAGGTGGCCAGATCACCTGAGGTTGGGAGCTCGAGACCAGCCTGACCAACATGGAGAAACCCCGTCTCTACTAAAAACAGAAAATTAGCCGGGCGTGGTGGTGCATGCCTGTAATCCCAGCTACTCGGGAGGCTGAGGCAGGAGAATCGCTTGAACCCAGGAGGCAGAAGTTGCAGTGAGCGGAGATCGTGCCGTTGCACTCTAGCCTGGGCAACAAGGATGAAACTCTGTCTCAAAAAAAAAAAAAAAGAAGAAGAATCTGCATTTTAACATGGAGATTCCTATTCACACAGGTTTGAAAAGCCCTGCTCCAGAACTGCATAGTTCAATACCATAGCCACTAACCATAGGAGGTTATTTAGATTTAAATTAAAAATTCAGCTCCTCAGTTGCACTAGCTACATACATTTCAACTGCTCAGTTGCCACATGTCACTAGCTGGTGGCTACCATATTGGACAGTACAGATATAGAATAATAGCCTGATCATTGCCAAAAGTTTATTGGACAGTACTGCTCCAGAACATTCTGGAGTGGTGGTAATTCACCAGTCTTTTTTCCTGTGGATGCTGCAGGCATACAGACAGACAGCGCTACCCTCCCTGGATGGGACAAAATTAAGATACATTCAACCAGGCACACACAGGATGTATCTAGATTATTGATTTTCCGCTCATTTGAAATAAATCAAGGACATGGCCATGTCTTCCCAAGCCCAAAATAAGTGTAGTTTGTAGGGTAGGAAACAGATGAGTGGGAAAGAAAGGAGAGGAGAAATGCAAGAAGCAAGATCAATTTCAGGTACTAGAACAGGATGCAAGAGGGTTAGCCCAGGCCCCCACATCTCCCTGTCAGTCTCAGCACTGCCTGCTAATCACAAGGCAGGAGAGCACTTGGCAAGCGAACGTGATTGATTTGTGACTCCAGGTGCAAATATGAAAAGGGGGCATTTAGTCAGCTAAATAATAGCCAAGCTGTAGTGTCACAAGGCTGGGGGCTTAGATTGTTTTTCTTCTGCTTTAGGGTGGAGATGGCGGCAGAGAATTCCACCCTTCTGCAAAACCTTGCTTGTTTTCTGGGAAGGCCAGGCGAGGTTTCCCCCTTGTAGACCATTTAGTTGCAGGCAGAGGGATGTATAATGGGGCTAGAGCTGAACAATATGATGACAAGCCAGACCAGCAATAGAGAGAGATGTATATTTTTCTTGGAAAGCTGCTATCCATGTAGACAGCAGCTGACAGTAGATGAGGGGCAGCAGTTAGCGGCAGATCATTTGCCTACTTGCACACTACCCCTTGGGTGTGCTCCTTCCGAATTACTGTGGGTCAGGGCAGGGTGAAAACTCAAAACAAGAGAATGCACCAAAAAATGTACCCTACTACACAGCAACAGGCACCATTCAGTGCTGTTTACATCTTTTCACACTTTCAGCTTTTAAGGCTAATACTTCTACATAGTAAAGCTTTTTGCATTTTGAGATGTTTTGTGGTTGCCTTATGGGGCTGGTCCTCATGACCGCCTCTGGAAGAAGTCAGAGTAAATTTTGCCATCCCTTTAGACTTGAATAAAGCCCAGAATGGTTAAGTGAGTTTTCCAAAGTCACACAACTGCTCATGAGTTGAAGATGTAAAATAATCATTCCGTTATTGTTTATTCATAACTATTTACTGAGAACCCTACTAAATGCCCAGCCCTGGGGATGCTTCTGTAATGTCTGTTTTCATGGAACTTGGAGCTTGGATTCTAAAGCGCCTGATAGAAAAAAAAAAGTAAACAAATGAAAGAACCACAAATTACAGTAAATGCTGCAAAGGGAAGACAAACTATGAGAATGCTGATAGATAAACAGGGAACGGGGTGGGGCAACTTGGAGAAGTTGATTTGCAAAGGCTTCTCTGAAAAGGACATGTTTATGCTGAAACTTGAAGAATGAGATGTAACAAGAGCGGGAGAAGAACATTTCTGGCAGAGGGAGCTGTATAAGTAAAGACAGATAATTGAAAGCGCACGCAGCCTACGTGGGCCACGTAAGGAGACAAGTGTCGCTGGTGCTGTCTGAGAGGCAGAGAGCATCATTTGAGATAAGAGCACGTAAGGGCCTCCCACCTCCCTCGCCCCCAATGTTTCCCTATGTCCAAGGGGAATTTTGTCTTCATCTTTCAGTTCCTCCTCCTCGTGGCCCTCTGATGAGGGTCAGTTCAGCCAGCCCATTCCAAGACTTCGTGCTGTGGTATCAGGAGGTCTGGGAAGGGGGAAGGAAGAAGATAGGGTTTCAAAGACAGGGACCCTGAAGCCTGAATCTCTGCAAAAGCTGGAGTAGAAAGCTGAGAATGAAGAACTGAAAAAGAGCAAAGGGTCAGAGGTTCCAGGGCCGCTGCCAGCCACAGAAAGAAGGCCTGTCGGGTGCATGTAAGCCTCTTCAACCTCCTTCAGGGATGACTTAAGGCTTTGTCTCTGTGCTTCTTCCAACAGACTATTGATTAAAGACTGAATGACATGGACCCCAGAGTTTATGTGAGTTACTCTAAAATATGGTAAAATCAGGACTTCACTCCCAACTGAGAGCCTTGCAGAGTGAAGATTTTCTCTAGAGACCATCTGATAAATGCGGGCTCCCATACACAGAGATGTGAGCTAGAGCTGTGCAGCAAATAATATATATTATATTCTTCTCCACTTAAGGTCCAAATTGTCTGATGTCACATCTTTGGTGACCATTCCATTTGGGAATCCTAGCTTACTGGATGGAGCTGTGTACATTGTGAGGTTGGCCCTTGCTGTGTCTGAGCTTAGAAGAAGGAATAGCAAGGGTAATAATCATTATGATAAGCACTTCTTGAGTACTCACTACATGTCAGGCACTGTTCTGAGCATACTACATGCACGGGTTCTTTTAATGTGCATAACCCCACAGGATTAGTAGGCGCCATTTACATCCCCATTTTACAAATAAGAAAACCAGGGCACAGGGTCTCAGAGTTAGCAGGTGGGATTGCCGAGATTGGAACTCAGACAGTTTGGCTCCAGAGCTCCTGCCCTTTAGCACTGTGGAGGTGACTTGAGAGACGCCCTAAGTTCCAGCCCAACCACAAATACCACCCCCCATTGGCCATAGTACATGACTAAATGTGACAATTACTTATTCAGCATTTATTAAAAGCACAGTATTGTCCTAAGCACTTTACATGTAGTATCCTCTTGCATCTTCTTATCAACTCTTTTAGATAGGTACTGTTATTCTTCATCTTTTACAGAGGAAGGAATTGAGGCTCAAATCAATAAATAACTTGGTGAGAGTCTCCCGCTTAAATAATTGGTAAAGTTGAAATCCAAATGTAAGCATCCAACCCCGAAGCCCAAGCTCTCAACTAACCCTGGTCACTTTTTTGAGTAAGGACTTTGTATCTCTCAAATGCCCCCTATTAAAATGAACCTCAGCCATGTGGGAGCAGTGTGATAATTTTTTTTCCTGCCCCTAAAGCATGTTGAAGATTTGGGGACAAGTTTTATTGAAACTCCCCAAGGCACTAGCTTTCACCCTTGGTGGTAATTATCTAGTGACTGCAGATGCCTAATTAAAAGAGTTCAGGCACACTGATCTCCTTAATTCAGTTTCTTCCAACCCCCATCTTCATTCTGCCCTTGTCTTTGAACTCCTCATGCTTTGTCTCAGTGATCTCCACTACCAGCTGTTAACATCTACTGTATTGGGATGAATCCCTGACACACAACTTCAGCCCTGAACTGGCTCCAAATCTCCATGTCCTTCATTCCACCTGCTCCAAGACCTAGGCACCTGGATTTTCCCTAGTGTAGCTGAGGCTGGCATCCCCACCCAGATCCCACGGAGTCTTTTTTCTACCCCCGTTTCCAAGCCGCTGCCCGCATTGCTGCAGGCAAAGGCTCACATCTGCAACCTTCTCCTGAGGCTTGCCCTTGAGCAATGGGAGCAGCCTCACCCAGACTCGTACTCTCCACCTTCGCCTGACCTCAGATACTGATAGCGTCTGTTCCAAGAATCTAGTGCAACTTCCTTAGACTAGCAATCAATACCTCCTGCACCTGGCGACAACCTCGCTGTCAAATCTTCACTCCTGCTCAGCTGCAGAGCAGCTCCTCAGCCCTGAAGAGTTCCTCTGCCTTCTGGCCTTCTTGCCTTTTCTCACTCGGCTTCTGTTTGGAATGTCATCCACCCTGCTTCCAACTGTCAAAATTCTACACATCCTCTGAAGGCTAGTGACACTGTGCTTCTGCCCACGAGGCATTCCGAAATTGTGCTTGCCCTTGCAACGTGGGTTATTGCTAGTTATGCCTGGGTCTGTAGTCAGCATGGTTTGTATTCTAAAAGGTCAAGAATGAATCTGATTCTCTCAGCTATCTCTAGTTAAGGGTTCAAATGTGTACCCACCAAAGAGTATTGAAGTCTTAACCCTCAGTACCTGTGAGTATGACTTTATTCGGAAATAGGGTCGTTGCAGATGTAATCAAGTTAAAATGAGGTCATTAGGGTGAGCCCTAATCCAAGAGAAGAGAGACAGAAACAGACGGGCACAGAAGGAAGATGATGTGAAGACACACAGGGAGAACACAGAGGCAGAGATTGCCGTGACGATGCTCGCATGAGCCAAGGAACTCCAGATCTACTGGCAAAACCGGAAGCTCAGAAAAAGGCATGGAGCAGACCTTCCCTAGAGCCTTCAGAAAGAGCACAGCCCTGCTCACACCCTGATTCCAGACTCCCAGCCTCCAGGAAGGAACTGCGAGACAATAAATGTCTGTTGTTCGAAGCCACCCAGTTTGTGGTCCTTTGTCACAGCAGCCCTAGGACACTAATATATTAAGTATCTCACACAGTGCCTTCCACAGAGTAAGTAATGGCAAAGGCTTGTTGAATTCGTGTGGGGGTGGAATATTTCTCTCACTAGCTTTTTTTTTAAACAAGCTATTTAATGTTTATTGTAAAATGCCTTGCACTACGTTGATAGAATCTCTCAGATTTCCTAAGCCTTTTGTTGTTATGGCATACCTATACACTACCCAGCCCCCACTTGTATGTTCCAGATGTACTCTTTTCTTTTCTCTTTTTTCTTCCTTCCTTTCTTTTCTTTTATTTTTATTTATTTTTTTTTTTTACTTGCTTAGGGAGTTTTACTGTGAAAGGGAATCAGGAATATTGACAACAGAATCCAAGCAACTCCACTGGAAAAACAATGAAATAAGAATCTATTGAGTGGGAGAATGATGTGTGTATGCTTGTGTGTATATGTGTGTGTATGTAGTGTGCATGTATTATATCAGTATGTGTGGCTATTAAAAGAGAGACAGAAACATAGTTTAGCCATTGCATCCTTGGGAAAGAGGACTGCTAGGATAGTCTTGTCAACTGAGAGTCTCTAATTTAACAATCTTTGTTACACAACTTTTCAAAGTGTTTACTATTTGTTTTCTGTGGTTTTTTTTTAATTTTATTGTTATTATACTTTAAGTTTTAGGGTACATATGCACAATGTGCAGGTTTGTTACATATGTATACATGTGCCATGTTGGTGTGCTGCACCCATTAACTCATCATTTAGCATTAGGTATATCTCCTAATGCTATCCCTCCCCCCTACCCCTACCCCACAACAGTCCCCAGAGTGTGATGTTCCCCTTCCTGTGTCCATGTGTTCTCATTGTTCAATTCCCACCTATGAGTGAGAACATGCGGTGTTTGGTTTTTTGACCTTGCGATAGTTTACTGAGAATGATGATTTCCAGCTTCATCCACGTCCCTACAAAGGACATGAACTCATCATTTTTTATGGCTGCATAGTATTCCATGGTGTATATGTTCCACATTTTCTTAATCCAGTCTATCATTGTTGGACATTTGGGTTGGTTCCAAGTCTTTGCTATTGTGAATAGTGCCGCAATAAACATACGTGTGCATGTGTCTTTATAGCAGCATGATTTATAGTCCTTTGGGTATATACCCAGTAATGGGATAGCTGGGTCAAATGGTATTTCTAGTTCTAGATCCCTGAGGAATCGCCACGCTGACTTCCACAATGGTTGAACTAGTTTACACTCCTACCAACAGTGTAAAATTGTTCCTATTTCTCCACATCCTCTCCAGCACCTGTTGTTTCCTGACTTTTTAATGATGGCCATTTTAACTGGTATGAGATGGTATCTCATTGTGGTTTTGATTTGCATTTCTCTGATGGCCAGTGATGATGAGCATTTTTTCATGTGTTTTTTGGCTGCATAAGTGTCTTCTTTTGAGAAGTGTCTGTTCATGTCCTTTGCCCACTTTTTGATGGGGTTGTTTGTTTTTTTCTTGTAAATTTGTTTGAGTTCATTGTAGATTCTGGATATTAGCCCTTTGTCAGATGAGTAGGTTGCAAAAGTTTTCTCCCATTCTGTAGGTTGCCTGTTCACTCTGATGGTAGTTTCTTTTGCTGTGCAGAAGTTCTGTAGTTTAATTAGATCCCATTTGTCAATTTTGGATTTCGTTGCCATTGCTTTTGGTGTTTTAGACATGAAGTAATTGCCCATGCCTATGTCCTGAATGGTAATGCCTAGGTTTTCTTCTAGGGTTTTTATGGTTTTCGGTCTAACATGTAAGTCTTTAATCCATCTTGAATTAATTTTTGTATAAGGTCTAAGGAAGGGATCCAGTTTCAGCTTTCTACATATGGCTAGCCAGTTTTCCCAGCACCATTTATTAAATAGGGAATCCTTTCCCCATTGCTTGTTTTTGTCAGGTTTGCCAAAGATCAGATAGTTGTAGATATGCGTCGTTATTTCTGAGGGCTCTGTTCTGTTCCATTGATCTATGTCTCTGTTTTGGTACCAGTACCATGCTGTTTTGGTTACTGTAGACTTGTAGTGTAGTTTGAAGTCAGGTAGCGTGATGCCTCCAGCTTTGTTCTTTTGGCTTAGGATTGACTTGGCGATGCGGGCTCTTTTTTGGTTCCATATGAACTTTAAAGTAGTTTTTTCCAATCTGTGAAGAAAGTCATTTGTAGCTTGATGGGGATGGCATTGAATCTATAAATTACCTTGGGCAGTATGGCCGTTTTCACGATATTGATTCTTCCAACCCATGAGCATGGAATGTTCTTCCATTTGTTTGTATCCTCTTTTATTTCATTGAGCAGTGGTTTGTAGTTCTCCTTGAAGAGGTCCTTCATGTCCCTTGTAAGTTGGATTCCTAGGTATTTTATTCTCTTTGAAGCCGTTGTGAATGGGAGTTCACTCATGATTTGGCTCTCTGTTTGTCTGTTATTGGTGTATAAGAATGCTTGTGATTTTTGTACATTGATTTTGTATCCTGAGACTTTGCTGAAGTTGCTTATCAGCTTAAGGAGATTTTGGGCTGAGACAATGGGATTTTCTAGATATACAATCATGTCATCTGCAAACAGGGACAATTTGACTTCCTCTTTTCCTAATTGAATACCCTTTATTTCCTTCTCCTGCCTGATTGCCCTGGCCAGAACTTCCAGCACCATATTGAATAGGAGTGGTGAGAGAGGGCATCCCTGTCTTGTGCCAGTTTTCAAAGGGAATGCTTCCAGTTTTTGCCCATTCAGTATGATATTGGCTGTGGGTTTGTCATAGATAGCTCTTATTATTTTGAGATACGTCCCATCAATACCTAATTTATTGAGAGTTTTTAGCATGAAGGGTTGTTGAATTTTGTCAAAGGCCTTTTCTGCATCTATTGAGATAATCACGTGTTTTTTGTCTTTGGTTCTGTTTATATGCTGGATTACGTTTATTGATTTGCATATGTTGAACCAGCCTTGCATCCCAGGGATGAAGCCCACTTGATCATGGTGGATAAGCTTTTTTATGTGCTGCTGGATTCGGTTTGCCAGTATTTTATTGAGGATTTTTGCATTAATGTTCATCAAGGATATTGGTCTAAAATTCTCTTTTTTGGTTGTGTCTCTGCCCAGCTTTGGTATCACGATGATGCTGGCCTCATAAAATGAATTAGGGAGGATTCCCTCTTTTTCTATTGATTGGAATAGTTTCAGAAGGAATGGTACCAGCTCCACCTTGTACCTCTGGTAGAATTTGGCTGTGAATCCATCTGGTCCTGGAATCTTTTTGGTTGGTAAGCTGTTGATTATTGCCACAATTTCAGAGCCTGTTATTGGTCTATTCAGAGATTCAACTTCTTCCTGGTTTAGTCTTAAGAGGGTGTATGTGTCGAGGAATTTATCCATCTCTTCTAGATTTTCTAGTTTATTTGTGTAGAGGTGTTTGTAGTATTCTCTGATGGTAGTTTGTATTTCTGTGGGATCGGTGGTGATATCCCCTTTATCATTTTTTATTGCGTCTATTTGATTCTTCGCTCTTTTCTTCTTTATTAGTCTTGCTAGTGGTCTATCAATTTTGTTGATCTTTTCAAAAAACCAGCTCCTGGATTCATTAATTTTTTGAAGGGTTTTTTGTGTCTCTATTTCCTTCAGTTCTGCTCTGATTTTAGTTATTTCTTGCCTTCTGCTAGCTTTTGAATGTGAACTATCAGACAAATTCAGCTGTCTGATAGTTCCTCTGGAAGTTTTGCCTCAGAGGAGTACCCGGCCGTGTGAGGTGTCAGTCTGCCCCTACTTGGGGGTGCCTCCCAGTTAGGCTGCTCGGGGGTCAGAGGTCAGGGGTGAGGGACCCACTTGAGGAGGCAGTCTGCCCGTTCTCAGATCTCCAGCTGCGTGCTGGGAGAACCACTACTCTCTTCAAAGCTCAGGTGGAAATGCAGAAATCACCCATCTTCTGTGTCGCTCACACTGGGAGCTGTAGACCAGAGCTGTTCCTATTTGGCCATCTTCTTCTGTGTTTCTTTCTTCCTTTCTTTCTTTCTTCTTTTTTTTTTTTTTTTGGTCTCCCTATGTTGCCCAGGCTGGTCTTGAACTCCTGGGCTCAAGCAATCCCCCTTCCCTGGCCTCCCAAAGTGCTGGGATTACTGTGAATGAACCCACAGGCCGACTATCAACCAGGCCTTGGCCCTAGTCCATCGGGCACTCACCCCTTGCAGGACGTGGACCCGCCGATGCCCAACGTGTGAAGGAGTACCTGGAGGCCTCACCCCACACTGCTAGAATGGCCAGAGAAAAGGATCTGCCTGCCTCTCCCCCACCCAGGTGTGGCAGCTCCTGGTGCCAGTTTCCCAGGAGCATGGCCAGGCCCCGGGTCTCTCCATCACAGCTGTGGCTCTGGCTTCTTGTTGGAAGTTGGGGGGGGGTCACTCCCCACGCAGCCGCCACTGGTGCTTCAACATCTGTAGGCCTGCATGGCCCACTCTCTCTCCTCCCCGGCAATCCTCTGGTAGGCCGGGGAGGCAGTCAGAGGCTGGAATACACCGCGGGGGCTCAGAAGCATCCTCAGCATCTGCAATCTCCTGCCAGGCTGATCCTTCTTACGCTCCTTCAGGGCCTGGTAGTCAGCTCTGGGCGCTGCAGGACAGCCTCACCAAACTTCACTGTATCTCGGAGCAACTCCTGCTCCAGCCTGTCTGCCATCTTTTCCTCCTTTTTCTGCCAGACTTTATCTAGTCGTCACTTCTGGAATGCTTTGTTTGCTTTTTTCAGCTCAGACTTCTCCTTGGGAGCTGCCTGGATCTCTGGCTGCCAGGTGGCCTGGTTCTTTCTGAGGAATAGCACGTGCTGGGTCTCTTGCTGCATGCGCTCGATGTAGGCCTAGGTAGACTCCCCCTTCCTCTGCTTGAACTTGGGGACGGCAATGTCGGGCTCCACTCCCTTTGCTTCCTTTTCCAGTGTCTTTCTGAAGGCCACCTGGGCCGCTTTCTTCCTCTTCTTGTTACCGGTCAGATTTTTCATCTCCCGGCCGCTCCTCATAATCTCCCGGAGCCGGAAAGGGATCTCCTGCTCGTCCTGGGTTTTGGGCTTGCAATTGACTTTCTCCTCTTTGCGTGAAGCCTGGACCACGGGGCTGGGCGCTGCTTCCCCAGGGCTGCACTTGCTGCCGCTGCTACGCCCGCCGGGGACTCCCAGGACCCGCCGGTGCCCTGGGCACCGCTGCTCCACGTCCAGCTTGCGCCATCTCCACGCTGGAAGCTTCCCTAGCGAAGCCACTTCCGCCTTCCTCCATTTTTTAAAGTGATTAAGAAACATTGGCTAAAACTTCTTCAGTTGTAAGCACTAAAACCGCATTCAAACTGAGGTATGCAAAAATGAAATTCAGGAGTCTGGACTTCAGGTATTGCCAGATCCAGAGGTTCATATAGTATCAGCAGTGCTTTTTCTATCCATATTACACACAGACTGTCTCCAAGCAGCTGTCCTTGAGGGCCCCTATGAGTGTCATTTACATCTTACTGCCAGCTATCTGGGAGGATTGTGAAACACTGCCCAGCCCTAACAAGCCTAGATTAGACAGCAGTGTAGGCGCTAAGACTCCCACGTATACGGACAGAGAAGATAAAAGACCTTCAGCCATTTCACAGTGCTGCCTGGGGAGGGCTCCTTTTCTCCTGATATTCTAGGAGAACAAGAAAAACAGGGCTTCGTAATCTGATAGGTATAAATTCAAATCTAAGATCTAC
This sequence comes from Hylobates moloch, assembly GCF_009828535.3. Taxonomy (NCBI): domain Eukaryota; kingdom Metazoa; phylum Chordata; class Mammalia; order Primates; family Hylobatidae; genus Hylobates; species Hylobates moloch. The sequence goes on along the minus strand of NW_026652279.1, from coordinate 13,908,964 downwards.
CAGTTACTAGCTCTGTGATCCTTAAAGTTCTTGAAGCTTTGGTTTTTCATCTGTAAAATGGAGGTATTGGTAGTCACCCATAAGACTGTTGCTAGGATTAGTTGAGACCGTGCATGTAAAGTTTCCCACAGAGCACCTGCACATGCTATAGCTAAAAGAGGAGAGGAGGAGGAGGAAGACTGTAAGTGGGGGATGCTTGTTTCCTGTTTCCAGAGAGGGGAGGACACCTGCCCACTCCATAATGTTTTCTGCCCTTGTGTTGCTTTGCTCAAGGTTGAAATCCCCAGGATAGAAACTCAGATTGGCCAAGCTTGGGTGATGGGAAAGGCCAGGTGACGTCAGTGCACCTTGCTTGACCCACCAAGACCACCCAAATGGGGGTGGAGTGGTTCCCCAGAGGAAAATTGAGTGCTGTTAGGAGAAAGGAGGGGGCAGACACTGGGTAGGAAAAGTTGCAGATGTCCACCGCAGGCATCCTTCAATGCAGTGTGTGCTTCCTTGTGTCTTCACCCCCTTGTGTCTATTTTCTACCCTAGTGGGGTCTGCAGAGAAGGAAGAGTAGGTGATTGTGGCTGACACAGTCAATTGCCTCCCCCAAGGACCTTTCCCACCTTCTTTTAGCTGGCTAAGTTTAAGAGTTGACCATCTCTGGCCTGCTCTGCCTGATGTGTGCTATGTGCTCGGCTCTGCTGATTCCCAGGGGCCTCCATCACACACCGAGCCAGGCTCATCAGCTGTCTTAATAAGTGGTGTTCAGGGACAGGGTAATGGGACCCAGCCCTTCCTAAGGTGTACCTGGGCTGCGACTCAGAACGGATGTTCAGAACAAAGAGACGCAACTGTGAGTGACCCCAGGCCCCACAGGCCAACTGTCAACCAGGCCTTGGCCCTAGTCCATCGGGCACTCACCCTTTGCAAGATGTGGACCCGCTGATGCCCAACGTGTGAAGGAGTACCTGGAGGCCTCACACCCACGCTGCTAGCATGGCCAGAGAAAAGGATCTGCCTGCCTCTCCCCCACCCAGGTGTGGCAGCTCCTGGTGCCAGTTTTCTAGGTGTGTGGCCAGGCCCCGGGTCTCTCCATCACAGCTGTAGCTCTGGCTTCTTCCGGGAAGTGAGGTGGGGTCACTCCCCGTGCAGCTGCCACTGCCACTGCTTCAATGCTCTGTAAGCCTACACTGCCGGTTTTCTCCTCCCCTACAATCCGCTGGCAGGCCAGGAAGACAGGGGCACAGGGCTCCTCCCCGGCCCCAGCAAGGGGATATCGCTTGGACTCGCCAGATCATGGTAATTCCATTGCCCTTGCCAGCAACTGTGGGTACATGATGATCGTAGCAAGTGGGATTTAATGGAATATCCTCTGGGCACCTCTGGGAGAGTTGTTCCTCCTGAATAAAAAGACACATGGGCCAGGCACGGTGGCTCACGCCTGTGATTCCAGCACTTTGGGAGGCCAAGGCAGGTGGAACTTTTGAGGTCAGGAGTTCAAGACCAGCCTGACCAGCATGGTGAAACCCCATCTCTACTAAAAATACAAAACTTAGCTGGGCATGGTGGCACATGCCTGTAATCCCAGCTACTCGGGAGGCTGAGGCAGGAGAATTGCTTGAACCCAGGAGGTGGAGGTTGCAGTGAGTCGAGATCATGCCATCGTACTCTAGCCTGGGTGACATAGCAAGACTCTGTCTCCAAAAAAAAAAAAAACCCACAAGGAAGAAAACCCCATCTCTTCTTCAGACTAATGTTTCTGGGTTCGCATGTGATACCTGGAACAGTGGCAGCCTTCAGCCTTTCTGGAATAATGAAGAGACAAGCCCAAGAACAAAGCCAACATGATGAGGATGGCAGGACAGAAAGACAGGGAGAGGCTAATCCTTATTGAAGTCAGTCATTGGCTGAGCTATCCATGGATACTACCTGCAGACTTCCTTTGATGCCTTACTGCCTAAACTACATTCACGTGGGTTTACTCATACCATAGCCAAAGCATCTCAGTGATATATATATATGCTCATCTATTTCTAAATCTCCAACAAGGGTAAGGAAGCCTTTTAGGTCAGTGGTTCTCAAAATGTGGTCCCTGGACCAGCAGTATTGACATCACCTGGAAACTTATTAGAAATGCATATACTTGGGCCCCATCCAGTTCTTGTCAATCTGAAAGGGAATGGGTGCAGCAGCAATCATGCTTTCACAAGCACTCCAGGTCATTGTGATGCATGCTATAGTTTGCCAACCTCTGCTTTATATACTACTCTGTTGTCATACTGATATCAGAACTGACCACTGGGAGTGAGGGCACCACTTGTTATTCCATCCAACTTACCTTTTTCTATCATTGCTTCATTTGATTCTGCTATCCCTAAAACAAACAAAAAACAAGAAAAAAAAAAGGGGGGAGAGAAAGAGAGAGACAGAAAGTATTTGAAAACCGTTGGCCAAGTAAACCTTTTGCTTTGAGTTTCAATCTGCTGACTCTGGGTCGTCAGCTCTTTCCAAACAAGACTTTGGATGTTTGCAGAAACCTGTAGTTGCTAGAATGTGGTAGACATTTCCAAAATATTTAGAAACACTAATAATCACTGTTATCAATAATGCTCCTTGGGGATCTCCCTTGAGCTATTGGAAGTGAAGTTAGCAAGGAACTTAGAGAGGCGTGCACTGTCTGGGATGAGCAAAGAGAATTTGGAGGGACAGAGGAGCCCTGAGAATAATGTTAGAAAAAAAAGGAATGAAAAACGTGCTGCAAAAAGGAGAAAAGAAGGAAAGAAAGAAAAGAAAAAGAAAATGATTCTCATCAGGGAAGCTGGTGAAGATGGATTTGTTTTCCAGGACTCAATACATTTAGACAAAGTTGCCCAGAGAGGAAATCCAGGTTTAGGGGTGGTTTGAGCAAGGTGTCCAGGAGGGAAGTCAGGGGCACGTCTGGACACCTGGGCAGCCACGGATAACGGAGAGAACAGGTCGTGGGAGTAATGCTGTGCGGGAGGAAGAATGCCTCCACAGGACTGGGCTCTGGCACCACCCCTTACTAACTTTGGTCTTAAGCAGCTTCCCGAGCTTCTCTAAGCCTCAGTTTCCTCAACAGCCAATGGGCTCAGTGATTCTTATCTCACAGCTTGTTGGAAGTTTACATAAATCAATGTACTATGATCTGAACTGCATACCCCCCAAATTCATATGTTGACGTACTAACCACCAATGCGTCGACTTTGGAGATAAGACTCTCAGGAGGTAATTAAGCCTAGATGAGGTCATGGGAGAGGAGCCCCCATGATAGGATTGGTGGCTTTATAAGAAGATGAGAAAACAGAGAGAGAGAGAGAGAGAGAGAGTTCTCTCTCTTTACCATACAAGGACACCACAAGAAGGCAGCTGTCTACAAGCCAGGAAGAGGGCCTTCACCAGAACCAGAATCAGCCAGCACCTTAATATTAGACTTCCAGCCTCCAGAACTGTGAGAAAATAAATGGCTGTTGTTTAAACCACTCAGGCAAAATATATATATATATAGGGAATTTTTTTTTTTTTTTTTTTTTTTTTTTTTTTTTGAGACAGAGTCTTGCTCTGTCGCCCAGGTTGGAGTGCAGTGGCGCAATCTTGGCTCACTGCAAGCTCCGCCTCCCGGGTTCACGCCATTCTCCTGCCTCAGCCTCTCCGAGTAGCTGGGACTACAGGCCCCCGCCACCACGCCCGGCTAATTGTTTTGTATTTTTAGTAGAGACGGGGTTTCGTCGTGGTCTCGATCTCCTGACCTCGTGATCCGCCCGCCTCGGCCTCTCAAAGTGCTGGGATTACAAGCGTGAACCACCGCACCCGGCCGGTATTTTGTTATGGTAACCTGAGCTGACTAATACACAAGGTATATTAAGGACCTTGCATAGTGCTTGGCTCATTCTAAATGCTAGATAAATAAATAAGATTCATAACAATGAATACATTAATAAGCAGTAAGTTAGGAAAATGAGATTGCCAAGGTCTTTGAATGGCTAAACTGAGTATGTAATTTTTTATCTGGACCATGGGGAGTTTCTGAGCAGGAAACAAAAAGAGAAAACATATGTGTGCATAGCTCTGAGGTCAGTGTGACAATAGGGCATTACATAAGGTGGGATTCAGCAAACGTGAGGTTGCATCAGGATCACTTCGAGGGCTTGTGAAAATATAGGTTGCTGCCGCCTCTACTTTCTCTTTCAGATTCAGCAGGTCTGGGAAGGGGTTCAAGAATTTGCATTTCAAGTAAGTTCCCGGGAGATGCTGATGCTGCTTGTCTAGGGACCAGACTTTAAAAGAGGGAAGAAGAAAGATAAAGAGAGAAAAAACAGACAGAGACATTAGCATGACCTTTGGTCTGGAATGGCAGCAGAATGCTTGCTCCGCAGACATTCAGTCCACACTGTGATGGATGACGGAGAACGGAGGTGGTGCCTGGAGCTGCCAAAAGTAACTGCTTCAAGCATGGCACGCAATCATGGCACTGGTTTTTTGGTTTTGTTTGGCTTTAAGGGTAAACCACTATAATTAGAAAACTTGCAAAATCCTGACTTACAAAGTGAGCAGATTTCAAATCAGAGAAACTTAGTTTTCATGCCTTCTCCAAGTTGTGGATCACTGCTCAGAGATGACTATTTGGGGCCAGTTGCTAAGACTGATACTAGTTGCAAGGTAATATACACAGTGCTGGTAAGGTCAGCTTGATCTGCAGACCCATTAGGATGTTTGGTTGAATGTATGATGGTAGGAGTGAGATGGTCTGTTTTTTTTTTGTTTTTTTCTGATTTTTCTTAGAACCCTGAGGTGAACATATGTGGTTTCTTCCACACAGCGCTTATTTCTTCTTTACGTTTGTACCTGCACTCTCCCTTTATCTTTTTTTGGGAAAATCCTTGTCATTGCATACTTCTTCTTCTTCTTCTTTTTTTTTTTGACAGAGTTTCACTCTGTTGCCCAGGCTGGGGTACAGTGATGTGATCTCAGCTCAGGCCAACCCCTGCCTCTGGGGTTCGAGTGATTCTTCTGCTTCAGCCTCCTGAGTAGCTGAAATTACAGACACGCATCACCACACCCAGCTAATTTTTGTATTTTTAGTAGAGACAGGGTCTCGCCTTGTTGGCCCTCAAACTCCTGACTCCAGGAGATCTGCCCACCTTGGCCTCCCAAAGTGTTGGGATTATAGGCATGAGCCACCATGCCTGGCACACTGCATACTGCTATATGGTGTCTGTCAGGCTGCTAAACTCCTCAGTCTTCCCGTAAGCCACAAGGGTGGGCGTGGGATCGAGGTCTGCCCAATCCTAGTGTCTTCTCCCTTCAGCCCCTGTGACTGGGCTAAGGAAGCTTGTGACCAGACCAGCCTATCAGAATCCTTGTCTGGGATTCATCCATAAACCAAAAATAAAATTCTAAGTCCCCCAACCATCTTGATGGACCCCATCTCTTGGCCAAGGCATTTCAAAGTTAACCAGAAAAACTAGTTCAGGCCATGATGGGAAGAGGGAGTCAGACATGCTTCACCATACCTTCTTTCCCTTTTGGAATTCACGCTCGCCTGACCAGCATTAACATCAACTCAACCTTAAGACTGATAGAACAGACCTTTTAAGTCTGATAAGAAACATTTACAATCTATTCTCTCTGCAGCCTGCCACCTGAGGCTTCATCTACACGAAAAACCTTGGTGTCTACAATGCCTTATCACAACGCAGACATTCTTTCCTTTGATTCCAGGTCTTTAGATAATAACTCTTTCAACCAATTGCCAATCAAAAAGTCTCTGAATCTACCTATGACCTGTGAGCACCCCCGCTTCCAGTTGTCCTGCCATTCCAGACCGAACCAATACACATCTTACATGTATTGATTGGTCTTCTTATGTCTCCCTAAAATGTAGAAAACCAAGTTGTAGCTCAACCACTTTGGGCACATGTTCTCAGGATCTCCTGAGGGTTGTGTCACAGGCCATTGGTCACTCATATTTGGCTAGAATAGATCTCTTCAAACATTTTACCGAGTTTGACTCTTTTTGTTTACACACCTGTGGGTACCAGAAGAGAGAAATCACTGTTTCCTTGGATGGCCCTAAGATGTGATGATGTGAGTGAAGCATGCAGTTCACCCAACCCCATAAATGAATGGAGTCTTCTTGTAAGAGGGAATCAGCCCCAACCTACAGAGAAAAGAGAAGCTAAGACTGGGCAGGGGAGGGAGAAAGGGAGAAATGAAGGAAGAAGAGATGGGGAGGGAGGAAGGGACAGTGGAAGAGAGGAAGGCAAGGGGAGGGAGAAGAGATCCTTGTCGTTCGATTCACTAGCATCCCAAGGCTAATACCACATTCAAATTTTCACTCGCATGAGTCAAAAAAAACTTCCCTGTTTTACTTAAGCTTTGAGTTAGTTTCTGGCACTTTTAACTAAAAAGGTCTGAATAATAAAGTTCATCAATCCACTCGTAACGTCTAACTTCTAGAATTCAGTTGTGCTGGGAAATTGCTAATTCAACACTCAGGTGCCTACATCAGCGTGGGAAGGAGTCCTTTGGAGCTGTCTGAAATTTCAGGGCATTGTCCCCATTGGAAGCTTTGAACGTTACACTTAGAAATGCTAATGAGAAAGAGAGAAAAGAGGGAGAAGAGAGAAGGCTTAACCAATTTTCAAAAGCCGAAGTCAGTCTTTTTAGGAGAGAAAGAGGAAGGAAAAGGGATGGAAGACACTGGGAGTGTTTTTAGTGGATGAGACAATGGAGGGTCTTCCTTACCAGGTAGTGAGGAATTTTTCCTACAAAAAGGACACAAGTGGCTTTTGTATTTGTAGAGAGGACTAACCCTCCTGGGGGTGAGCTGATCAAGGTGAAGTTATATAACCTATACAGTTGACTAAAGTGAATTCATCTCCATGCCCTCAGCAAGAGGAGTGAGAAAGAGTGCTGACAGGGTGTTGGTTCTGCCCATCCTCAGCTGCAAGGGGCACGTGAGAGCTGAAGTAATCAGATTTACTTCCTACCTCCCACGGTGCAAGCACCTCACTGTGCTAGTGGGCGTTTGAAGGGATTTTCCAAATGCAACTTTAACCGGACACAATTTTCATCTTTGTAGAAATTTAGAACCCGACTCTCTAAATAAGATGAGACATCACCATCACAGGCCTCATATTACAAGCCTGTACAGAGGGGGTGTGTGTGTGTGTATGTGTATGTGTGTGTCTCAGAATATATCTGATGGTTATTTGAAGCTCAATATTAATAAGCTATATAATAACTGGGTTCTATAGTATTCGAAATCAAAATCACTTTTAGATTCCTCTAGTCCTCTGGGCTCTTGTAAATGGTAAGTACATCAAAATGCCTTGTGATGGCCTTCTGGGAAAAAAATCCTCTCAGCCCAATTTACCAGGCAACTTTTATCCCATTGAATAAACTCGAGGCTCTAAGGCAGTGACTCTGCCATCAACAACATATATGAAAGCCTGCACTTTGTGGTTGGTCTGTTTTGTGTGAGGTGGGCACTTGCTGTTCTACTTGCCCAGTGGTGCTTTTTAATTGGAATGATTTTTATTTGGTCTGATTTCCTGAAATAGAATACATCACCTGCTTTAGAAACCCCAGATAGTCTATCAGCACAGAGAGCAAATTGTCCTAGGGTTCTTGGCTTAGCTGTTTGTAGGGGGAAAGACTGCTGGGCAGGGGGTTGGGGGGGCAGTTGTAGCATATTCAAATCTGATATGGAAACAGTTTTTGTGTGTTTAGGAAGTAACCGCAAATTTGACATGCCACCTCCACCCCAAACCCCAAACTGGTTCCATTCCAATAGGCAATAGTCTCAAAGACTCTCTTAAATGGTTCATTTCTTCCTGTTTACAACTCCCACAGTGAGCTGTTTTTTTAAGGGGAAATCAGTTTCTATGAACGTCTAGAGCCCCGGTGGGTCTTTGCTCTTTATTTGTCCTGCTTTGTTTAAACCAAAGAACACCTCAAGCCAGTAACCCGGTGAGCAGGGGCCTGTGACAGGCATGGTCACCTGAAATCCATTTATGCACAGGGATTGAAGGAGTAATCATATTCTAAATAAGGCTAATCAAGCTTTTTGTGAAAGCGCCAAAACCCACACACAAACGTCACCCTTGGTGTGTTCTCATTTCCATGGAGCAAAAGTGAAGGGGAGAAGGCTTACTGGGAAGCTGCCACTGGCACATAGAATTAAGCAAATGCTGTCCCATAGGTGTGCACAGCGGACTTCTTTTCAGAGGGAGGATGAGGAGGAGGCAATGTGGTTCTTTCATACTAAGGGACTCAGTGCACTGCTCTAGGTGTGATTTTTCTTTTCTGTCACAATTGAGCCCAGTTTGAATTTCTCCCCTTACTTTCTTGGTTCACTCTTTTCCTTCATGGTAATCTTGCTGCTTAATGACCCTGGCCCCAGGCTTCCAAGGCAACTTGCCAAGAACATCAAGTTTACTTCTGAAGTCCATGGCTTCTCACTTCCTCTTCCTTGGTCCCTCACCTCTTCTCACTTTTCTCTGCACACCTTCTGCACAACATCTGAAATATTCACTACCTCCAAGTGGCCCCACTTTTGCAACCCATCCAAGCCTGTCATTTGTTTAAAAACTACTACTTATTTGGGTTTTGGCTCTGGACCAGTCATCAGCAAACATTTTCTGAAAAGGGCTAGATAGTAAATAGTCTCAGCTTGTGAGCCACACTGTCTCTGTTGCAACCCTTCACTCTGTTATGTCATGTAAATAGCCATCAGCAATATGTAAATGAACAGGTAGGTGTGTCTGTGTTGCAATAAAACTTCATTTACGAAAAGAGGCAATAGGCTTGATTTGGCCTAGTGGTCAAATGGAGTGAGTGCATTTGACATACATAGGAAACTCATAAGCCTTTTAAGAATGGTATGTCCCCCAAAACACTGCCAGCTTGACCTGAAAGGGACAGAGAGAACAAAATGAAAGAAGGCTGTCAGATCCCCAAAATTCTACAGACAGGAAACAGGTGGGTGAAACTACAGCTGCAAACAAGTATTACCCTTCATGAAAAAGGAAAGATGACTGTGAGAGCAGACCTTATAGGCTCAGAAGGCAGAGCTGAGAGCCATGCCTTGAAACCTAATGGAGTTTTTTGGGTTGGATTTAGAAAATGTTTGGGACCAGGAACTCTTTTTTTCCTTTCATTCTTCTCTTGTTTCGAATGGGAGTGCTGTTACCCTGGTGGAGTGTGTTTCATTTTGTATTTTGGGAGCAGATAATTTCTTTGCTAGCTTCATAGGTCCACAGATAGAGAGAAATTGTGCCACACACTGGACTATACCCAGAGCTTCACCCATGCCTATATTAGATGATTTATGTGATGAGAAATGAAACTTTTGACCTGATAAGACTTAGATGAGATTTTGAATTCAGGTTGATTGCTGTAAATGGGTTGAGAGTTTTGAAGAATGGGGTCAATGCAGTTGAGATAGACATAAAACTTTGGGAACAGACAGCAGATTTTTGCAGGTTGAACAATGGCCTCCAGGCCAGCACAGTGGCTCACACCTGTAATCCCAACACTTTGGTAGGCTGAGGAAAGAGGATCACTCGAGCCCAGGAGTTTAAGACCAGCCTGGGCAATATAGTGAGATACTGTCTCTTTTTAAATTAAATAATGGTAATAATAATAATGGCCCTCCAAAAGATTTCCATATCCTAATCCCTGGAACCTGTGAATATATTACTTTCCACTGTAAAAGGAATTCTGCAGATGTGATTATGTTGAGGATCTTGAGATGGGGAGGTTATCCTGGTGGGCCCAATGTAATCAGAAGAGTCCTTGTGAGAGATCAGCAGAAGCATCAGAATCAGAGAGAGAAGATGTAAGGATGGAAGCTGAGGTCAGAGAAAAGAGAAGATGCCACACTTCTGGCTTTGAAGCTGGAAGAAGGGGCCACAAGCCAAGGAATGCAGGCAGTCTCTAGAAGCTGGACAAAGCAAGGAAGCAGATTTTCCCCTAGAGCCTCCAAAAGGAAGATAGGCTGACACCTTGATTTTAGCCCAGTATTTTTATTCCAGAACTATAGGATAATAAATTCACATTGTTTTAAGCCCGCTGTGTTTGTGGTCTGTTGCGGGAAGTCAGGGGCCCCGAATGGAGGGACCAGCTGAAGCCGTGGCAGAAGAACATAAATTGTGAAGATTTCATGGACATTTATCACTTCCCCAATCAATACTCTTACAATTTCCTATGCCTGTCTTTAATCTCTTAATCCTGTCATCTTTGTAAATTGAGGATGTACGTTGCCTCAGGACCCTGTGATAATTGCATTAATTGCACAAATTGTTTGTAAAACGTGTGTTTGAACAATATGAAGTCTGGGCATCCTAAAAAAGAACAGGATAACAGTGATTTTCAGGAAACAAGGGAGATAACCATAAGGTCTGACTGCCTGTGGGGCCGGGCAGAACAGAGTCATATTTCCCTTCTTGCAGAAGGCAAATAGGAGAAATATCACTGAATTCTTTTCCCAGCAAGGAATAAACCTGGGAAAGGAATGTATTCCCAGGGGAAGGTCTGTAAAATGGCCGCTCTGGGAGTGTCTGTCTTATGCAGTTGAAGATAAGGGATGAAATACGCCCTGGTCACCTGCAGTGCCATCAGGCTTGCTAGGATTAGGAAATTCCAGCCTGGGGAATTCTAGTCCGACTGGTTGTCTGCTCTCTAACACTGTTTCCTGTTAACATGTTTATCAATGACAATGTTTGCCCAGCAGGACATGGAACCTCATCAGTAATTGTAATTTCGCCCTGGCCTTGGGATCTTGCTCTGCCACTTGCCTTGTGATCTTTTATTGCCCTAGGAAACATGTGATCTCTGTGACCCACTCCCTATTCGTACCCCACCCCCCCTTTTGAAGTCCTCAATAAAAACTTGCTGGTTTTGTGGCTCAAGGGGCATCACGGAACTTGCCAACATGTGATGTCACCCCCAGAGGCCCAGCTGTAAAATTTCTCTCTTTTGTACACTTTCTTTTTATTTCTCAGACGAGCCAACACTTAGGGGAAATAGAAAAGAACCTACATTGAAATATTGGGGCTGGTTCTTCCGATAGTGGTCATTTGTTATAGCAGCAAAGGAGACTAATACAGATTTTGCCAACCACTGATCTAAACATAAACTATGTAAGGGGCTTTCATGCATTACCTTCTCCAGTCCTCACAACACCACATTGAGACAGATATCAACAATATTCCCACTTGCAAGAAAGAAAATGCTGCTTGCAGAGATTGATTGAACAGTGTAGTTTATTGAACCTCAAAGCCCATGTTTCTGTCATATTGCTCGACTCAGGCAGACTTCCATTTTCCTTATTTCAGAGTGCCTCCACAACCCCCATTAATGTTTACCAGTCCTGGGTCCCAAGCTCTTGCAACTTTTTCCTCTGTTCCTATGCATGTGTTTTTTGTTCACTCAGCCTACAGTTTCTGAGACCTACCAAGTACTAAGCCTTGGCTTAGGTTGCAAGATAGGTATATAAAAAAGATGCTTATTCCAGGCTGGATGGGGTGGCTCACACCTGTAATCCTATCACTTTCAGAGGCTAAGGCAAGTAGATCACTTGAGCTCAAAAGTTCAAGACCAGCCTGGGCAACATGGCAAAATCTCGTCTCTACAAAAAATATAAAAACTAGCCAGGCAAGGTGGTGCATATATGTAGTCCCAGCTACTCAGGAGGCTGAAGTGGGAAGGATTGCCTGAGCCAGGGAGGTTGAGGTTGCAGTGAGCAGTGATCATGCCACTGCACTCCAACGTGGGTGACAGAGCAAGACCCTGTCTCATATATATATATAGCCTATCCTGGAAGAATCAACATCCCTATCTCTGGTATTTGGGGATGGGACCTTTGGGAGATAATTAGATTTAGATGGGGTCATGAGCATAGAACCCTCATCACAGGATTCATGGCTTTACAAGAGGAGGAAGGGTGAGCTTTCTCTCTCTCTCTCTCTGCTGTTTGAAGACACAGCAATAAGGTGTCTGTCTGCAAGCCAGAAAGAGAGCCCTCATCAGAAAAATGTATCAGTAGGCACCGTGATCCTGAATCTCCCAGCCTCCAGAAATATGAGAAAGAATTGTCTGTTGTTTAAGCTATTCACTCTATGGTATTTTGTTATTGCAGCCTGTGAAGATGGAGACAATCTACAAAGCAAAAAAAAACCAAACCCTAAAAACAGCACTTGGGCTAATAGCTGAAACAGTCTTACACATTTGTAATAAGTGGGCTAAGCAGGAGGCAGGACAGCATGGATGGGTAGGCTGACTCTTAGATGGCCTCAAGGATCCTCACCTCCTGGTATGTCTGCCCCTGTGATCCTACTGTGTGATGGTGGGTTGGCCAAGCAACTTGCTCTTAACCAATAGAATATAGCAAAGGTGATAACACATCACTTCCATGATTATGTTACATAAAATTGCAATGTCCATATTGCTAACAGTCTCTCTCCTTTGCTAGACTTGATGAAGCAAGTTGCCATGTTGTGAGCTATCCTACAGTGAGGCTCATCTGGCACGCAACTGAGGGTGACCTCCAGCTGACAGCAAGTAGGGACCTGAGGCTCTGTCTTAAAACCTAAAAACAACTGGATTCTGCCAACAGCCATGTGAACTGGAAAGTAGCTCTTTCTCCAGTTGAGCATTCAAATGAGACCTCAGTCCTGGCCAAAACCTTGGTTGTAGTTATTCAGAGGACCTCCAAAGTTGTGCCCAGATTCCTTACCTATAGTTACAGTGAGAAAACACTGTATCCTGTTTTAAGCTTCTAAGTTGTGATAATTTGTTATACAGCAATAAATAACTAATGCAAGTTGAGAGCATGGGTTTAGACTCATTGAACAAACATTGTGGGTTCAAATTTTGCCTTGACTGCTTACTCTTGTAATCTTGGGCATGGCACTCAGAGGCTTAGTTTTCTTATGTGCAAAATAAGACAACACCACAGCCTACCACATAACAAGTATTCAATTATTGCTAGCTGTTATTTTTTAAGTGCTAAGGAATCACAGAAGATGGAAATTTAATTTTCTCTGAAATCAGAGCAAAATAATTAAAACTAACACTTGTATTGGGCTCTCAAATTTACAAAGGCTCACATAGGAATTACTGAGTTTAATCCTTACTGCGGTGTTTCCTGACTATGGGCAATTTTGTTTCCCAGGGAATATTTGGAGATGTTTTTGGTTGTCACAGCTGGTAGAGGTGCTACTGGCATCTAGTAGCTGAAGAATAGAGATGCTGATAAACATCTTGCAATGCACAGATAAACATCTTGCAATGCACAGGGTACTCTCCCTACACACACACACACACACACACACACACACACACACACAATTATCTAACCAGAATGTTGATAGTGCTGAGGTTGAGAAACCGTGCCTTAGTAATCTTGTGAGGGAGGGTGTGCTTATCATGCATGACTCCTAGATGAGAAAACTGAAGCTAAGAAAGGTTGAATTACAGAATGTTGGGGTGGGGGGTCAAGTAGGTGGTATGTGGCAGGGCTGTAGCAGGCTTTGCCACCAGGCCCCAAATGCATTGCTTTTTCTTCACTCCAACTTGACCTACTAAGCCTGTCTGGAGGCCCACTGATTTCAGCCCAGAGACAATGAACAGAATGTATCAGCCTACAGGAGCAATGGTGATGGCTTAAGGCATTGGGCCTGGTCGGGACAGAATTTGTTCGGGAGCAGATAGATTCAATTCTACTTGGTAGGAGGGTGAGTTTAGAGTGGAGGGACCTATTCCATCAGAATCCAGAGACATTCTTGCCTATGTAAAAACTCTGTATTCTTATATAGAGATATCTTGATATTCTTTTTCAACTCTTGAGATTTTGAGCTAACAAAGACATTCATTCAACCAACATTTTGATCATTGTTTCTGCTTAGACATCACTAAGACCTTCCATGGAGCTGGCATTTTACAGTTCCAGTTGTTCCCCAATGGTAACCCATTTAAACCTCTCAGTAGATAGTTGTGTTCCCATTTGACAGGTGAGGAAACTGAGCCTTGGAGAGGAATGCAATTATATATCAAAGGGCACACAGTTTTCAAAGGGCAGAGCTGGGTTCCAAACCCTGGCTTTTAACATCAAATCCACATTAACTTCCACGCTAGCACTGAGCTCCCTATAACGGAGTTTGGGATATTTGCAGGAAGGGGACATAAAGCATTTCCTATTTTCAAGGAATCTGCTATTTAAAGGAGGAAACAATTGTAGTAGGTGAGTAAAATTAAAAGAAGAGTGAAAACACATACTTAAAATGGTTTCAAACAACACACTCCTGGGAGCACAGGGAAAAAAACAAAAAAATGGTTCTCAGGGGTGGGGCTGGGGGAAAGGAGCTGGAAAGTCTTCAGGGAAGAGGTGACACTTGAGCAGAGGCTTAAATTGCAGGCAGAACAAAAAGCCAATGCCCCAAATCAAACAATAGATTCACTTGTTAAAAGTGATTTCTGCCTCCAGATGCTAAAAGAAAAAAAATGTCTAATTCCACTCTAACCAGTCCTCAGCGACAGAGCCTTAGGATTTCACGCATATTCTTATTATTGCTCCTTTTTCTCCTTGCATGATTTGACAGCCAGGCAGCCTGAGTTCTATGCGCTTCTGATCAGGGCTGAAGATCTGCTGCTTGTCTTGTGATTTATTTTGTGGTGTGATTATACTAAGTTTATGAGACAAGAATCTTACCACCACTATCAGCACTTTTGTTTTTCCATTTTCATTCATTTTTACAAAATAATAGTAGCAATGAGCTCCTAAAATAGTCAGATAATCACACAAACCAACACTCTCCTGGGCAGACAACAACAGCAATGTGAAAAATGGAACCCTTAGCCAACAGACCACACACTCGGATGCCATCGTTTGAAGCACCGCTTCAACTGTTGAAAAACAGAAACCCACTTTCTACATGTGAAGGTTGATTTGGGCCTCTCAAGGCAGAAAGCATAACTGTACAGGTGACATAATATATTCATTTATTAATTCACTTAATAAATATCTATTAAAGACCTATTCATTGCCAGACACTGTTTCAGGAAATGGGATATAGCCATGAAATTGACATATAAGGTCCCCATCCTCATGGAACCTCCAGACTAGATGGGGAGATGGACAATATGTAAGTAAGCACATCAAGAAGAAAGGTAAGTTCAGGCTGGGTGTGGCAGCTCACGCCTGTAATCCCAGCACTTTGGGAGGCCAAGATGGGTGGATCACTTGAAGCCAGGAGTTCGAGACCAGCATGGCCAACGTGGTGAAACCCCTTCCTCTACCAAAAATACAAAAAATTAGCCTGTAATCTCAGCTACTTGGTAGGCTGAGGCATGAGAATTGCTTGAACCCAGGAGGCAGAGGTTGCAGTGAGCCAAGATCATGCCACTGCACTCCACCCTGGGTGGCAGAGTGAGACTCTGTCTCAATAATAATAATAAGGTAAGTTAAAATTGTGATAAATACTAAATAGGGTTACCTATAGATCAAATACAGCTGCAGTCCCCAAAGTTTTTGACACCAGGGAGCAGTTTTCTGGAAGATAATTTTTCCACAGACCAAGGGTGGGGGCCCACCTGGATGGTCTTGGGATCATTCAAGTGCATTACACTTACTGTGCACTTTATTTATATTATTATTGTACATTCTACAACTCACCATAATTCACAATCAGTGGGAGCCCTAAGTTTGTTTTCCTGCAACTAGACAGTCCCATCTGAGGTGGTGGGAGACAGTGACAGATCATCAGGAATTAGATTCTCATAAAGAGTCAGCTACCTAGATCCCTCATGTACACAGTTCTCAATAGAGTTTGTGCTTCTATGAGAATTTAATGCTGCTGCTGATCTGACGGCAGGCAGAGCTCAGGCAGTAATGTGAGCCATGGGGAGTGGCTGTAAACACAGATGGAGCTTTGCTCACTCATCTGCTGTTCACCTCCTGCTGTGAGGCCCAGTTCCTTACTGGGAGTTGGGAACCCCTGAAATACAGGATGTCCAGTTAAATCTGAATTTCAAATAAACATCAAATTTTTTTAGTATATGTACATCCCAAGTATTGCATCCTAGCTGCAATATTGTGTTTTTACTAGCCAACTCAGGCAACCTGAGCACTAAGAAAATAAATGGAGTAACTGGAGTGTTGTATCATGCAGGGCTCCACCACAGAAAAAGAACTAGTAGAATATATTAAGAGATTTATTGCAGAGAATTGTCTCGAGCAGGTATAGGAGATGGCTAGGCCAGTCTAAAATCTGTAGAACTGGCTATCAGGAAGGATGGGCTGGAAATCTTGAGCACAACTGAATCTGCTGTTGAAAGACAGAATTTCATCTTCCTCAGAGAAACCTCAACTCTATTTTTAAGACCTTGCAACTGATTGGGTCAGGTCCACCCAGACTATGGAGAATAACTTTCCTTACTGAAAGGTTATGGACTTTAATCACACCCATAAAATACCTTCCCAGCAACACCTAGACTAGTACTCCATTGAATAACTGGGAGCTATAGCCTAGCCATGCTGACACATACAACTGACTGTCACAGATGGGAAAGGGAGGGGTGCCCACACAGGGAAGGCTTTTCTACAAAGTGGGGGCATTTGAATTGATATGTGAGCATTGAAACACTGAGCATTAAACTGCCATTCTAAGAGCCACGAGATGAGAATATTCCAGATGGAAAGAAAAGCAGATGGAAAGGATCTCAGATGGGAAAGAATCTGTCTTATTTTAGGAAGAAAAGGAAGATCAATGTGTCTGGAGTGGAGTGATCAAGGGGCACAGTGGTACCTGATTGAGGCAGAGGAGGACAGAAGCTGGGTTGTGCACAGTGATGTACAAAAGTTTATAGAACTCCAGGTTACTACTTATTACTACTTATAAAAAGATGGTGATGGATAGAGAAAGTAGAGCAGGTCTTTGAAGAAGGTTCTCCCTGAGTATTTCTGGGTATCAAATTGGTATAAAGTTGTCTATTTGCTTGCTCAAAAAAAGTGCTTAAGGCATGGAACTTAAGAAAGCCTGAACATCACCAAATTGAAATGATCCAGGACTCCATAAAGTCAGACCATCCCTTATTATTAGGTTGGTGTAAAAGTAATTGTTGTTTTTGCCATTGAAAGTAATGGCAAAAAAATTATTGTTTCAGAAGAGCAATCTTCTCAAGAGCTGAAGAATAAGCTTAATAGCTGGGGAACCTCCATGGGACGTCTCCAACCTAGAGGTTTTCCTTAACCAGTCTTTGCATTCCAGAGCCTTTTGAAGGCTAGAGTTGTCAGATGGCAAACCAATTGTTTACATGAAGCCACTGAATATGAGTCAACACTTTCTGTGTCTTGGGGACTTACAACTTGCTTAAGGAAAGATTGCAACAATTTTCCTTAAACAAACAACAAATCAGTTTTACATATTGATATTGAATTGTAATTCCACAGACTGCTTTGTCTCCTGGGTATTGTAAATATGTTTGCGAACCCTCAGTATTGGTGATGTGCAGAAAATATTATTACCTAGGCCAGCTGGAAATTCCTGATATCAATAACTTTTCAGAATTTGCCTGTTGCCTCCAACTTAAACCAGGATTCCTCCAAACCAGATAAAAGAAATTCAGGAAAATCACTTATTTTCTCTCAACCTAGGTTTCCCTATCTATTAGGGGAAAAAATGAAGATTTTTCAACCCTCTGAGTTATCTTTTGACCCAGAAATTCTGGTTCCATGAGAATTCTGTAGATAATACTGTAGATTATCCCCAGTATTTTGCTTCAATTCAGTAGACAGTAGAGGCAAGAAATGTTGATCCCTGTTATATGTCGTGTGCTAGAACAATTTTGCTTCCTAAAATCTTCATGATGGATTTTTCATGTTCTATCTCCCCACCCCCACTAATAATCAAATAATTATCGTAGCACAAAAAATTACCCCTAAAATTTAGTGGCTTAACACAAAAAAAAATTTACCATCTCCACAATTTCTGTGAATCAGAAATTTGAGACATAGCTGGGCTCTGGCTTAGGGTCTCTCATGTAGTTGCAGTCAAGATGCCAGCTGGGTCTATGGTCAACTGAAGGTTTGACTGGGGCAGGAGGAGCACATGGCTGTTGGCAGAAGCCCTCAGTTTCTCACCATATGGCCTCTCCATATACTGTTTGTTGTATCTTCGTGACATGGCACCTGGCTTTTCCCAGAATGAGTGACCGAAGAAAGAAGGAAGCTTAAGTGTGTGTAATGATCTAGTCTTGGAAGTCATACATGATCAGTCCCATTATATCTATTGGTTAGAAGTGAATCACTAAGTCCAGCCCCACACTCAAGTCGGGGATGGAAATTAGGAGGACTGCCAAACACTTTTGGATGTATTTTAAACCACCAAAGTTCTGTCTTCTGTGTGTGCCAGAGAAACTTCCCTCCCTAAGATCCTGATGACATTGTTCTTCCAACTCTATCTTCCCAACCTCACCCCTACTAGTTAAATAGTATTTAGCCTATAACTTTTCTCTCCTTCTGTCTTGTATAATTTATTCTGAGCACGATGTGGCCTTGCTTAAGAAAGCCTGAACGTCAGAAATACTCCTCTTTTGCTGCTTTCAGGTTTTTAACTCCCTTGGTAGTAACTGGCAAATCTTCCCTTCCCCACCTGTTAGGTAGTCCATTGCATGAGGAAGGGGGAAAGTGGAGGTCAAAATAAGAGATATGTTTTTCTTTAGCTCCTTGATATCATTTGGCTGTGTCGCCACCCAAATCTCATCTTGAATTCCGACGTGTTATGGGAGGTGCCCAGTGGGAGGTAATTGAATAATGGGGCAGGTCTTTCCTGTGCTGTTCTTGTGATAGTGAATAAGTCTCACGAGATCTGATGGTTTTTAAAAACGAGAGTTTTCCTCCACAAGCTCTCTTTACCTGCTGCCATCTCTTCCTTGCCTTCTGCCATGATTTTAAGGCCTCCCCAGCTATGTGGAACTGTGAGTCCAATTAAACCTCTTTCTTTTGTAAATTGCCCAGTCTCAGGTATGTCTTTATGAGCAACGTGAAAACTGACTAATACACCCCTTTAGACAGATGAACCACTTCATGCACCATTGCATCCAGTGATAGATTGTGCAGAAATATTCCAGGGCCAGGATGGCCAGAGGATGGCCTTCTCAAATATCAGCCAGCATATGTGATCAGAGGGATTCTGACACACAGAAAGACATCCAGGGATGCATGCACACAGAGAAAAGATCATGTAAGGACACAGTGAGAAGGTGGCCATCTGCAAGCCAAGGAGAGAGGCCCCAAGAAATCATATTTGCTGACACCTTGATCTTGGACTTCCAGCTTCCAGACTATGAGAAAATAAATTTCTGTTGTTTAAGTCATCCAGTCTGTAGTATTTTTTTATGGAAGCCTTAGCAAGCTAATATAGCTGTCAATGTAAACTCCCAAAAGTAAATCAGATGATGTCACTCCTGTTTAGAAATCCTTGAAGGGCTTCTCACCGCACTTATAGTAAATTCTGCACTCCTTAATGTGGGCTGCGTCACCCAGTCACTGCTTATCTTTTCAACTCATCTACTACTAAGCTTCTCCAGCCCACAGTGCTGCAGTCACAGTGGCCTTTCAACAAACTGTCCTGCAGTCATGCCATGTTCTTTTCTTCCTCATGGCCTTGGCATTTGTTGTTCTTTCTGCCTAGAGGCCCTACCTAGTGCTTTTTACCTAGTTGGTACTTAAATCATTCTTCACGATATATTAATAGTTTCAAAATCATCTCCTCAGAGAGATCCTCCAGACCACCTGTGGAATCTGTTCCTCTCTCCATGAATCTAGGCTGGCCTCAGTGACTCGTTTGAACAGTCACATGCAGCAAAAGTAAACTATGGAGACTTTCAAGTCTAGATTATATCAAGCTTTGCAGCTCCATCTTGCCTCTTGGAATACTAACTCTTAGAACCCAACAATCACACTGTAAAGAAGCTCAAGCAGCCACATGGAAAGTACTAAAACCCATGGGTGTCAGGCAGTCCAGGCTGAGTTCTCAGCTCACAACCAGCACCAACTTGCCAGCCACGTGAATGAGCCAGCCCTAGCTGGGCCTCCCCAGCTGACACTCCATGGAGCAGAGATGTTTGTTTTGACCATTAAGTTTTGAAGTGATCTGTTACACAGTAATAGATCATAAGAACACCACTTTATATAACATACCACCCTGACTGATTAACATCTACTGCACCATTGTTTTATTCCCTTCATAGCACCTGCCACAATCTGAAATTACCACATTTATTTAACTTCCTCATTTCCTATTTCCCACCACCACTATAATATAAACTCTATGAAGGCAGGCAACCTGGCTTTGTTATTCATCACTAAATCCATAATAGAGTAGATGCTCAATAAAGACTGACTGAATGAATAAATGAAGGAGTGAAAAAGTGAATTAATGAACTCACTTCAAGCCCTTGATTCAGAATGACAAGGGAAGGGGCCTCTTCTGCCTAGTTAAATCAATACAGTTGACAAAATATTGAATCAATGATGTCCTGAGCCTCCTTGGTTTGCACTGGGCTCTTCATTCTTCTGCAGTGAACACTCTTTCCCCTATAGTTACATTCACTTGGCTTGGAATTTGAGATCCATCCAGTGAGGAACAGTTCACTCCAATAAAAGAATCTTGTTTCTGAAGAGCTATGAATGAACAAAGGCCTGGAGCTCTGTGGCACTGTGGAAAACCAATGAACCTGCTGCCTCATTCTCTTTTAAAAGGATGTGCCATGTTTGCATTTTCATCAGAACTTCAATTTTACCCTCTCTATCTCTTACCCTTTCTTTCCCTCTTTTCTCCCTCTCTCTTTTCCTTTGAATGCATAGAATACTAAAAAGATTAAAGGGCCTTGGAGTGTATGGAATGTACCCACAGGGTGATATTAATATCAACATTCTAGAAAGAAAACAGACCCAAATGCAGACCCACCTAGGTTGACTCTGGCAAAATGAGGTACCAAACTTTGACACTATCAAATCCTCCCCTCCTGTGGGATTTCTCCACCACTGACAGGACACATATTTCTCCTATCCTTGCCCTGCAATATCCCTTCTAAATCTAGATAGATAGATAGATAGATAGATAGATAGATAGATAGATAGATAGATAGATAGATAGATTAGATAGATGATAGATAGATAGATAGATAGATAGATAGATAGATAGATAGATAGATAGATAGATAGATAGATAGATATGGTTTTGCTGTGTCCCCACCCAAATCTCATCTTAAATTCTCACGTGTTGTGGGAGGGACCTGGTGGGAGGGAATTGAATCATGGAGGTAAGACTTTCCCATGTTGTTCTCATGATGGTGAAAAGTCTCACAAGATCTGATGGTTTTTAAAAGAGGCGTTCCCCTGCACAAGCTCTCTCATTTTTTGCCAGCTGCCATCCACATAAGTTGTGACTTGTTCCTCCTTGCCTTCCACCATGATTGTGAGGCTTCCCCAGCCACATGGAACTGTAATTCCAATTAAATCTCTTTCTCTTGTAAATTTCTCAGCCTTGGGCATGTCTTTATCAGCAGCATGAAAACGTACTAATACAGTAAATTGGTACCAGTAGAGTGGGGTACTGCTGAAAAGATACCTGAAAATGTGGAAGCGACTTTGGAACTGGGTAACAGGCAAAAGTTGGAACAGTTTGGAGGGCTCAGTAGAAGATAGGAAAATGTGGGAAAGTTTGGAACTTGCTAGAGACTTGTTGAATGGCTTTGACCAAAATGCTGACATGATATGGCCAATGAAATCCAGGCTGAGGTAGTCTCACATGGAGATGAGGAATTTGTTGGGAACTGGACCAAAGGTGACTCTTGTTATATTTTAGCAAAGAGACTGGCAACATTTTGTCCCTGACTTAGAGGTTTGTGAAACTTTGAGCTTGAGAGAGATGATTTATGGTATCTGGCAAAAGAAATTTCTAAGCAGAAAAGCATTCAAAAGGTGACTTGGGTGCTGTTAAAGACATTCAGTTTTATAAGGGAAGCAGAGCATAAAAGTTCAAAAAATTTGCAGCCTGACAATGGGATAAAAAAGAAAATCCTATTTTCTGAGAAGAAAATCAAGCTGGCTGCCGAAATTTGTATACGTAACAAGGAGCCAAATGTTAATCACCAAGCAGTGGGGAAAATGTCTCCAGGGCATGTCAGAGGTCTTCACAGCAGCCCCTCCCATCACAGGCCCTGAGGCCTAGGAGGAAAAAGTGGTTTCATGGGCATGCGATGTGCAGCCTAAGGACTTGGTACCCTGCATCCCAGCCATTCCAGCTGTGGCTGACAGGGGCCAACGTAGAGCTCAGGCCATGGCTTCAGAAGGTCCAAGCCCCAAGCCTTGGCAGCTTCCACACAGTGTTGAGGCTGTGAGTACACAGAAGTCAAAAGTTGAGATTTGGGAACCTCTGCCTAGATTTCAGAAGATGTATGGAAATGCCTGGATCCCCAGGCAGAAGTTTGCTCCAGGGGTGGGGTCCTCATGGAGAACCTCTTCTAGGGCAGTACAGAAGGGAAATGTGGGGTCAGAGCCCCCACACAGAGTCCCCACTGGGGCACTGCCTAGTGGAGTTATGAGAAGAGGACTACTGTCCTCCAGACCCCAGAATGGTAGATCCACTGACAGCTTGCACCATGTGCCTGGAAAAGCCACAGAAACTCAACACCAGCCCATGAAGGCAGCTGGGAGGGAGGCTGTACCCTGCAAAGCCACAGGAGTGGAGCTCCCCAAGACCATGGGAACCCACCTCTTGCATCAGCATGACCTGGCTGTGAGATATGGAGTCAAAGGAGATCATTTTAAAGCTTTAAGATTTGACTATCCTGCTGGATTCTGGATTTGCATGGGACCTGTAGCCCCTTTGTTTTGGCCAATTTCTCCCATTTGGAATGGCTGTATTTACTCAATGCCTGTACCCCCATTATATCTAGGAAGTAACTAATTTGCTTTTGATTTACAGGCTCATTGGTGGAAGGGACTTGTCTTGTCTCAGATGAGACTTTGGACTGTGGACTTTTGAGTTAATGCTGAAATGAGTTAAGACTTTGAGGGACTGTTGGGAAGGCATGATTGGTTTTGAAATGTGAGGACATGAGATTTGGGAGGAGTCAGAGGCAGAATGATATGGTTTGGCTGTATCCCCACCCAAATCTCATCTTGAATTCCCATGTGTTATGGGAGGGACCTGGTGGGAGGGAATTGAGTCGTGGAGTCAAGTCTTTCCTGTGCTGTTATCGTGATATGGAATAAGTCTGACAAGATCTGATGGTTTTAAAAAGAGGCATTCCCCTGCACAAGCTCTCTCATTTTTTGCCAGCCACCATCCACGTAAGATGTGACTTGCTCCTCCTTGCCTTCCGTCATGATTGTGAGGTTTCCGCAGCCATGTGGAACTTTAATTCCAATTAAAACTCTTCCTTTTATAGGTTGCTCAGCCTTGGGTATGTCTTTATAGATAGATAGATAGATAGATAGATAGATAGATAGATAGATAGATAGATAGATAGATAGTGTACATAGATAGATACATAGATAGGTGTAGACAGATAATAGAGATTTCTTCCACCCTCCTTCACCCAGGATAGATTCCTTTCCCCAAAAGTCATTTCTGCCCCCAAAACAGAGACACCAAGAAACTGCTTGATGCTGGTGTTTTTGAGTTGGATTGTGTGTCTGCCCAGCCAGTCTTGACTGGTCAAGTTGGAACACATGGGACAGGAGACGGACAGGATCCCAACATTCACATAGAGCCTGACTTCACTGCTATGCCTACCAGACAGCCAATAGAAACCAAGAGAGAGGGATTTGGAGCCATGCCTTTCCAGGGATCTATCCAAAGGCATTTGTAGGTCAGGTTCTGGAACAAGTTGCCATCTAGGTCAACCGCCTGTGACTCAGCTCATTCCAACATTTTAATATGAGTGATACCTGGTTAAAAATGAACACCAGAAATGACTGAAAGGAATTCAAGAGCTAGGTGTCAAAGGGCAAGAGCTAGCTTATTCCCTCTTGACTTGGTTATGGCAAGAGGTTTATTAATCTAGTCTGCCATGGCAGACATGGTTAGGACCCTCCTGTGCCCCTCATTCTTACCACTTTTATGCATACAGGCCTGACTTCCAACTGCTGGCATCTTTATTTCTTTGCCTGGGAGTTTCTCGTCCTGATGGAACCCCCTGAGAGCAGCCCTCAACCAATTACTAATGGGAGTTGGTATATAAATACCCTAGCCCCCTCACCCTTGGAGCAGGACATCTCAGAGGCACATTTCTACACTGATTCCTAGAGTTTCTTCAGTGGGACTAAGCTCTAGTCACCCACAGCAGTATCTAGCTTGAAAACATACCCTTTATTAACTTTTATCCCTTCCTTCTCTTCACCTTGACCTGCCTCCTAATGTCCCCTTCCTTCCCAAATCTCAAACTGTCTCCACTCTAATCCTTGTCTTAGAGACCGTTTCTGGAGGAACCCAAACTAAGACAGCTAGGTATTCATTCACAAGCATTCCTCCAATTCCTCCTATATAGCAAAGGCTGTGGCCCATACCTTAGTGCTTTAAAACCTAGCTGGCAATACCAGTTTATCCAGCGAAGACAATTCAAGACTCTATGTGTTAGGAGCCCTGTCAGAGAGCCCCTGTGCCATATACAGAGAGAAAGAGCAATGACAGCAAAGTTGTCCAGCCAACTGCTCAGCTGGAGCCCCGTGGCAGGGTCTTCACCTGGGTCTTTATCTAGGTGCACCCAAAATCTCTCTGGAAGAGATGCGACTCTCTAAGCTGACCCAGCATGGAGATATGGTTTTAAAAAGCCACATTAAAGACTCACATTAACCATGCCCCCAAGAGTCTGGGATATAAATCAGAATGCGAATTGTGAACTTACAGTAAGTGAATTTATGCCAGCTGCCAGGCAGGCTCAGGGATACTAATATAGCCTTAGCAGCATTTCTCCTCCCCCACAGGAAAGTGCCTGGTTGAAGCTAGCTTGCAATCCCAAAGTCAGAAGGTTGCCGGGAAGCCATGAAACAAAGCCAAATCAAGACAAAGCAGACACATGGAGATTTTGAGACTGAGAAGAGGGAAACTGAGGACATTCATGTGAGATGGTTTCAAGTTTCCCTTAGAAGGAAAAGTTATCTTCAGAAGGTTAGGTTGGTGAGGTGAGAGTTCAAAAACAACAAAGTACGTAGCTACCATTGTGAGGAAGACCATGGAAAATGGACAAATCAGAATGAAAGGCTCTCTGAACAAGAGTAAGTACCCCCACTGATATGGCTTGGTGGTGTCGCCACCCAAATCTCATCTTGAATTGTAGCTCCCACAATTCCCACGTGGTATGGGAGGAACCTGGTCAGAGGCAATTGAATCGTGGGGGTGGGTCTTTCCCATGCTGTTCTCATGATAGTAAATAAGTTTCATGAGATCTGATGGTTTTATAAAGGGGAGTTTCCCTGCACAAGCCCCCTCCTGCCTGCTGCCATGTGAGACGTGCGTTTTGCCTTCCACCATGACTGTGAGGCCTCTTCCCCAGCCACGTGGAACTGTGAGTCCATGAAACCTCTTTTTCTTTATAAATTACCCAGTGTCGGGTATATCTTTATCAGCAGCGTGAAAACAGACTAATACACCCACCTTTGCCACCACCCACGTTAAAACAACTTTAACTTCAACCTAGTCAAAGTATATAGGCTTTCCAGTCAGGCAGATTCACAGTTTCATTCTTACTCCACCAGAAATTAGCTGTGCGTGGATGTTAGTCTCTGGGCTTCGTTTCTAAAATGTATGTAATAATGCACCAGGTTCTAAAACCTGGTGAGAATTCTGAGAAATTATGCATGCAAAGTGCTGAGCATGGGGCCTGTCTTATAGCAAGGATCAAATAAGTGGTAGACAAGTTGTCATTTTCACTTGTGGTTGATAATTTCCACTTTTGCCTTTCTGTAGCCCAGACACAGAAGCAGATAATGTAAGTGTCATCTACATCTGGCAAAAGCCAAGGTTTAGAAAATGGACAAAGGAATCCAGGCAAAAAGGAGCCCAAGATTGACGTGAATGACCAGGTGCACCAGTTCAAATGCAATCAGGAGGGACAGGGGGAAGAGAGAGCAGCCTAGAGCAGCACTTCTCAAACTGACTATTCAAGTCACCTGGAGATCTTGGTGAACTGCAGACTCTGAGGCAGTAGGTCCTGGCGGGAACTTGGAATTCTGCATTTTGACCAAGCTCCAAGGTGAATGTCCAGTGCTCTTGTCCTTGGTCCACAGGGGGAGGAGCAGGGATCTAAGACTTGGAGAGCAAATGTCAAGCTCAGAAGAAAGACTGGAACTTTGGGGACAAAACCCAAATACGGCTAAAGAAAGCCTGTAGGTATGCTTTGAGTTGTATTTTCCATCACATCTGAAGCTGTGCTGGCCAACATGGTTGTCACTGGCCCTGTGTGGCTATGGGCTAGCCCTAATGGACACGGGCTCTAACATGTAACATACACACTGGATTTTCAATACTTGGTAGCAACAAAATAATGTAAAATATCTCAATACTTTAAAAACATTATTACATGTTGAAATAATATTTTAGATATATTGGGCTAAATAAAATATACCCGTATTATTGAAATTAACATCACCTGTTTCTTTTTACCTTTTCTTTTCTTTTTCTTTTCTTTTCTTTTTTTTTTTTTTTTTTTTTTTTTTTGAGGCGAAGTTTTTGCTCTTGTTGCCCAGGCCAGAAAGCAATGGCACGATCTCGGCTCACTGCAACCTCCATCTCCCAGGTTCAAGCAATTACTGCCTCAGCCTCCCGAGTAGCTGGGATTACAGGCGACTGCCACCACACCCGGCTAATTTTTTGTATATTTAGTAGAGATGCGGTTTCACCATGTGGACCAGGCTGGTCTTCAACTTCTGACCTCAGGTGATCCACCCGCCTTGGCCTCCCAAAGTGCTTGGATTACAGATGTGAGCCACTGCTCCTAGCCTACCTTTTCTTTTTAATATAGCTACTAAAAAAATTGAAATTACATTTGCGGCTTATGTTAAATTGAACAGCACTAGTCTAGAAAGGGTTTCTTTCTCTCGCCTTCTCTGAGCTTCTGCCCAAAACCCCACTCTCAGCAATTCCTGTAGTGTCCCAGGGAAAACTCTAGACTAGAGAGGTTTATTGCTCTGAAGGGGAGACAGGCAAGCCTGTGCGAGGGAGCTGTTTGGGAGGAACAAGGTAGAAACATGCCAAGTCATTCTCTGCAACAGCAGAGCCATAGCCATCGGGCCAGCTGGGAGGCCTGGATCCTGGAGATGCCAGCCTGCCATGCTCCAGTGCCTTCTGTCTGGGCCTCGTCAGTCCTTTCTCATGTTCTCCTCCCTATCCTGGGCGACAGGTAATTAGCAGGGCCAGCTGGCAGCTTCCACCAGGTACTGCCGCCAGAGAGCCGGCAGCCGGCCTGCAATTACTGTAATCCTGGCTTGGCCTCCAAAGAGAGCTCTATTCAGCTCTCCCTCTGCAAGATGGCTTGAGGTGATGGGGCTTGTAATCTGTACATTCTCTGGGTGCCTTCTGGCAATGAAAGGCCCACAGAAGAAAGTCTCCAGTGTGCCTACCTGCGGCAGACTTCCTTTGGTAAATAACTGGGCAGCTGGGACTAAGTCATTGCCTGTTGGTGGCATGGAGGGGTGATATTTGAAATGTCTCACCCAAGCCATATATTCCCAGTGGTTTGTTTTTTTTTTTTTTTATGTGTTCCTAGCATCTCCTTTTTCCAGAAAGCATTTCCCAAGACGAGCAGCCAGTCCTTCTAACTCCAGGAAGCTTGTCCAGGGCAGATCCCAGGCACGTCTGAAATGTGTTAAGAATAACACTAGAAAATCCCTGAATTTTAGGTTCTATGAAGGTAGTCTGGCCCTAGAAGGGAATGAGAAGAAAGGCTGCTTTATTAAATGGAAACTGTCGGCAAAGACAGGTGGTAGCAAGTGCAAGGCATGCTGGGCTGAACAGACAAGGGATGTGCAAAGAGACTGCAGAAAGTTCCTCATTTTCACTGGGCTAACCCTTTAGCCTCTCGAGCTTCAGTTTTCCCATATGCAACACGGGCATAATAGTAGCATGTACTTCACAGGGCTGCTATGAGAATTAAATGAGACATTCTGTGTAAGGGGTTTAACATGGCAAGCACCCAACAAATATGAGCATTAAAAGCTAAGTAAAGTAACATATAAGGGAATGAACCTGAAGAAGCTAGACAGATGGAATGCATGTAGACCTAGCCTGACAGAAGCTTCCCAGGGCACTGAGATTTAGATGGGGTGTGGGTAGGGAGGGCTCTTTTTAAAGAAACAGTCTCCCCTTTTTGGGAGGGGAGTGAGAAAATGTTCTCTTGGAGGCTTAGTGGGTGAAGGACCCTCACTGCCGGCACAGCAGTCTGCGGTGCGGTTTGGGGCCCAGTGACATCATTTGTAAGGTCCAGTGCAAAATAAAAACACAGGACCCCTTGTTCATAAATCAGGATAAAGGTGCCATCAAAGGAACTGAAATAGAAAACTTTCTCTACTCTTCTACTCTTTGTCTCTTGTTCCTTTTCTCTCCCCAATTTCTGTGTTTTTATTTGTTATTTAATGTGCCATCTCCTCAGGCAAAGGAATACTCACGCAAACAGTGTGACTCTCACAGGTACTGGGAATCCTGTCATTCAGCGCATGCCAGCCCTCAGCCCCACCTGCTAGGCTCCCGCTCCCAGCAGCCACCAGACTGACGCCCGCACCCCAGCCAAGGGCAGAGAAGCCATTCTCCCCTTCCTACTGGTCAGCTACCCCAACCCACAGTGGATAGGCAACCCTCAAGGATTGCATCCTCCATGCTGGGCACACTGGTATGGGTCAGGTGGGCAGAGGCTCACTCCTGCCAAGCTGTGTACCAGGCATGCCAAGTGCAGCCATATCTTGCTCCTGGATGCCACTAAGTGCATGCACCCAAGTTCACTCTTCCTATGCCAGCACCTGGGCCTCTGTTGGGGCTGGAAGGCAGCATCAATCATTGGACGATGCTTAGGGACGCCTGGTGGTGGGGGTGGCTGTAGTCACTGGGGAGTGGCAGAGAGAGAGAGAGAGAGAAAGAGAGGCCAAGCAGTATCAGGGTGTTAGGGGGCACAGGAGCGAGTGACAGAGAACTCATCCTGGGGAGATGACGAGGTGGAAAGGCAGCAGCAGGACAGCTCCACAGTCCCATCAAAATCGGCTTACAAAACCCAGAATCAAAGGTATAATTACTAGGAGTTTCAAGGTGACAACTCTGGAGCATTAAACCCCAAATGTGGGCCTCTGAGCCAGGTTCTGTGCCACTTCACTGCTTGTGTGCCCATGAAGCAGGCTTTCTGGAGAGTCATAGCTGTCTTGCAGTATTTTAACACCATGTTTCCTATCCCAAGTAGAGCCTGGGATTCAGACCCCAGCTCTACCACTTACTAGTTTCAATCATGTTGGGCAAGTCTTTTAACCTTCCAAGACTCAGTGTCTGCATCTGTAAAGTGGTATTAATGATACAACCAACTCTTAAAAGTCGTTGTGAGGATTAAAAGATTATGTAACAGGACTTAGTATGATGCTTTAATGCATTCTCTTCATATAGCATAAAGCAAGACATTAAAAACTGTTAGCTATTGCTAGCAAAGTGACTTTTTAAAGGGAGGCATGCTTCTCCCAATTTATCTCTTGGAAAACTAATCCGTCACACTTTTCTGAGCTCAGAGATCCTCTGTTTCCCTTCTTCCAGTAGACGGTGAGTGGCTGAATGAGACAAAGCAATAATGGGCCAGGGGTTCCAGGGCAGGATCTATATCTGCTTTTGCCAAGCAATAGATCCCCCAGTGCCTAACCTGATTCCTGACTAGTAGGAGATAATAAATGCTTGTCCAATTAATGAAAGTCTGGATGGATGGATGGATGGATGGATGAATGGATGGATGGATGGATAGGTGGAGGGAAGAAAGGATGGACAAATGGAAGAGAGAGATCTTTTTTTATGGTTTGAATGACTCTAAGGTCATTCCCAGCTCTGACAAGCCATTATGCTATTAAGTCACCTTCATTATTTCCATTTTTTCCCATGAAGGATGAAGTTAGAAGTTCCAGAGCCTTCTCTTCACATAATGGGACATGCAAGGGGGAAACTAAATCAAAAATGTAGAGTGGGTTAGTGGATGTCTTTGACATGGTGAGGTCTTGTTCCTAATGGAGTTTTCCTCTCGGTCACATTACCTCTGAAGGTATCTAGGGCCCCATACTCTATTCCGGGGGGGCTGTGACCCACATGGGTCTGCATAGTCAGACAGTGGCTAAAGCAAATTCTCTGGCTGCAGAAGAGCCTCAGTCCTTCTGTCTGATTGGCTGGCATCATGACCATGAGTGTGCCCTAGCAGATGGCCATGAGGAGGACAACTGGGCACAAACTGGGCAGCCATGTGGCTCCCTGGCACTGGGGTGGATGGCATCACTCCCAAGACCTGGAGCCTCTTGATCTCACTTAGCTCCTGCCTCCATGGTCCCTCTTCTTCCTCTCTCCCTCAGGGGTGGAGTCTTAATTTATCTGACAACAGAGAAAAAATGTGTTCTGCAGGTATATGCACTATGATTTCTGCCTTAAATTTAAGCAAGTGGATTTTTGAAAACTCGGTAGTCAGGAATTTGCATCCCTCTTCCTGCTTTGTTTTCTTCTTTCCCCCAAAGCAGTGGGTGACTCTGTCAATCTGGGCCAGGGAGGAAGAGCCCCAACCTAAGGATTGCTTCTCAAATTTTAATGCTCACATCAGTCCCCTAGGGATAATACAATTAAACATGGCTCAGTGAGGGAATGAACTCTGAGAAATGTGTCATCAGGTAATTTTGTCATTGTGCAAATATCACAGAGCAGAGTCCAAACTCTTACATAAACCTAGATGGCAGAGCCTACTACATACCTAGGCTGTATGGTATGGCCTATTGCTCCTGGGCTACAAACCTCTATGACATGGGACTGTACTGAATATTGCAGGATATTGTAACAGAATGGTAAGTATTTGTGCATCTAAACATATCTAAACATAGAAAAGGAACAGTAAAAACACAATTTAAAATATTTTAAAATGGTAGACCCGTCTAGGGCCCTTACCATGAATGGAGTTTGCAGGACTGGAAGTTGCTCTGAGTGAGTCAGTGAGTGAATGTGAAGACCTAGGACATTATTGTACACTACTGTAGACCTTATACACATTGGAGGCTTAGGCGACACTAAATCTACAAAAGAATATTTTTCTTTCCCTTGGCTTACTATATCTTTTTTATTACTATTTTATAAACTTTTTGACTCTTATGTAATAACACTTAGCTTGCAACACAAACACATTGTACAGCTATACAGAAATATTTTCTTTCTTGGCAAGGCATGGTGGCTCACACCTGTAATCCCAGGACTTTGGGAGGCAGAGGCAGGCAGATCATTTGAGGTCAGGAGTTCAAGACCAGCCTGACCAACATGGTGAAATCCCA
This sequence comes from Hylobates moloch, assembly GCF_009828535.3. Classification (NCBI taxonomy): domain Eukaryota; kingdom Metazoa; phylum Chordata; class Mammalia; order Primates; family Hylobatidae; genus Hylobates; species Hylobates moloch. Next base: position 13,877,409 of record NW_026652279.1, on the reverse strand, counting down.
TGTCAACTAAAAATAAAAAAAATTTTTTTTTAATCTTTCTTCTTATGTTCTTATTCTATAAAGCTTTTTTCTATTTTTTTTAATTTTTAAAATGATTTTTTAAAACCTAAGGCACAGGCCAGGCACGGAGGCTCACGCCTATAATCTCAGCACTTTGGGAGGCCAAGGCAGGCGGATCACCTGAGGTCAGGAGTTCAAGACCAGCCTGGCCAAAATGGCAAAACCCTGTCTCTACTAAAAATACAAAAATTAGCCACGTGTGCTAGTGTGCAGCTGTAAACCCAGCTGCTTGGGAGGCTGAGGCACGAGAATCACTTGAACCTGGGAAGCAGAGGCTACAGTGAGCTGAGATTGTGCACTCCACTCCAGCCTGGCCAACAGAGCAAGACTTCATCTCAAACAAAAACAAAAACAAAAACAAAACGAAACAAAACAAAAACAGGGCCGGGCGCAGTGGCTCACACCTGTAATCCCAGCACTTTGGGAGGCCGAGGCAGGCAGATCACGAGGTCAAGAGATCAGGATCATCCTGGCCAACATGGTGAAACCCCATATCTACTAAAAATACAAAAATTAGCTGGGCATGGTGGCATGTGCCTGTAGTCCTGCTACTTGGGAGGCTGAGATAGAAGAATTGCCTGAACCCGGGAGGTGGAGGTTGCAGTGAGCCGAGATCACACCGCTGCACTACAGCCTGGCAACAGAGTGAGACTCCTTCTCAAAAAGTAAAAATAAAAACAAAAGCAACAACAACAACAAAAACTAAGGCACAAACACACATTAGCCTAGGCCTACACAGGGTCAGGATTATCAATATCACTGTCTTCTATTTCCACATCTTGTCCCACTGGAAGTTCTTCAGGGGCAATTATACACATGGAGCTCCCATCTCCAATGATGACAATGCCTTCTTCAGGAATACCTCCTGAATGGCCTGCCTGAGGCTGTTTTACATTTCATTTTTTTTAATAAGTAGAAGGAGTATAATCTAAATAACAATAAAAATATAGTATGGTAAATTCATGAATCAGTAATATAGTCATCTGTTATCAAGTATTCTATACGAGCATAGTCATGTACACTATCCTTTTATACGACTGGCAGTGTAGGTTTGTGTATTAGTTCATTTTCATGCTACTGATAAAGACATATCTAAGACTGGGCAATTTACAAAAGAAAGAGGTTTATTGGACTTACAGTTGCACATGTCAGGGGAGGCCTCACAATCGTGGTGGAAGGCAGCAAGTCATGCCTTACATGGATGGCAGCAGGCAAAAGGAAAGCTTGTGCAGGGACACTCCTGTTTTTCAAAACCCTCAGATCTCACAAGACTTATTCACTATCATGAGAACAGCATGGGAAAGACCTGCCTCCATGATTTAATTATCTCCCATTGAGCCCCTCCCACAACATGTGGGAATTCAGGATGACATTTGGATGGGGCCATTGGCAAACCATATCAGTTTGTTTACACAAGCATCACCAAAAATATACGAGTAATGTTATGATGTTAAGGTGCCTACATCACTAGATGATGGAAGTTTTCAGCTCCATTATAATCTTATGAGCTCACCATCATATATCTGGCCTGTGGCCCAAACATCATAATTCAGCACATGACTATACTCAACTGCAGTTTCCTAGAGACGTAGAGCAAGTCTAAGATTCCAGATTTCTAACAAACTCCCAGGCGATGCCAATGCTGATGGCCCTGGAAGTTCTCAAGTCCACTTTGTTTTTTTATTGTTGTTGTTGTTGTTTGTTTTTTGAGACAGAGTCTTACTCTGTCACCCAGGCTGGAGTGCAGTGGCATGATTTCACCTCACTGAAATCTCCATTTCCCTGGTTCAAGAATTCTCCTTCCTCAGCCTCCCAAGTAGCTGGGATTACAGATGTGTGCCACCATGCCCGGCTAATTTTTTGCATTTTTAATAGAGATGGGGGTTCACCATTTTGGCCAGGCTGGTCTCGAACTCCAGACTCAAGTGATCCATCTGCCTCAGCCTCCCAAAGTGCTAGGACTACAGGCTTGAGCCACCACACCTGGCCTCACAATCTCACTTTGAATAGCAAGACTTTGTGGAAGAGAGAGAGAGAGAGAGTCCTAAAAGGGGAGAGCAAGGAAGAATAAGCACATCGTCGAATATTTCAAAACATTCTTGTACTACACACAAGCTTGAGTTCTAGGAACAAGTCCGAGAGAAAAAGGGAAAAGGGTGGGAGGGTGTTGGGGAGATGTGCAGCCAACTGGTCTACTCCTCTGCTTTTGCTCCAAATTGAGGCTGAAAACCAGATGGTGGTTGGTTTGTTTTCAGCAGTTCATCTTCACAGCCTGGGGAGGTCATAGTCTAAGAATGGAGGGAAACTGAGGTATTGTAGCCATGGAGCATTTTCTCATCCCCCCAGATTACCCTTCAGAGGCAGGATGGTTGCTGCCTGTGGTCCCCACCCTGGGCTCTCCTTTAGACTGAAAACAAATGCTGGCCTCTTCCTGGTCCACCTGCTTGCGGGCTGGAAAGCACTCTCTGCCCTGGCTGCTCACGCACACAGAGTCCCCAGTGCTCTGGGCTAATTGGACCTGAGATAGGGAGATGACTTCAGGCTTGGAGAGGCATTTTTCTCTTACTTCTTGGCAAGGATCCAGGACCAGGGGATCATCGAGGACCACAGAAGAGAGAGGCGAGAGGGCCCTTGAGCAGCCAGCATTCACAATTCAGAATGTCTAGTGGGCTTGGGCTTTGGAGCCACCAGAGGGATGACGGCATCTTTCATAGGGTTCTTGTTATCCTTTATTTTACAAAGCAGAGAGGCAATGACAGCCCCAAATGGATTAGTTGCTCAAGAGCCCTCCTGGGCCACTTTTCCTTCATCCATTGGGATCTTCAGTTCAAAGCCCACAAGTGTCTTTGCTCAAATCCTTTCAAGCCAAACTCTAGCCAGCCCTCTAAATCCTTCCAAAGAAAAACGGAGGAGGGCTTAGGAGAAGACTATACCCACTCAGCTAATGAATGATGTCTTGGCTTGCCTGCCTAGGCAACAATCTAGGGTCAAGGATTGAAAGCCCAAATGCCTACAAGGGCTAGGCCGGAAACGCAATGAGCCAGGAGGGGTGGATATGAGGAAATCGGGAACGGTGGCGTCAAAGGGGCAGCTTCGGCTGATTGTTGCCCTGTGGGTTCATGGACACAGCCTTCCCAGATCCTAGGTGTTGGGGGACATTCTAAGAAAGCAATGTCTTAAAATAATAATAACAGGTTTTATAAAGCGTGTACTGTGTGCTAGACACTATTCTAAGCACTTTACGTGTTTTACCTTACTTGCTTCTCACCATGACCTGGTGATGAAGTACTGTAATTTTCCCCATTTCACAGATGAGGAAACCAAGGCACAGGGAGATGAAATAACTTACCTGAGGTCTTTCAGCTGGCAAAATGACAGAGCTGGGATTTCAATCTAGGCAGTGTGGCTCCAATTCCACGTTCCTAACCGCCATGCTCTATCTACTGCTGGCCAGAAAAGGTCCTCCCACGTGGTCCAGTCTTCAAAAGCAGCAAAGGCTTTCTTGTGCTTTGAATCTGTCTGACTTTCCTTCTGCTACCAGACAGAAAAACTCTGCTTTTAAAGGTTTCACCTAATTGGGTCAGGCCCACCTGAATAAATTTTGTAATTTAAGGTTGACTGACTTGCCACTTTAATCCCATCGGCAAAGTCCCTTCCCAGCAGTGTGTAGACTCATGTCTCATTAAATAGCCAGGGGATGGGAATGTTGAGGGGCGGGCAGGTCCAGGTTTAGAATTCTGCATACCACAGCACTTTAAAACTTTTTAAAAATCTCATTTGTGATAAACACATCTTCAGGGCAGGGGTTTCTAACCTGTGGGCCAATTCTTTTGTTTATTTGATAAATCTTTACGTAGCACCCACTGGGTGACAGCATTGTGCTAGGTGCTGGGAATACAGCATTTTACAAGGCAGACAAGTCCTCCACCCCTGATCTTCCAGAGAGCTTATGGCTAAGGCATTCTTGATCCCTGGGCTCCATTCCTGATACTCTGGTTGAGTATTTATTTGTCTTCAGTTACACGCCCCACAAACCCTGTTTGTTTTTTCCTCCACCCTGAATATTCATAACCACGAATTGCTCCGATTTCCTAATCAGTCTCCCATGTGAGGTACATTTAAACAGGGACCACATCTAACACCCCTGTTCTGATGTCTTGGCCAAAGCACATAAAATTATGAATGAACAGGAGGCTGCTAAATTCCCAGTCCCAGGAGACAGCTGCTATCGACAGGGCAACCTGAAGTGCCTGATCCAGGACACCAGATGTGGACTGGCAGTGGGAGGGCAGGAAGAGCTTTGGTGATTTCCCGAATGCCAATTTTTGTGAGTCTTGTGGTTTGAGATTTCCGGCATCCTCCTCTCACTCACGGTAGCTTTCTAAAAGGAGGGCATTTCCACCTCCATTTGGGGCTTAAAATTCCTGAGAGCTTGAGATGTTACCTGCTGCTAAAATATGATTATGCACAACCACATGGCCTGATCCAACATGCACAGCCTTATGGTCTAATATTCTCATTAATTCAATTTCATTAGTATTTCCTGAGCCCCTTGCATTAGATGCTTTAGGAATTAAGTGGTTTCCTCACCTCTTCCCAGCACACACTTCACCTACACATAGCATCCTATATTGCCCAGAAATGGATCTGTATATTTTAAATATATATCTATTTGCCAATACCCAGCAAAGTGTGACATCCCAGGGGAAATAGAATAATGCAGATGTGGTTTAAATAGTGACCCCCTTGGCTGGAATTAATCTCTCCCTTCTCCATGCTCCTCTTAACACTGACTCCCAAATGCTGGGATTAGCATGGGGATAAAACCTGACCCTGAGGTGTAGTTGCACTTGACTGAGAATTACCTCCCTTCCCTTGGGAAAATGTTGCCAGGCTTCTGTAGAGTTCTCTCCTGCAACTCCAGCAGGTCCAGAGATCATGGGCAGGCCACCAGGGTTTTATCTCCATAAATGTTTAATGGACCTATTGGGAGACCCAATGACAAATGTTGAGTGGGACCCACAGAAATAAAACTATTTTTTAAAAACGGAGTTGGGGGTTATAGCCCACCCCTCCACTCTCAAGATGGGGCCCTGGATATTAATAATAATGCACTCTGTGCATGCATGTGCTTAGTATGGGCTTACACCATCCCATTTAATCCTCGTCATAACCCTAAGAGGTGGATTCTATTATTACCAGCACCTTAAATATGAAGAAACCAGGGCACCTAGGACTTGCACATCTGTCCAGGATAATGCAGGCAGCAAGGTGGGAGAGAACCCAGTTGCACGCCAGCCAGCTAGAGGGCATCAGTTCATACCAGCTGGCAGAGATCATCCAGGGAGAATAGGATGAAGCAACGTCCAGCACCTTTCCCAGCCCAGTCTGCCAGTGTAACAAGAGAGGGAGGAAGATCTTTGAGACTGAAAAAAACAAGCATTTTTTTTTTTTTTTTTTTAATTTCAATATTAGCATTGAGGGGCTGACTGGGAACAGGCAGAGAAATGAGTTCTGGGCCTCTCCCCAGAGAGAGTGCTCATGGTTTTACTTAGTTTTAATTTTCTCTCCTGATGAAAAATTTGCCATGGTTAGAGAGGCACCAAACAGAACTGTGACCGATGTTTTGCAATTTCCTTAGCAGATTCCACATATTTTTTAGAGTTCCATCAATATTTCAACAGTTGCAACCTGGTTCCCTCTCTGGGAAGCTGTGGTGGAGTCACGGTCCCCTGACATCCCGCTTCCTCCACACAGCAGAGGCTGGGCTTGTGTCTAGGGTCCTGAGATTTGAGACATGTTGTTGGGGAAGTGGGGCAGGCAGTACTGGGGCCTTGCCATAAGCCCTCAGCTCTCAGCTCCACCCACGAAAGCAGGTACTGCACAATGCTGGGTCTCTCTGCTTCTGGGCATTTTTCTTGGCCTCTGAGCCCCCAAACAATACGGATGGGTGGCCCAACACCCAGTCCATGCCCCCAGGTAGGATAACTTGAAGGCACCTTCCACACTATGTCCCAGAGCTCTCCAGTATGAGCTCAACTGACCACAAGAACTTGCCTGACAATGCCCCTCCTGGCCTGTTTCCCTTCCCCATCTCAACATCCCCACTCCCTCATTTGTCCTTCTTCCCAAATAAACCACTTGCACTCAAATCTTCACCTCAGGGTCTGACTGTGGGGGGACTGCAACCTAGGAGCAGTCAGAGGGTTTCCAAGCCAGAGAGGGCTGCCAGGGAAATTCAGATTAACAGTAAGGATCAGGCTGGGCGTGGTGGCTCACGCCTGTAATCCCAGCACTTTGGGAATCCAAGGAGGGTGGATCACTCGAAGTCAGGAGTTCAAGACCAGCCTGGCCAACATGGTGAAACGCCATCTCTACTAAAAATACAAAAAATTAGCCAGATGTGGTGGCACATGCCTGTAATCCCAGCTACTCCGGAGGCTGAGGCAGGAGAATCGCTTGAACCCAGGAGGCGGAGGTTGCAGTGAGCCAACTCCAGCAAGATCGTGCCACTACAGTCTAGCCTAGGCGACAGAGCGAGACTCCATCTCAAAAAAACAAAACAACAACAACAAAAAACCCAGAAAGGATCAGAAAACTGAACGGTTGTGTCAATAATGCCGGAAAAAGAAGATGCAGAAAGACTCACCCAAAAACACCAACCTGGAGGAGCCCTGATTCAGAGGGCCAGGTGTTTGCTACGAGTAACCCATCTCGGCTCTTGCGTCATCATAAGCTTGAGGGTGCCTTCCAGAGACATGAGTGGTCAACACTTCCAGGAATCAGGGGCTGGCTGGGGTTGAGGTATCCCGCCTTCCTTGGGTCATTGCTGGTATGTGTGTGTGTATGTGCCGCGGTGGAGACTGACCTAGAACACATGAAGAACTCCAAGGACAAGGCTAAGCCTCTTCCAAACTGGGCATACATGGAGAAATGGAGAAAGGCAGGCGATTAGCACATCCTGGCAGCAGAGACAGACATGGGCTTTGAGAAGAGTTGCTGGCAGGATTCTCCCACTCAATCGCACTTGGCACAGCAGACGCAAGGACCCCGTCTTACTATTGCTTTCCTTCTGAGCCAGAATCAATGCCATGAGTAGGGGCTTTTTTTCCTTCATTCCACAGGTTCAGCACCCCCATTTCTCCAACTCAATTCACTCTCAACCTTCTTTTTCTGCTTTTCTAGTTCTAGTTAAAGATCCAGCACAAATATCGGTGGAGGCTCACTAAGTGGCAGACTCTGTGCTGAGTGCTTTAAATGCACGATCACATTAAATTCTATGTATTTGTTTATTCATTCATTCATTTAAGAGATATGGTCTCTCTCTGTTGCCCAGGCGGGAGTGCAGTGGCACAATCATGTCTCACTGTAGCCTCGACCTCCTGGGCTCAAGAGATCCTCCCACCTCAGGCTCTGGAGTAGCCAGGACTACAGGCATGTCCCACCACCCCTAGCTAATTATGTATTTATTATTATTTTTATTTTGTAAAGACATGGTCTTACTAAAGTGCCCAGGCTGGTTTCAAACTCCTGGCCTCAAGCGATCCTCCCACCTTGGCCTCCCAATGCGCTGGAATTACAGGCGTAAGCCACCACGCCTGACCTAAATTCTCTTTAAAATCCTACTTTGCTCTACTTCACAGTGAGAAAACTGAAGCACAGGAAGGTTGAATCACAGGCCCGAAGGCACACAGTCAGCGTAGCTGGAATTGGAATTGGACTTCCAGATTAGTTGCTTTTGAACCTTGGGCTCTTAACCCCGCTCTGTTAATTTGTTTCCTAGATGTGTTTTGTGTTTGTGTGTGTGTGTGCGTGTGTGTGTTTTTGTTTTTGTTTTTGTTTTGTTGTTGTTGTTGTTGTTGTAGATATTACTATCTGAGGTAGGTAATGATCCTAAATAGACCTTGGATTTTTATACCACTTTACGGTTTACAAAGCCCTTACATCTACATTATTATATAATATAACCCTCACCGTAACTCTTTGAGCCCTATAGGGCAAGAGTTATTAAAACATAGTGCTTAGCACAGCACGTAAACAGTAGCCACGAGGAACAGCAGCATCTTTCACCTTTTACAAATGAGGAAACTGAGTCTCTGTTTAAGTGACTTGCCAGAGACCCCCCGCAAGTGAAGAGCCATGTCTTGAGAACATGTTCTCTCCCGCTTTCGCAACCACGTCCTCTCTAGTCGTCCACACTCTCTTGGGTAATGCTGGATGGCACAATAGCTAGGACCACCTTCACTCTGATACTCAGAATCTCTACTGTGACTTCAGGTAGTGGGCATCTGCTAATCTCACCTTTGTAGCTGGCATTTATGTTCAGAGGCTCTTGCTGAAGGCTTCTCTCCTACCTTGGCTAGACTACATTTCTCATCCCCCTATACTTGACTAGGGATGTGCTGTCGTTTTTCTGGTTGACAATGTACTAACATTTCTTAGAATCAATGTTCTAAGAGACACAGTTTAAAAAACACACCTAGTACAATCCTACTTTTAAAAACATATATATATTTAAATATATATTTTATATATATTTAAAAATATCCTATTTATATTTTAAAATATAGGTCATATTTATATTTAAATATAAAATAAGTTATATTGTTATATAATTATTATTATAAATAATATAAGCTATATTATATATAACATATTATATATAATATAAATTATATTATTATATGTAATTATATATTACTATTATATATAATAATGTACTCTTCCCATTGGGTAGGCACATGTCTTTGCATGTTCCTAGCCAATGGGAGGAGAGCAGGTGGCCTGGCCCCTGGACCCTCCCCTGTAGGTTGTCCACATTCTCTTCCCCAAACTCCCTGCATGCAGCTCACCCTGGGGCTCTTTCTCTTTCTACACCCAGTGGCAAGCACGGAACGTTCCACCAGCGTGTCCCTGCATCCTCTCTCTTCTTCAGAGCCTGCTGGCTGATATTCTCTGGAATGCACAGAGCTTTCAAAAAAGTGTTTATTCCCTACTTTAAGCCCAGCGCAGAAACCAAAAACAGGATGTCAAAAAATACAAAGAGCTCAGGTTGCAATGCTGCTGGAATGCAAACTCAGGAAACTTCCTTTCTTTCTGGAGAAGTCGTAATGGGATGGCTGGAAATTTACTTGGATTTTTCTGGGGCATGGGAAAGAGGAGAGAGAAGCACACGTATGGCTCATTGGGACGGCTCTGTCAGGAAAGCTGCTGCTGTGCTGAATGATGACATGTGGACTTGGGCCATTCCTGTGGTATTGGGCCACAAATTCTGGGAGGCCACAGACATGAGATGGAGGAAAGAGAGGAGGTTTGGTAATTTTACGGTCCACATTTCCCATGTTTAAGATGAATAGGTCCAGTCACACTGGGACAGTGGTTCTTACCTATGGGTAATTTTGTCCCCCGCTCGTGATGTTTTTAGTTGTCATAACTAGGAGGCAAGGAGAAGGCTACTGGCACCTAACGGGTAGAGACCAGGATGCTGCTCCACATCCTACAATCCCTGAGACACACTACCTAGCCAAATGCCAATCATGCCAAGGTTGAGATCACCAACTCTAAGACATCTTGAACTTTCCTACTGAATTAACCCTATCAGCAGAGAGCAGTGGGAAGAGAAAACATACACCTTCAGTGTTTTGAGGTTATAAAGACGATATTACTTCAAGGTGTTTTATCTGAAAACTTCAAAATATGACATTATACCCCAATCCACAACTCATTCATTTGTGCATTCATTCGCTTAACTAATAGTCACTGAGAATCTATCATGTGCGATGCCTGTACTGGGCTCTTCTTTCGCTTTGCTATAGTAAGTCCCCTTTATTATTCAGGTGTTGGCGGAAACATCACATCCTCAGAGAACCTTCCCTGGGACCATCCCATCCACAGCAGCCACTACCGACTTGTCACTGTCTGTCTCTTGAGCAATTTCAGCTTAGTGCTTGCACAATTCATGATTATTTTAGTTAACTATCTGTCTCCTTTATGGTCTGCAGTTTCTATGAAGAGAGAGGCCAGACTTGTCTATTTGTAGACACAGTCCCCAGCTCTGGGCTAAGTGCTTTTAAGTGCATGATCTTTCCATGATCTCCATTTTACAGGTAAGAAAACTGAGGCACAGTTTATTCATTTATTTGCCAAATGAATGAATAAATAGCACCCCCCTCCCCCGCCTCAGAAGATGTGCTGTATTCATGCTGTACCTTATCTGTAGCTTATATACTGGCCAGTTTCATGTTCCTCATTTGAGAGGTTTGGGGAAATGAGCACTCTACTTGGGACCTAATGCAGGCGTGCAACTTCCTCCTGAGGCAAGCCGTTTGATCTTGGGTAAGTCAAATCCTCATTCTGAGCCTCATGCACTTGTGTGCCAAAAATATACATATTTTCTAAAAGGTAGGATTGTATTAGGTCTGTGTTTTAAACTAGGTCCCTTAGAACATTGATTCTAAGAAATGTTACTAGATTTTCAAGCAGAAAAATGATGACACATCCCTGGTCAAGTACTTGTGGGAAATGTTTTAAATAATGATACATTTTCTTTAATGCAGGACTTCTCAGAGCCTTCATATGCTACCACACAATGTGAATGCCCAGGAGGAAATACGTCTTTTTCATTGTTTTCCAAACATATCTGCTCAAGGAAATTCATTTATGTGAAGCACATTGAAGGATCTGAATTGCTCGCATACCTTGGGCAATGCTATGTGGCACAATAGCTACTACCACCTTCACTCTGATACTCAGATTCTCCACTGTGACTTCAGGGTAGTGGGTATCTGCTCTTCTCAGCTCTGCATCTGCCATTTGTGTTAAGAGACTCTTGCTGAAGTCTCCTCTTCTGCCTTGGCTCAACCACATTTCTCATCCCCCTATCCCTGGGAGAGAGACATGTGCCTAGCCAATGGGAGAAGAGCAGGTGGCCTGCCCCCTGGAACCTCCCCTCGAGGTTGTCCACATTCTCCTCTCCCAATTCTCAGCAAGATGCTAGGATCCAGTGGGGCATTCCAAAGCCCTGGGAACTGTGAGCCACAGATGGAAAGAATCTAGACCTCTGAAAGCTGCCCCGCCCCCTGATTGGACCGAGACAGGAGCGAGAAGTAAGCCCGCTCTCGCATGAAGCTGCTGAGATCCAGGACTCATTCATGATGGCAGTTAGCCCAGGCTGACCACTGGGGCTTATTCAAGGAAAACAGAGTCCCACTCAGCCCCTACCACAACGCTGTTAAACATGAATGGGAGAATGAATAGGTGACCTCTTTTTTTTTTTTTTCCTCACCTCATGTCTCAGACCACAAGGCCACTGGTCACATGAACAGGTGCCTTCTGTTTCCCGGTGTCAGTAACCAGAGACAATGAAAGACACCTGAGGAAGACATACTACTGTCCCCGAGGCAGCAGAGCCTTTAATAATGATGACTGATGCTCACAGAGCTACTCTCCAAAAAGAAAAGGTATCAAAAGAGAAGGAAGAAAAAAATCCCAGTAATCTGTGTCCTGTGGTCAAGCACAGCCCAAGCTTCGGATGGCCATTGTCAGTTTCCCTGGCATGGAGTCTCTCTTGATACTTGTCAAGACACTGGCACATCCCACCTGCCAGTAGTTAAGATGCTGACAGCTCTTGCTGGCCAGCTGTGGGAGCAGTGAACTGTGCAGGACCAGGTCTCTGATAGCCACCTGGTACTGGCTTGCTGCGCACCTGGGGCTGCTGGGCACTGCTGAGATCATGGAGCATCCCTGCTTGGGGCCAGCAACCTCTGTGCCCAGCCACAGGAAGAGGCAAGTCCTCGCTGCCTCTCCCAGCAGCCTGCATGTCTGGGATTTGGCACTGAGGACCCTTCGGGAGGAGGAGGCAGACCAGGACAGGCTGAGTTCAGCTCCATCTGTCTCCGGCTTCTGTTTGGCATCTTGGCTGTGCTGTAGGAGCCCTCTGCAGTTCCCTGCCTCTCTCAGCAGCTGCTCAATAGGAGACAGGAAAAGTGCTCTCCCTTCAGTGGACTAGTCTAGTTAGGAGGCGTCCCCAGGAATCCATAGGAGGGAAGGAATCCAGGATGGCCAAGACCAAAAGACAAAAACACACCGAAGCCCAGCCAAACCTGGCAGGCATTTGAATTTCCAAACTGAGTCTTGTCTTTCTTTCTTTTCCACTCAGCGTGGCTGCTCCAAGCTGAGATATTAGCCCAGATAAACTCAACATGGAAATCATAATCCGGCAAGTCATGGCCATTCTTGTCAATTCTCTTAAAGGTTAATCTGCTTTTCTCCTTATTAGTGAAGGGCCTCGGAAATGCAGCCGGGCCTCTCCCGTGTTTTGGTAGATTTGGGCTAATAGGCTATTTTATTTCCATGGTAACAGCTTCCAGTGTTACAGGAAGATAATTTTCCAGACAAAAGATTTGTCGCTCTTATTATTCTGTAGGGATCTGGCTGTGAAGGCTGGGAAAGCGGGCTCACAGGCTACCCAGGACTGCAAGTTCCACCCATCCTGGAGCACCTGTTTGCCTCTGGTTTCTGGGTCTTGAAGCTTGTTAGGTGCCATGTATTGTAGGAAATTGGCAGCAACTGAATAGGAAACTGGCAGGGACTGAATAAAGACATCCTTTGAAAGATAATACCCTAAATTCATTCTCATATCAGGCAATGAGGTTGGAATGAGAAGTGGCTTGTATTATAATAATCGCTGGCACAACAGGGGCCTCTGCCCTGTGGGGTGAGCCGGGAGCTGCCCTCATAGTGAGGGGCGCCCTAAGAGGTGCCTCTAAGCACAGCCATCACCCTCCGCACCTCTCAGTCTCAGGGTAGACTGGCAGCATTCTCGCCTCCCAGGCATTCAGCACCCAGTTCAGCAACTGCCAGGTACCAGGCTAGTCAGAGGAAGACAAAAGATGAACAAATTGGCATGCCCCCTCCCCTAAAGGAGCTTAGAGTTTACTGGTGTGTTGGGGGATGGGTGGGTTAAAATGAAATAGGGGAAAGAAAACAGGCAATGGCCATACTTTGTGACGTGTGTTACAACTGGAACATCCTCGGTGCAAGGGAGCACAGGGAGGTCAGGAAAGACACACAGAGAAAGAGCTCTTTGAGGGAGACTTTGAGAGCAGTGTAGAAGCAAAAGCTTTTCAAGCATTGACTAAATGATTTGTATGAACCAAGCACTACTCTAGGTCCTGGGGATCCAAACATAGATAAAGCCAGACAGAGTCTCTATTTACACCCTGGGAGGGTAAAGAGACAATAATCAATACTGCAATTTAAGGTTGCAACTGAGAGTAGTGCCCCCAAGGGGGAAGTTCTTAGTGCAAAGAGATGCAATGAGATGGAAATTGACCAAGACAGGACTCTCCCATATGGTTGGGCAGGCTGTACACTGCACAACTCTAGGGGGAGCCAGTCACATCATAGACATTATAAATTTGAATATTTATTATGACGGTTTTCTGGAATGTGGCACCCAAAATGTCTTAAGAAAGGGGTGCCATTCCTTAAATTGAACAAAATTAATTCTATGGCCTAGTGGAGCTCCTGCCAGGAAGAAAAGGAAAGCCTTCCCCCAGTAAGGGACAAGCTCTAGGATCTGAAGAGTGGGTAGGAGCTCAGAGGGTAAAGAGACAGAAAAAAGGATGTCCTGGATGCAGGGAACAGCAGGTACTTATTGAGGTCATTGTATCCCAGAGACTGAAAAGCAGCCAGGGAGGTTGCAGCAAGTAGAATGGGGAGCACGGTGCACAGTGAGGCTGGAGAAGGCAGCAGGAGCTAAATCGCACACGGCTAGGTCAGCATTTCACCTCCCTACTTAGAGTTTCCAGTGGCACAGGACACCTGGGAGTCCTGGACCTCCGGACAGGAATAAGTGGGTAAATTAGATGCAGCCGTGAGAAGGAGCCTTTGGTTAGTTATGGAAACAAGGCAAAATTGGTGGCCCGTAGACTAATGATTATGAGAGTCTGGTCTGTGGATCACCCACATCAGAAGCCCCTGGGATGCATGTTGCAAATGCAGCCTCCTGAGTCCCCCACAAGACCTACCACAGTTGACTCTCTGGGGCAAGGGCAGGAATCTGCATTTTACCATATGTGCCATGTAATGTTGTTGCAACCCAAGTTTCAGAATGCCTGGGTTATGCTAGTGTCTGTTCAGCTACATTCTGATCCTTATTCTGCCCTTCTTAGCTATGAAATTTTAGGCAATTTCAAGGCTTTCCTTGGATTTATTTCTTTACTGATCTGATGAGTTCCATAACATCTGCGTCCCCCCACCCATTTTTTTTTTTTTTTTTTTGGAGACTAGGCCTTGCACTGTTGCCCAGGCTGGAGTGGATCTCAGCTCACTGAAGCCTCAACCTCCTGGGCTCAAGTGATCCTCCCACTTCAGCCTCTGGAGTAGCTGGGACTACAGGCATGTGCCACCATTCCCAGCTAATTTTTGTTTTTGTTTGTAGAGACGGGCTTTTGCCATATCGCCCAACCTGTGACATTTCTCACAAGAGGAAGATTCGTGGTGTTTGTTTTGAGAAGGAGTCTCGCTCTGTCATCCAGGCCGGAGTGCATTGGTGCAATCTCGGCTCACTGCAACCTCCACCTCCTGGGTTCAAGTGATTCTCCTGCCGCAGCCTCCTGACTAGCTGGGATTATAGTCATGTGTCACAACGCCAGGCTAATTATTTTGTATTTTTAGTAGAGACAGGATTTCGCATGTTGGCAAGGCTGGCCTCAAACTCCTGACCTCAAGTGATCCGCCCGCCTCGGCCTCCCAAAGTGCTGGGATTACAGGCCTGAGCCATCGCATCCAGCCCGATGATTTGTTCATTCTTGCCCAGTGTTCCTTGAGGAGCAACTCTGTCAAGGAGGCAAAGAAGTTTCATCTTATGTGTCACATCTACTTCCTTACGAGTGGCTGCTAAAAGTGTATACAGCAGTCCCCTGTTTATCCTCTGTTTCACTTACCTGCAGTCAACTAGTCTGAAAATATTCTATGGAAAATTCCAGAAATAAACAATTCGTGAGTTTTCAATTGCACGCCGTTCTGAGTAATGTGATGAAATATCACGCTGCTCCTCCCCACCCTGTCCCACCTGGGACCTGAATCCTCCCTTTGCGCAGAGTATCCACACTGTATACACTACTCGCCCACTAGTCATTTAGGAGCATCTCAGTTATCAGGCCAACTGTCATGGCATCACAGTGCTTGTGTTCAAGGAGCCCTTACTTTACTCAATAATGGCCCCGAAGGCCAGGAGTAGTGATGCTGGTGATTCAGATTGCCAAAGAGAAGCCATAAAGTGCTTCCTTTAAGTGAAATGGTGAAAGTTCTCAATTTGTGGAAAGAAAAAAAAAAAATCCTATGCTGAGGTTGCTAAGATCTACGGTAAGAATGGATTTTCTATCCATGAAATTGTGAAGAAGGGAAAGGAAATTAGTGCAAACTGTATACAGGGTTCCATACATTCCACAGTTCCAGGCATCCACTGGGGGTCTGGGAACATATTTCTAGTGCATATGGGGTACTAACGCATTGATTGACTAAAGATAGCTGTCACAAGCATTGAAAGGGAGGTGGTGAAACATCAAGTCTCCAGCTACACATATCTTATATGAGAAGTCAGCCGTCAGAGCAGCCTTCCAGACCACCTGAAGTAGCACAGTGCACCTCCCTCCCTAACGCATCTCCATGTCATTTCCATCACAGCCTTTATTGCAATCTGTAGCCCTCTTGTTTATTTAGTTGCTCACTTGTTTCTTTTTCTGGTCTTTTTCACCTTGCTGACTATAAGCTCCATGAAGACAGGGCTGTGTCTTCTTGATTCACCACTGTCTCCCTCATGCTATGCACAAAGTAGGTGTGCATTAAGCATGCATTGAATGTATGAAAAAAGGCATCAGGTCTTGCCATCCCTGAACTCAATGCATGGCACCATGCAAAGCACATAAGACACAGGGCCACTTGGCAAAGACCAACATCCAATTAGGGAGATAAGACCTATCCAGAAGGAGGAATCAAACTCAAGCCAAATGAAAGAAGCAAAAACACAGAAACAGAAAAGAAAAGAAGGAAGGAAAGAAGGAAGGAAGGAAGGAAGGAGGGAGGGAGGGAGGGAGGGAGGGAGGGAGGGGAGGGAGGAAGGAAAGAGGGAGGGAGGAGAAAGGGAGGGAGAAGGGAGGGAGGGAGGGGAGGGAGGAAGGAAAAGAGGGAGAGAGGAGAAAGGGAGGGAGAAGGAAGAAAGGAAGGAGGGAAGGAAGGAAGGAGGGAGGGAGGAAGGAAGGAAGGAGGAAGGGAATGAGGGAGGGAGGGAAGGAAGGAGGGAGGAAAGGAGGAGGAGAGGGAGGGAGGAAGAAGGGAGGGAGGAGGAAGGGAGGGAGGAGAAAGGAAGGAAGGAAGCAAGGAAGGAAGAAAGGAAGGGAGGGAGGGAGGGAGGGAGGGAAAGAGAATCAATCCCTTCAACCAGAATTCTGTAAAGATACAATGAAGTGATCAATGTCAACTTGCTCTAATTGATTGAAATGTTATTATTCAACCAACTGTGTTACCCATTAACACAAATGTTACCATCTTGTGTTACCACTGGGGGAAATTGGAGAAACATGGATCTCTCTGTATTGCTTCTTACAATTTGAGGTGAAACTAAGTATCTCAAAATTTGAAACCTTTTTAGAAAAAAAAAAAAAAAAATTCCACAACTTCCAATGTAGTTGAAAGTTGGAAGCTGAACCAAAGGGCACTTCAGCCCCACAGATTCCATTCCTTGTCTCACCCCTTCCCCCACCACAATGTGACCAAATGGTTTACAGTCCATTCTCCCAGAGGCTCCTGCCATCTCTTCTAAACCACAATCTATTAGACTGTAGCTTCAGCAAAGATTTCTGGAAGACACCACTGAAATTCTGAGTGTCCAATGTGGGCATGAAGCCAGTTTTCTAGCTTCCGGCCTGTCCAAATCTGAGGATATTAGAGTATTCAAATGGCAGCCTGTGAACTCACATTTCAAGTAGACTGTTCCTCTTGCATCCTGGACTTCCACCATGGTAAGGTTCACGACCTTGAGTCTAATGATGTGGTCCTCACCAGTCTTCCTTGCTGGAACATAAGCACCACGAGGACAGAAATACTGGTGGGTTCCCTGCTGTTGGCCCTGGCCCACAGTACCTATCACATCAGTGTCCCCATAGTGGCCATTTGCAGTTCCTGCCTGTTCAACATCCATTTCTTGTTCTGCTGATAAAGGCATTCTTCTTTTTCCTTTGAGGAGCCACCCCTCCCACATTGCAGACAGTCTGAGGGGCAGGCGGAGTTTAATTCAAAGAGCCCTCGTTTCTGCCCTGGCCAAGGGGAAGCAGGAGACCCAAGGCAATCAGAATTGGTAAATGCCAAGCACTAGATTTTTGCTAAAAATTTATTAAAAGACACGTTCTCTCTTTCCCCTACAGTTATTGTTCTGATAGAATATCAGCTGGGAGCTACTGAGGACCTCCTCACTACCCTCTCTTGGAAGAGTTTGTCTGCAATGGAGCCAACACAGTGGAAAGCAGAGCTGCGAAATGGACAAACAACTCCTGATGCCTCATCTGAGCACCTGGATTTAGCCATGCCTGAAGCTATTATATCCTTGAACTTTTGAATCATGTAGGTTACTATAATTCCTTTTTTGTTAAAGCTAATTTGAGTTGGGTTTCTATCACTTGCAATCAACAATTTACCAGGTGCTTAGTAGACAATGAATGACTGAATGAACAAATTCAATTCTGTAAGTATTTATCATCTCCTTACATGGCAGGCACTGTTTTAAGTCCCAAAGAAAGAGGCAGAGGAGCGACAGAGATGACTTCCTCCCTTGAGAACGAAGCATGTGGCCTGACAACCTAAATTTTGGGTCAATCTATCCAATTATGGTGACTGCTTAGAAATATCCCTTTTCCTCCCAACTTTTTCCTTTCCTTCTCCCATAAACATAATTATGGCTCCTGCCAGTACCAAGGCATGGCCCATGGACCCACTAACACCCATGCTCACATTAGCTCTTGAGGCCGAGTTGCTTGGTTCTATCTGGTTATCAGATGCAAACTTCATCACAGCAGGGATTTGGGCTAGACATTAGAGGAATAGTGTGGTACCAGATGGTGTTTCTGAAGAAGGTTGTCCTATTTTTGCAGTTTAAGGATTTGATAATAAATCTGCCTGGCAGCCCTCAGATGTGATTTGGCCTTGAAATCGTCTCTGTTAATCCTTGATGCTGTGTATATCTGTCAAGGTCCAACCAGGAAAAACAGAACCTGCTCTAAGTATCTAAACAAAAGGAATTTAATGTAAGGAGCTGATTGCACAGATGAAGGAAGGGGCTGGGAGGCAAACAACAGGGAACTGTGAGGTAACCCAGGGATGTGCCACAGCAGGAAGACATGACCACTACAAGGATAGAGAGGTAAAAAATAAAAAAATTTTAAAAAGAGGTGGTGCTACTTGTATTCAGGAGGTGGAGTCATCCAGAGGAGGCTGAAGCCATGGCAGGTCTGTGTGGCAGAAGCTGCTGCCAAGGAAGACATACCATGGCTCCAAGAAAAGCTGCCAGAGACAGAAAGTGTGGGGGAGAAGGATTCTTCCTTTTCCCTTCCTCCTACCTCTCAAACTCACCGCAGAGCTTCCCCTTGGCCACATCCAACTCAGCACCTCCTATTGGCCACACCCAACCCAGCACTTCCCATTGGCCACACCCAACCCAGCACCTCCCATTGGTCACACCCAACTCAGCACCTCCCAATGGACACATCCAACTCAGTATCTTCCACTGGTCACACACAATTCTGTACCTGCCATTGGTCATATCCAACCCAGCACTTCCCATTGGCCACACCCAACCCAGCATCTCCCATTGGTCACACCCAACTCAGCACCTCCCAATGGACACACTCAATTGGTCACCCCAACCAGGAGCCACAAACCAGGGATCCTCAGAAGCACAGCCTACAGGGGTCAGTCTCCTGTGATACAGGGGTGGGTGGGCATGGATCAGAGGTGGGAACAGATCAAAGATCACAGGACTGTACACTGCTGTTCCCCAGAAGCTGCCATCTCTGTGTTCCAACATGTAGCACCTCACTTCTCACCTGAGAAGAAATGGCTCTTTGAGATCCAAAGATGCCATCGTTGAGTCTCTATCAGAAATTAGGATCAAGTTCCAAGACATCCATACCCTGCTGGTGGGATTGTAAAATGGCACGACCACTTTAGAGAACTATTTAGCAATTTCTGATCAATTAAACACACATCCATCCTAAGACCCAGCGAGTCCACTCTTGGGTATTTTCTCAAGAGCAATAAAAACATTGCACAAAAAGAATTATACAAGAATGTGTACAGCATTTTTTCCATAACAGCCAAAATTGGGAACAATTTAAATGTCCGTCCTCTGAGGAGTGGATAAACAAAATTATGGCAGAGTCATACAATGGAACACTACTCAGCAATTAAAAGGAGCACACTACTTCTACACACAGCAGTGTGAGTGAATCTCCAAAAGATTACAAGAAGCCAGACATAAAAGAGTGCATACAACCTCATTCATTTAAGTAGAATCCAAGAAGACATAAAAATCTAATCTACAGTGAGAGAAATCATAGTGGTTCTTAGTATGGGGGTTGGGGATTGACTCAGAAGGCACATCAAGGAACTTTCAGCTATGAAGCAAATGTTCTGTATCTTATTTTGGCTAGTGGTTACCCAGGTGTATACAATTATCAATACTCGTTCAACTGAAAACCTAAACTTTGTGCATGTTAGTGTGTGTTCTTCATTTGTTGTAGGGGACTGGAATATGCCACCCAAAAATATGCCTCTTTGGCATAAGAATTATTTTGAACTGATTATTTTGAGAAACAGCAACAAAAGAGAAGCTCTGGAAATGAAGTCGAAGTTACCCTTTTGTAAGGGAAATTTGCATCTATAAAGGAAGTCTCTATTTGTAATGGTGTCTCCCACTCTGTACCAGAAAAAGGATGACTAAATCTCAAGAAAAAAAAATTTTTTTTTGAGACAGTGTTTCACTCTGTCGCCCAGGCTGGAGTGCAGTGGCACAATCATGGCTTACTATAGCCTCAACCTCCTGAGCTCAAGCAATCCTCCCACCTCGACCTCCTGAGTAGCTAGAACTACAGGTGCACACCACAATGTTTGGCTAATTTTGTTTACTTTTTGCAGAGATGGGGTCTCAGTATGTTGCCCAAGCTGGTTAGTCTCAAACTCCTGGGCTCCAGCGATCCATCTGCCTCAGCCTTCCAAAGTGCTGGGATTACAGGCGTGAGCCACCGTACCTGGCCAAGAAACTCTTATCAGTGGAGAAGGAACCAAATTAAATTCTGCGAAACAAAACTTCTGTTTTTACCATCCATTTCCTGGTCACCTTCCCCATAACTTGCCTCCCCAACACCCTTTTTACTTTGTTCTAGTGAAAGATGCTATGTAAGGCAGAGTTCTAGGCCACTTCTTTGAGAGTTACTTATTTTTCTCAGGGTATTTCCCATGTGTTTGTGAGGTATAAATGTTAAAACACTCTGTTGTTTTACGCTTGTTAATCTGTCTTTTGTTACAGGGGGTCTCAGCTGAGAGCTTAGAAGATTAGAGGGAAAATTATTGTTTTCTTACCCTACAATGCCAAATTAGTTGTAATGATACAAAACCAACAAAAAAGAACCGAATTTCAAGGTAAAGGAAAAATTTCCTGCTTCTGTACTTGGCCTGCACTATCAAGCAAGACAACATTATTACATCCTGGCAGATTTCTTACTCCACATTTCTGCACGGTGGGATATTACCCACAAGCAGGTAGATGGCACTCAGTTTTTTAGGCTGATTCATATGACAGACCAGGAGTGACACGCAGCCCCAACGCCCCCACCACCCCCATGATTCATGGACATGGGACAAACTCAGCAGAAATGGTTGATGGGTGTTTTGCATTAAACTAAGTGGACATAAATATTTAATCACGTGACCATTACTTTTAAATACATCACCTACCACTGTGTATTCCTTTTGGAAACGGTGCCCTTCTGGCTTTATCCAAACACCAACTAAGAGCATTGGGAAAAGATACTAGGGCAAGAAATGTAACACTCCCTCTGCAAATGTTGCTTCCCCAGCATTCACTTCCAGTTTTCCACCTCCACCCCCACCCCCACCCCCAGTTTCTATTTAGGGCTCTGTGTAATTCTAGGGAAGCGAACTCTCCCCACCCCTTCCTCCCATCCTGCCAGCTCTAGGTTTGTAGCACCTGACTCAGAGTAGGCCAATCACTGCCTTTCATCCCACCACACCACCTCCCACCAGAGAGATCGGGTGAAGGTGGATGTGTGAACTAAACAGGCCCCATCATATTGAATCACAGTACTTTGGCTTACAAAGACTCTTCCTCAGGATAGCTGTCGCTTGGAAGTGTAAGGCTTGGAATTACTGAAGCCATTTTTGCTTCTATGAGTTGAGGCACGGCTAGGACACAGCAGAAAGGAGTGTTGAAAGAACTCTAGGGAAACGAAGCTTTGCCCTGCAGACATTATGATGAGTCTGAAATCTGTCCTCTCTCTCAACATTTTGGTTACATGAGCCAGTAAACCTTCCATATTGTTTAGTTTGACTTAGGTTTTGTACTTGCAGCCCACAGCATCATAACTGTTGGGTGATAACCAGAATGCTAGGCTCATTTGTGCAGCAGGGCATAGTCTGTGAAAAAGGGTGAGACTGGCAATCAGAAGGCCTGAGTCCTGATGCTGGCTGGGTCACAGTTGAGCTGCGGGACCCTGGGCAAGTCGTTTTACCTGGCAGATCTCAGTTTACTGCTCTGCAGAATGGGGCAATCAGACAAGCAGGGTCTCTAAGTTCTGTGGCATTAATAGCAATGAAAGCAATGATAATGATAACAAAATAACTCATAATTTATGTGCCTGATGCTGTCCTAATTGCTTTAGATCCATGATTTCATTTGATTCTTGTATCACTCAGGGTTGAATCCAGAATATTATGCAATAGGGCTGTGGTTTCAGAAGCGCTTATACAGTTGTGGGAGAAGCTGAGAACCAAAGGACAAAAGGGAAAGTAGGAGCATCCGAGTAAAGCCACCAACCAGTCCTCCTGAGTCACTTGTGTGAGTGAGGAAGTAGGAGTTTGCCAGGGAGTACAGGAGAGGGCAGGCACGTCCTGCTGCTGTGGTGAGACAGCAGAGGGGAACGCAGTGAGGCAGTCTGTAGAAGACTGGTGTCTGAGAGACGTGGGGGGCCTGGGGCACTGTTGGTAACAAGCCTGGCAATTGGAAAGAAGTGGCATGGGAAAAAGTGAAGATAAGCTAGAATCTGCTGATACCTCTGCATCCGTCCCTTACTATAAAGCCAAGCATAATGATCTTCAGAGAGTAATGGCTGTTGATTCACTTTTACCTTCCAAACTTCAGGCCCCCAATTTCTTTTTTCTTTTGGTCAGCTCAACCTAGACATATTAATAATACATAGGGAAGAGGATTTGGGGAAGTATAGTTCAAGTTTAGACAAGTTGACAATGCAGACCAACAAAGCTCTGAGAGAAATAGAATAAATAGCCCCCAATGTTTAGAGAAGCTAAATAACTTGCTCAAAATTATCCATCTGGTGAGTACTAGAATCAGGACTAAGAATCAATCAGCACTTCTTACTTCTACTTAGTCCCTTTTCTGTATACTTGGCCACTTGTTCCCCAAATTTAGCTTTGTTTTTAATATAAAATGTGGTTGATTTTATTCATTGCTCTTTTATCTTTTTCAGCGTCCTTCTCACTGATCACTGTTATCAATGACCCTGTCTCTTACTCCTTCTACTTCACCATCCTTAACCACTCAGTTTTGTGGCCTCATGGCCACAAGATGGCTGCTGCAGTGCCAGGCAACACATGGGACATGACAGCAGCCAGCTGAAGGACAGTCTTCATCCCTTGAGACTTTTTATTGGCTAGGAGTCCCTTTCCCAGAAGCTCCCATTCCTGGGCCACATGCTTCATAAGCTGCACAGGAGGCTGGAAATCATGTCTGTATCTAGTGTGTTCAGCCTCCATCTTGCGAAGTAACTTTGCCAGCAAATTAAAAAAAAAAAAAAAAAAGGTAGGGCAGGTGCGGTGGCTCACTCCTGTAATTTCAGCACTTTTGGAGGCCGAGGTGGGCAGATCACTTGAGCCCAGGAGTTCGAGACCAGCCTGGGCAATATGCCAAAACTGTTAGGAGCAGGCGCTCCAAAATCTGGCCATAAACTGGCCCCAAAACTGGCCATAAACAAAATCTCTGCAGCACTGTAATATGTTTATAATGGCCCTAATGCCCACGCTGGAAGGTTGTGGGTTTACAGGAATGAGGGCAAGAAACACCTGGCCCACCCGGGCAGAAAACCGCTTCAAGGCATTCTTAAGCCACAAACAATAGCATGAGCAATCTGTGCCTTAAGGACATGCTGCAGTTAACTAGCCTAACCTATTCCTTTAATTTGGCCCATCCCTTCACCCATAAGGGATACTTTTAGTTAATTTAATATCTATAGAAACAATGCTAATGACTTTTA